>NW_008237525.1:681953-711157 GCF_000691975.1 Corvus brachyrhynchos
AGCAGGATAAAGCCCTGACGGAGCCCTGCCATGCAGAAGTGCTGGAATGACCAAATGACTTTGCTTTAAGAGGCAGCAAGAGAACAGCCCCTGGCAAAGAGAGAAGAGCCCTTTCAATCCCAGCTGCATTCTTGGAGAAGCCTTGGAGATGTAGAAGAGCCACTGAAGTGTTTCAAAACACCAGCCTGTCCTAATGAAGAACACATTATTTTCTGGCTGTTTTCTTTCCATGCTAACCCAGCTGGGTGGCTCTGAACACACCTTCCAGAAAAATGCAGGACGGGGGAGGATGCTGATGAGATGCAGGGTATCAAGAGGTTTGGCACCTGGACAAAGGCATGGCCCAGGAGAAGAAAGGGCCACCAGCTCTGTATTTTCCTAACCCAAGTCTAGGGTGACAGTTTTGCAATAGTCCAGCCCCAAGAGGTTTTTTGGGTAGCAGTAGCCCCAAAGCTGGGTGCCACCAGGAGATTACAGCACTGACAGGGAGTGTGGGTGTAATGCTGGATCATGTGGGATGGCCCTGCAGAAGAGGTGAGATGTGTGCTGGAGCTGCCACAGCTCCCTGCAGGAAGGGACCTCCTGAAGGTGCCAGGGAGGTCTCACCACTCTGCACTGTTGTGATCCAGAGGGAATTATGTCTGCTGGGAGCGAGAGAGCACCGTATAGAGCAGCACATCTACAGGGACCAAAGGCAGAAGGGCAGTGGAGCAAGAACAAAGCGGTTTTGTGGGAAACACTGGTCTGAAACAACTGGAGCCCTGAGGTGACAGCTGCCAACAGGCAGAACATCTCAAACATCAGTGTTACCTCAGGCCTACATCTGAGCAGTGCATTAAATAGCTCTGGAAATATGTTCAGGCACTGGGACCAGGTGCTGTGATCAGCCCACACTGTCTCATGAAATTCCCTGGTCCCTGCAACAGGATGGATCCATCCAAAGCAGTTGTAATTAGATGATCTTTAGGATCGCTTTCAACCCATCGTGTGATTCTATGAAAACAGTCCCAGGAACGCTCCAGCTGCTGTGTCCAGGAAAGGCTTTGGAGTGAGCTGTCTGGCCCAGCCCAAGCCCAGGGCCCTGTCTCACTGCTGGGCGTCTCACCCTGGCAGGCCCTTCCTGGCTCTGTTTCACGTGTGTGCCATGGTCTGCTGCTCCATGGAGAAGTGAGCACTGGGGGGTTGGCACCTGGTTCATCCCAGAGAGGAAGCAACAACTCATTTTCTGCCATTAGATACTGTAAGAATAATTTTTAAATGAGAGCTATGGGCTAAAATGAGAGTTGTGGGCTAAAATATGCCTTCTGCAGGGAGTGAGTAGACAAATCAATCAGTCAACCGATTGCTTAGACATACAAGGAGATCATCATCACTCAAGACTGAGTGGAGATCAGTGCCATGCACTGTTGCAGCCGTTTCACATTTGTTGCCATGCCACAGGGCTCTTGTTTGCCATTTTCATGATCGTTTATGCCACATTTGTCAATTTATTGGCCTCACGTTCAATAGGATCAGCAATTGGTTGAAGGCCCTCCACCTCCAGCCAGTTTTCCAAGTCAGCCTAGGGCAGGACTTACAGGCATGGTGCTGTTTCAGGGCTGGACCCAAGCACCCAGGAGTCTTTTCCAGGTCTGGGCTTCTGATTAAACCCTTGTCAATTCTAACGCCTTCCAAATGGAAAGAGGCATCTGCTGTGTCCACTCATGTTTCCAGCACACCCACTAACAAGGAGAGCAGATTTCAGCAATCAGGAATCCCAACATGTGGATTATTTTCCTGTATTTTACTTCAGGACAGCTGAACTCAATGGCATGTTAGAGAGTATAGAGTGGGCTAATTCAGTCCAAGCAACACCTTGAACAAAGCAGTACAGACGTTTATCTCCTTGCTATGGATTGTAAATGACCCACTGTAAGGCAAATATGGTCTCCCCAAAGCTTGGCCGCTGAGCACTGATGTGCCCCAGGGCCAAAATCTATCAGCATGAGAATCACAGAATGGTTTGGGTTGGAAGGGACCTTAAAAATAAACTAGATACAACCCCCTTGCCATGGGCAGGGGCACCTTCCACTGTCCCAGGTTGCTCCAAGCCCCATCCAACCTGGCCTGGGACACTTCCAAGGATGGGGCAGCCACAGCTTCTCTGGGCAGCCTGTGCTAGGGCCTCACCACCCTCACAGGGAAGAATTTATTCCTAGTATCCCATCTAACCCTGCCCTCTGGCAGTGGGCAGACATTCCCCCTTGTCCTGTCCCTCCAGGCCCTTGTCCAAAGTCCCCCTCCAGCTCTCTTAGACCCCCTTCAGGTACTGAAAGGCCACAAAAAGGTCTCCCTGGTGCCTTCTCCAGGATGAACAATTCTCTCAGCATTTCCTCACAGCAGTGGTGCTCCAGCTCTCTAATCATCTTGGTGGCCTGAATGGATGGTGCTGTCTAAGGGTGCTGAACACAAGGGTTGTGGGGGAGAAATGAAGAGTTTGTTCAGCTGCTCCCCAGCAAGGGAAGGGTGCATGATCCCTGTCCTGGCTGGATGGTCCTGCAGTTTGGGGTCTGCTTTTGGTGAGGGTGCTGTGCAAGACAGGCTGTGCACCTCGCTCTGCAGGATACTGGAATCAGGCTTGTGCTGGATTTTCACCCAAGGTCCCATCGCCCAAGCTGGGGAGGAGTTGGGGACAAGTGGGGGTGGCAGAGGGGTGGCAGAGATCCCCCACTGGCTGGCTGCACCTCACACACCTGGCAGGGATGGCTCTGGAGTGATCTCTGTCTCATCTCACTGCACCCGGCCATGGGAGTGGGAGGGAGGAGGGAACTGTCTCTTTGTATATTTTACACTGCAACCTTTTGGGGTGGAAAATAGCTCTAAGCACCAAAGAAGAGAATTAAAGTGCATTTTAATGATATGTGTCTTATGTCTGAATGAGCATCTCAGATTACAATATCACTTGGGTCCATGTGAGGAAATCCAGTCAGTGAAAAATCTCCCATCATCTGCTTCTACATTAATACACATACTTATGTTTTAGAGCTTAATTTCATCTGTTACGTTTTTTCAAAAGTAATTAAACTAGGTTTAAAATGAGGAAATAACCTCATGTACTCCCTGCTCACCAACCACACATGAATATTAAAGAAAGTGGTCAGAAACAGATCTATTTATGAAAAAAAATAAATTAATTAAATGCAGTTTTTCTTCCCTGCAGCTTCATTCAACCTTTATATCAAAAATGACATGAAATACATCTGGGTTCATTTGTTTAAAAATTTCCTTTGAACACATCTCCATCTCCATTTAAATTAAAAAATGACTTAGCACAAAGAATAACAAAAAGCCTTCTGTGCAGGAATACAATGAGTAATGAACTTCAAATCATATCTGCATGAAGGATTGTCAAGTTGGATATTGTTTTTCCATATGACCTGGTTTTTTCTAATTATTATATTTTTCCTGGCTCTGATTTTATAAACAGTGGTACCTCTCCCCTTAGCTGGCTCTAAAAGAGGTTTGTTTAATCTTTGACATTTCCTATTTCACAGGCTGCTTTGCCAGTGTCACACAATAGAGCTTTGTTGGTCTCAGTTTAATTAAACACCAAATCTTTGCTTTAAGTAGCAGAGGCAGTGACACTTTAAAGTTCCTTTTCTGCTTGAAAAATAATACAGTGTCAGTGAATAATTAAAACATACAAATCATCAGAATTAATTAACATCCTGAACACTTTTAAGTGCTTAAGAGTCTTTATTTCTGGGCATTTTATTTGAAAGGCTTTTTGGAGACAGATAGAATTAGCAAGCATCATTTTGGTGATGTTCTCTGGGGTCATGGACAGGAACTCTCCCATTTCCCAGCAGCCAGGTGAGGAGCTCGAGCTCACTGGATATGGAATCCTGGTCACTGTCTCCTCTGAATATGCAAAGCCCCTGCTCCAGCATAGCCCCCCATGCCAGGGGGTTGCAGCACCTGGAAAACTGAGCCCTGGAGGAGCCAACCCAATTTCAGTGCAATTAAGATCCTCTCTCATTTTCTGGTTTCTCCAGGAAAATCAGAAGCCGTGCACAATTTCCAAACAGTGCTGTACCAGCCGTAGCTGGGAAGGCCCGGAGAGGGTTCTCTCATCACCTCACCTTCCCTGCCAGGACTGGAGACCCCCAACCCCACTCCCACACTGTCTGCACAGCACGTTGGGCTCCCAGTCCCTTATTCCTGAGCAGTTCACATGTGCCTGCCCAGTGACCCATCAATACTCAGCGTAGCCATTCCCATACACCGGCCCATCAATATTTATTGCAGTAATTTCCACCCATCTGAATAATAGAAATTGCAGATGAAAGAGCCAGGCAGTGGCAGCGGCAGGAAGGAAATTGGGTGTTGCAGTTCTCAGTCGACTGCCTGGAAGTGGCTGCTCTCGTCTTGAAACGCAGCTTTGTGCCTTTCATCCCAGTGCACCTACTTGCTCCAAACCAGTTCTTCTTCCCCTTTCATGAGTGCACTTTTCAAATGATAATGGGCTGGTGTCATGACCTTGCTGAAGCAGAGACTGCCGTGCTAAAAATATTAACGCTTTTCATCTTCACTTCTGAGTCCCAGACAGGTTTGCTGGTTTTCTCTGAACATTTCAAACATATCGATGTCACTATAGAAGTGAACTTGCCCCTTTCTGGATATAATATGATAATCCACCATATATGCATGTGAATTTTGATTTCATAACCACTGGGGCTGTGCAGCACCCAGGCAGCCCCTCTCTGCCCATCAGACTGGTGCATCATGCCACAGGTGACTCATTCAGGACCTCACAGCAGAGCTGGGAGCAGAGCTCTGGATGTCCATAACCTGGTGTGGTCTTCAACACACTCACAGTTTCACTGGACACGTGGATGTAAGAATTGTGTCTTGTATCCTACTCCTGTCCAAGCCAGATCTTCTTACTCCACTGCACTGGCCAGTCCGAGGGAAAGTCCTACTGAGGGACAGTCAGAGGGCCAGTCATAGTACAGTCCTACTGTGCTATGATATTCCCAATATTCCCTTTGGAAATCTGGCAGGGCCAAGAGCAGGGTGCACATCCAGCCCTAGGCACCCTCTGCACTTCAGAGATGTCCAGGACCAGTGACCTGGATGTTCAAGATCACCTGAGAAACCTGAACACACACAAGACTATGGGACACAGCAGAAAGCATCCTAGAGTCCTGAGGGAGTTGGCTGATGTAGTTACCAAGACACCCTCAATGGTATTTGAAAAATCATGGCAGACAGGTGGAGTCTCAAATGACTGGAAAAGGCAAAACATTACTCCCATTTTTGAAAGAGTAGCAAGCACAAGCCTGGGAACACTCAACCTGTGAGCCTCCCCTCTGTGCCTGGAGCAGATTTGAAGGATTTGTGTGGTACTTGCTGCTGAGATGTGTAGATTTAAAGAATGAATTCAGTGGACAAGGGAAGGGCTGGGCTTCTTTAGAGGCTTTAACACAGTCCCTCACAACATCCTTCTCTCTGAATTGGAGAGAGATGGATAGGTGGGTGGATTGAAGGGTGAATCAGGAATTGTCTGGACAGTCACATCTACCTGGAATCACAACTCCCTGACAGGAGGGGGCAGCCAGGTGGGGGTCAGTCTCTGCTCCCAGGTAACAAGTGACAGGACAAGAGGAAATTACCTCAGGTTGTGCCAGGGGTGGGTCAGGTTGGACATCAGGAGGAATTTCTTCATGGAAAGGGTGGTTAAACATTGGAACGAACTGCCCAGGGAGGTGGTTGAACTACCTCCCTGGAGGTGTTCAAGGACAACTGGATATGGCACCCAGTGCTCTGGTCTGCTTGCCAAGGCTGTGATCAGTCAAAGGTTGGACTCAATGACCTCAGAGGTCTTTTTCAACCTCAGTGATCTGTGATTCAGAGGGTAACAGTCAATGGCTCCATGTCCAGTTAGGTATCAGGGATGAGCAGTGTCCCTCAGGGGTCCATACAGGGACCAGTACTGTTTAACAGCTTCATCAGTGGCACAGACAGTGGGGCCAAGTGCACCTCCACCATTTCACAGACGACACCAAGATGTGTGGTGCAGCTGAGGGACAGGATGACATCCAGAGGGACCTGCACAAGCACAGGAAGGAAGCCCATGGGAACCTCATGAGGTTCAACAAGGCCCCTGTGGGGGCTGATAACACAGCAGGGTTTTGGAGCCTGCCAGCCTCCACCACCCACCCCTGAGCTGATGGGGATCCTCCTTGGAGTGGCCAGTGCCACCTGAGCATGGACCCACTGCCCTCCAACACATCTTTGCCTGGTCCCTCGTGGTGCTCGCAGGCATGTCACTGCTGGGCTGGGTGGCAGCCAGGCAGTGATCCAGGGCTGTCTCTGTGGGATGCTCCACAGCAACTAGCCACCCATTTTCCTTGGGCAGCACACACACAGAGACCTGAACTTTTCCTGCATATCCACCCTCCACTCTGGTTTTTCTCTGCCAGCCCTGGCACGGGAACAGGAAGTTCCTCCACCTTTTACACCAATTATTGACTTTTTAACATTGAACTGGAGAGGCTTCTGAGAGTCCACAAACCTGTGTCAGAGCGCATCCCAACCAACAAGAGCTCTGCAAACCTGCCCCCAAGACACTCCCAGCTCTGACCTCTGAACAGGTTTTCCAGGAAGACTTCATCCCCTGGGATGGGTGGTCTCACTATCAGAGGTAATCACAGCAGGAGTCCTTTTCTTGTGGTACTTTGTGGAAATCTCAGCTTTTCAGATAGGAAAGGTGGACATTAACACCTCAGGGTAAAACTGGTGATACAGAACCAACAATAGAGTTCTTGTCTACCTTAGTCTCCAGCAAAAAGCTTTGAAAAGGAAGCAATGTTTTCCTTAGATAACTGATAGTAGTCTGGGTATAATGTGCAGCCAATTTAATACTTAGCAGCTTTATGCCTATAGCAGGTGTTTGTTTAAGAGAGATTTCACAGTACAGAGAGCGGTAAAGAGCAGATTTCTTCCTTTAATGGGCCTCAGGCTCATTAAACAACGTTTTACTTTCTCATGTACAAGGTTTTTATTCATTAAAGGGATTCACTCTATTTCCAAGGGTGTTTTTTCTCCTTTATTGACAATTCACTTAATGTGCTGAAAGTTGTGCATCTGAGTGGGGGACAGGTAGCCACTGTGCCTCTGCTTCCAGCCTGGGTGCACTTCTACCTCCACAAGTGGCTCCTCTCACTCTGAAAACACAACTTGACAAATTTCATGTGTTCTGGATTCATACTTTTCTGAAAAACAAATTGTGTCTTCAAAAGGCTGTATTTTGAAACCTCAGAACAGTCATGTCATTGCAACCAGCAGCCCCAGAAAGGCATGGAATTTGCTTTTGAGATGAACCAGCTCAAAATATAAACTGCAAAATCTCTACAAAACCTTTGAGTTCTGTTTCAGTTTTCCCCCAACACTGATAATTTTTCGTCTCTTGCCTCCAAAATCTGTGCATGAGCCTGTTTCTTTAGGATAGGGCACTGTGGAGCGGGAGCAGTCTCAGGTACACACAGTAGGAACTACCTGGGCAAGAAAGAGCCGTGAAATAAGGAAACCATCAAACACTGAAGGAGGCAGTAAATGCTCTCAGATGTGTCATCTGGGCTTTTTTATCTTTTAAACTGACAGTCCTTCCACAGGAGACTGCCCTTGCCCACACTTGGCCAACCTGAGCATGTTTGTGTGCCCCAGGCCCATGGACATCACACGTTTGTTTGCAAACACGGGACTCAGGTGTTGAGGCCAAGAGGACAGTGGTGAAACTTTGTTCTGGGCATGTGGGACTTTCCCCCCATTGTTTCAGCATTTCTCCTCACAGGTCTGGGACTTACAAAGCCAAGAGATTCCCATTCACAGCTCTTCTTCCAAATCACACAGCCAATGGCATCCTCTGCCACCAGAAAGAAGCTTTGATTCTGACATCTGGAGCCAGCCTTGGCATGGACCAGAGGAGAGCATGTCCTCTGCAGCCTCAGTGCCAGGCAGGGAGCCAGCAGAGCCACAGCATGAGTCACAGCTTTGAGTCCCCCCACCCAAACATGTGCAGCTACACACTAAGGACCAGGCAGGGTTTGAAGCCAACTGCCCTGGCAGGATTTGGCCTTCAGAAAGTCCAGATGTCCAGATGCAAGCAGGATGTCCTCTCCACTCCCTCTGCTCTTCCATCACCCTCTTCTCACCACCTCCTGCTGCTTGTGCTCCTTGAGGCTGATTTGAAGAGAAACCATGAGGGCTCCTCATTCCTGATCTCCTAATTTTCTGACGTTCATAGGGTCTTGATGGGATTTGCTGAGCTAAAAGGCACCTGAAAGGCAGAAATTAAAAACAGCTAATGGTCCACTAGCACAGACAGCTCCAGAGACACAACCTGGAGTAAACATGGGAAGCTGTGGGAAAATCACAGAATCACAGACTCGTTAAGATCGGAAAAGACTTCTAAGATTATCAAGGACAAGCATCAACTAGCACCACCACCGCTAAACCACACGTCCTCAAGTGCCACATCCACTCACTTTTTGAGAACTTCCAGGGGTGGTGATTCCACCACTGCCCTGGGCAGCCTGTGCTAGGGCTGGACAGCCCTTTCCATGAAAAAATTTCTAATATCTAATGTAAACCATGCCGGTGCAAAATGTTACATATTTTGCTGGTTATCAAAATTAATTTTACTGCCAAAGAATTCAGCCCAAAAGCCTTATTCCCCTGAAACCCGCTTCATGTCTTCTTAACCGACTCATGATGCAATAATAGCCCCAAATAAAACCCCCACATCCTGTGTGTGAGCACTGCATAAGCTGAGGACAATTTGCACCCACCTGGGTTCAAAGGCGCAGCTCCTGAGCCCTGAGCCACCACGGGACTGTGGAAGCAGAGGTCCTGCTCAGGAGATGTGCTCCTGTGAAGTTTTTGGCTTCACACTCTAAAGAATAAAAGATCAGATGCAGCAGCTCACCCACACCATCTACAATTCCATTCACTGGAATAAAGGTGTTTCTTCTGAGGAAAAGAAAAGCAGTGAATTAGAAAAAGAGTTTTGAATTAATGGCTATATAATTTGGCAGTGGAATCTGAAAGTTCCCGATCAAAGAGAGATTAATGGTTCAGATAAAAAAAATACTAAAAGAAACAGATGCTCTGTGTTTGCACACTTGGCAGAGCACTGGAACAAGGCAGGAGCAGCTATATCAGCCCATGGCCTTGGTGGGGGATGGCCTGCCACAGCCTCCACTACCAGCAACTCAACTCAGCAGTTTAATAAAAAGTTCAAGCAGCATTTCTCTTGTGTCCTTTATGGCAGAGTTTAGGACTAGTTTGCTGTCTAAAGTTCTTCACAGCTTCAGGCCTGCAGGAAGTAAATAAATACTGGAGGAGACAAATTGTGACGGCAGCATCACTGCTGGTGGGATGGTCAGCTCTTTCCCACCAGATGCCAGACTTTCCCAGGATCAAATTTCCTGCACTGAAGAGTTTTGCAGGTCCTTTGTGATGGGAATAAAATAATAAAAGTTTGCCCCATTATTCTTTCCTGAGGAAGAAAGACCTGGAAAAAGCCTTGTAAGAATGAAAAGATGACAATTAAGAGCATGCTGACTTAGGTCTTCCAGCTAAAGCACTCTCTCATTTGAGCTTTCTTTTTCCTTCAAAGCTAAACAGAAAAAAAAGTTAATGATTTTTTGGGGGTCAAATAAACCATTTCTTTCCTTTCACCCCTGAAACTCTCAGGTTTGTATCAAGCAGTAGACAGTGATTCCAAATCAAGAAATATTTAATAGAATCATAGAATACGTTGAGTTGGAAGGAACCCAAAAGGATGGAGTCCAACTCCTGAAATAGCATGCTGAGGGTTTTTTAGCACAGATAACCCAGCACAAGCTCTGGGCTGGTCCCTCCCTCACTCCCTTCTGTGACTTCTTGCTGAAGGAGGCACCACTCACACTTAGTTTGTGTCCCTGCCTGACCCCCCAGTGAGCTCCACCTGCCTCTCTGAGCACCAGCTCAAGGGCTCCAAGGATTTGTGAGCCAGGGGCTTTCAGCTGCTGGAAAAGATGGAACACACCAAACACGTGCCTGCACATATCTGTGGATTCATCAGTCTGTTTAAATTGAGAAATCATGTGAAAACTCAAGAGAATACAAGGATTTGTTGTGTTTAAGTTAAATTCTTCTTTTGCTTTATTTTGGGCTTTTTTGTTGTGTATTCAGTCAAGTCAAAATTATTTTTTCCTGTTTTATACCTCAGCCAAGACAATGAATTCATAAAACTCTGATTATTTTCAGCTCACCAAAAGGCTAGTGGAGAGCTGTGGCCTCGAGCTGAGGGATGCACAGGGAATCAGGGATCTGCCCCTCTCCAGGCAGCTCCTGTGAAATCCCCCTTTTTCACCGTGACTCCCTCGTGTGACAAAGGACCTTCTCATCACTGCCCACCCAAACCCTGGGAAACACAGATGTTTCTATTGAGGAAATCTAGAGAGGCAGCAGCGTCTACTCTCGAGATGCAGAACCAGCCATGATCCCAAATCCCCCCATCAGGACTCGTGCTTGGAGTATGTCATGGGCTCTTCAGGACCAGTGGTGGCTATCGCAGCTTCAGAGGTTCCAGATCAGAAATCTAGTGGCAAAACTGTGAAATGGATTGTAAATCCCCCGTGTTTTCCCATGCCTGTCCCTGCTGCCATCTGTGAGTACGGAAAGCACCGCAAGGCTTTGGCTGCATCGAGGAAAAGCCCACACCCACAGCGGGGTGACACAGCCAGGGTGGGAGTGTCACCCTTGGGAGGATATTGCTTCACTTGGAAGAGCCTCCACATTGGGAGGGTATTACTTCAGAGCTTTGTAGGAAGTCAGACTCTGATTTTAAGAGATAAAATACTTGGAAAAAAAATCAGGAACCGGAACTTTAAATAGACACAGAATGTCTGAAGTGATGAAATCACAGGGAGAAACACAAAATCATCAGCTCTGACCAGTGCCCTTGCAGCCTCAGTCTGAGTCAGGGGACCAAAATGACTTCATATGTCACACTGTGCCCAGAGCACCAGCCACGGTGTGACCGTGTCTGCACTGCTGTGAGTCACTGCTGGTGACACAGGAAAAGGCTCTGCCATGGCTGGGGACATCTCCCTCTATACTTGATGTCAGTGGAGATACTTGCAGGACCAGTATGGCTTTCTCTTATCTTCATGTAGTCATGGATTGCAAGGCCAAAAGAGACTGGCTTGGCCAACCAACCTGGCCTCCCACTGGCCTAAGCTCAGAGCTCTGGGTTCAGGTTTGATAATGTGGAGAAGTGTCCATATTTGATTTACAGCTGAGGACCCAAGGGGCAGGGTCCAGCTGCTCTGAGGAAAAATTTGGAGTCTAAATGGATGTGAAGGATGCAAAACCCAC
Source organism: Corvus brachyrhynchos (assembly GCF_000691975.1). Lineage (NCBI taxonomy): Eukaryota > Metazoa > Chordata > Aves > Passeriformes > Corvidae > Corvus > Corvus brachyrhynchos. The sequence continues at coordinate 693,360 of NW_008237525.1, forward strand.
TTCCATCACAGCAGCCACAGGAACAGCTACAACAGACCAGAGTTTACAGCTCTGGTTTTTTAGTCTAAACAGGGCATTTCCAGTGCCTTTCATTACATCAGGGAGCCTAAATCTGCCTGGTATTTTATTTGGAAGGGTTGTGTTAAAGTTTTGTGAACCAGCTCGGGCTCCTGCAAAGGGCTGCTTGGCCAGGAGCTGGGCACACCTTGGCCAGGAGCTGGGGTCACCTGTCCCCACAAGTGGCCAGGAGCTGGGGTCACCTCGGGCATCTGCATCTTATGGGCCATCAGGTTGGTGTTCTGTGCAGTTTGCTGGCCAGACACGTCAGGTATAGGCTTCATCCTGGGAGGGAAGGGAAGGGAAGGGAAGGGAAGGGAAGGGAAGGGAAGGGAAGCCATATTTGCACACTGACACGGAGAAATAAACTTGGCTTTTCTTTGTGCCACAGACTCTGCAGGATGCTCAAATCCCAGAACTGCCCCCTTACAGGGGGATTTCTCCCAGTCCCAGCAGCAGTGCCGAGCCCTGGCCCACACTAATCCCAGGGCAAACAGTGGCAAAATATGTCTGGGGCAGTGAGTGCAGCTTATCTGTGTTTGTGAGGAGGTGTCACCTTGCCAGTGCAGGTGTGTATCAACAGTGACTACTGGATATATTCAGTGTATTTCACTCCTTTCTCTTCCATGTTCACAAATGTGTTTGCTAAAGCACAGGGCAAATGTTTTCCTCTGCAAAATTAACCATGTAAGGGAGGCCAAAGACTTACAGACCCTTTCCCTGTATGCCAGCCCCCAGAAAGGGATCCCCTGGACCCACAAGCCCAGGCTGCTATCTGCTCACACCAGGTTGTTCCCAGGCCTGCCCTGGGAATGGCTTCCCTCTCTCTGCCCATCTGCCCCATACGAGGAGAGCTCACTCCTCCTTGTAGGCTGCAGAGAAGTAGAAGCTGAACCTCTGGGCACTGTGCAGAAAGCTGATACATCCTGTTAGGAGATTGATCCAAGCAGAAAAGATGGACACAGGAGGCCCATCCAGAGAAGGGGGTTGGATCAAGCCTATCAGTTTGGCTGCAGTCCTGGCCCATGGTATCCCACAACCTAAGGTCGTTCATTTTGGCCCAAGGAGAGGGCAGAACACCGTGCTGTGCTGGGATACCAGGAGGAAGCTGGCATCTCATCTCATCCCTACCTTCTCCACTCAAAGTATTTTTCTTACTAGGGTGTATATTGGCCAAGGAATGACTCTGCATATTGCTGTCCTTGGCAGAGGCAGCTCAGGTCAAGGCTGAGTGCAGGTCTTGTGTGCACCCTGAGATGTTCTGGCTGTGACCTGGCACAATGACTGCCTCCCATCAGGATGGCTTCAGTGGTAGAGATTTGCTGGACTGAGACAAGATTTGCTCTGTCCTCTGGTCATGAGAAATCCCTTTCCCAGCAATGTTCCCACTGCCTGGTGTCCTCTGTGTCCCCTGACAGAGCACAGGCAGGAGACACCTGGTGACACACACCCCAAGGTCATGGCCCCACAGGGTCCTGCTTCTCCCTTCTGCCCTGAAGAGCAAGTCAGCAAGGTCTGCAGGACAGGCTGGTGCTGAGAGGAGACCTGGGACTAAAGTGACAAGCCAGGGTGGTCAGTGAGCACTGAATGAGGGAGGTTTGGGGTAACACTGCTCAGATGACCTGGGGATGTCAGGTCACCACGTGTCCTCACACGATACCCCACCACGTGTGTCAGGTGGGATCACTCTGCAGGGACTTGGGCTGGACAAGCTCACATAAGCAGGAGCATTGGGCTCTCCACCGAAGGTAGGCTTTGGGTAGGTTTGAAATGTTTCCTTTAGTCAATCAGGAGTAACTTTGGCTGAATTTCAACAATCAGATGTTGGAATGACCACAGTTTATTTTAAAAATTCAATTTTTATGTCCTTTTGGTAGCTAAGAAGGGCTTGAAGGCCTGAAAAACTCATCAAAAAATCAAGTGTGAAATAAAAGTTGTTGGAACCCTGCCTTATCAGGAACAATCTCAGCTGACTGCTGGCTTTCAGCCTGGGTACTGGTAACACCTTATGGGTGTGGGAACGATAGCATGGACTGAAAATAAAATCCTTTATGAGAATGCATTCAGCAGACTACAAAATAAATGGAGATGGAACAGCCACGAAGGTAAGGACAAAGACCTGGAATTGCTGAAATACATCCGAAGCAGATGTACAGGCTGAAGATGTCACAGGCCCTTCACTGGATTGAAAGGATCAGTTTGTCTCCTGCAGTCTACAGGGATTAACACAGCTCCAAGGAATTCACTGTTTTGTTAATATCTAGAAAGATAGTGGGAGACGCTTTCTCAGCAAGCTGAGATAACACACAAGTGTCTGCTCCACCCCCAAGAGAAGGAGGGTGTTAAACTGCAATCAGAAAAAACAAAGTTTAACTGATTGCTTAGAAACTTCAAAGTTAAACAGCTCCAATAACCTGAAACCAAGGGCCTGGAAGGGGGTGCTCTCATGGGATGATGATATTTTTAATAAATCTAGGAATGCCATGAAATATTTACAAGGCTGGGAGAAAACAAATGCTGTGGCAGCCTCCACATAAGAGCAGCGGGGAGGCACGAGGTAATTAGGGAGCTGTTCCCCTGCTATAAACACCTGGGAAGCTCAAGGAACGGCTGTCACATACTCAGATGCTGGGGAGGTGGTCACATCCCATTGATAAAAACAGCTGGTAAATGGGGGTTTCAAAAGAATGCAGGAAGGTCTAGAAAATCTGCCTCGTGGTGAAAAAGGTGAGAGGGTCAGTGTGTTTAATTTATCTGTGAACAGGCTGAAGGGTGAACCGAGGGTGCTGGGAAGTGAGAGGAACCGAGATCTGCCTGTGAGCCAGTGCTGGAAAAACTCAAAGTGGAAATAAGTTGCAAGTAAGAGTGCAAGTAAGGAACCTTTGCTCAGGCAGGAGCACTTGATTTTGGCATGGGATACATTTTCCAGCAGGTAATATCTGTATACAAGCATTGCAGGCCTTGAAAAAGCATTTGTGATGCATTTGGCTCAGGGAAAGAAGTGCAGGAATCTGTGAGCTGATTTTCAGGCAGTCACACAAGGAACTGGAGTCATCTCTGCTGGTCTTACTGTCTGTGAAGGTCTTCCAGAAATGTCCTCCACTGAGAGACTCTGCAGATCTTCAGCAGATTCATTGCGGTATTTGGGAACTGAGTATTTATCCTCCATATCTTCATCAAGCACTATCTATGAAAATAAAGGTAATTCAGTCTTTTTCAGTCTTTCTCAAAGAATTACTTAATCCCTCTAAATGTTACAGAATGCAGAGAAAATAAACTGTCGAAATTAGCTGATTACACAATATATTTAACAGAAAAATAAATAATTTAAGCTGACAAGAAACTGGAGAAATTTCCTAAATCAGGCAGAAACCACTAACTATGAAAAAAAAAATGGAGCGTGTTTAGTCAGTTTGGCTGTCCTGTCCGTGGTGGTACCAGCTGGCTGCAGGGGACTGCTGGTGCTGTGTGTGGGAAGGGGCGAGGTTTGGTCTTGGCTCCAGGTTGTGTTTTCTGGCCTCTTAGCACATGAAACTGCTGATTGCTCTGGTTTAGGGAAACTGGGAAACACCGATTCACAAAGCCCCACATTTCTTGTTGGAATGTCTTCGTTTAGGGACAGCTTTGTAGTTCACACCTGGACCTGGGGCTTCCAGAGCTGCAGGCACAGTGAGAGCAGCACCTGGGCAGTTCTGGCCCCATTGCAGCCACCTGGGTCACCTCTGACTGGGGACACTGGGACTCCCCCTGGTACTGGGAAACAGCTTAGGCAGCTGTTGTTCTCAGCAGTGATGCTGATTGACAGCTGTCTACCTTGGAGCCCTGGAAACATCTGGAACACTCTCTGTTCAAAGGAAACGTAGAAAGTTTCAGCCCATATCAGACTGAAACCAAATTTCAACTACCCTGAGTATTCATTTTTTTGGAAATCACACTTTCCAACCAAGTTTCAGTTCCTTTTCTTAAGAGATGTCCAAAACTTTGTCTCATGGGGATCAGCACACAGGATTCTCCCTGTGGCTGGGGGCCGCCCGCTGTGCTGGAACCGGGACCATTGGGATCCCTGAGCGGGTGGAATTTAGAGATATGCCCAGGCTCCTACAAACAAGAAACAAAATATTTGCATAAAATCCACTTCCCCTCCACCTGTGTTATTGCTTCCCTGGATGATGAAACACTGGCCCATTTCCATAACAATCAAAATGCCTGAAGAAATGGCCCAGAAGTGCTCAGGACTTGAGCACTTGTGACAGCACTGATAGGATCAGGAGTACAGAGAAACCCTTGAGGCTCTGAGAAGAGAAGAAATGGAGCTTTTCTATGTATATTTATTTTTGTTACTCCTAATACCTTTGCTGCATTTCTCCACCATGAGGACAAAGCTCTTAATGGTATTAAATCTTAAAAATTTAATCTTAAAATCTTAAAAAAGAGCTCTTGAATGCTACTCATTACATGCTCTTATGCAAAAATAATTGCAAAATCAGGGGCATTTGAACTGCATGGACTCCCCTCTGATTTTATTAAAGCTCCAGGCTAAAATTATTTTCAAGATCACATGAGAAATATATAACAAGAGAAGACGAGCTCAGGTTAAATTCATTTTTGCTGGGGGTACACTGCAGAGTAACTGCAGAGTATCGGCTGCAATCCATGCTTTTTGGAATAGTTATTTCATTTTATATTGTTTCATTTGATGAGTTACCCTATCAGATGTGCAGACACACTCAGTTGTGAGCCCCAGGAGTGGGCTCCAGCACTGCCCTTGCTGCTTCTGTCTGCCCTGGTGTGTTTGCCAGCAGCTCATTCCTCTGCCTGGGCTGCAGCTGGTTCCCAAATGGCGTTGAAATTTTGTCTTGTTTCTTGTGTCCCTTCCCCAGCCCTGCAGCTGGACACTCTGGGGTGCTACGTCAGGGAAAAGAGTGCCAAATTAGCATTTTCAGAAGTGCAAAATAATGTCAGTGAGAGAATAGTTGCATGCAAGGGAAAAAACTGAACCACAAGAGCAACAAGACATGACAGAACATGGTTTCAATTCAGCCGTCTGCGCAACGTGAACTTCCGCTTTCCAAGGAGCAGGAAAATGACCCAATGTTGCATCCCTACAAAGACATTACGTTGATGTTTCACCTCCTGAAGACCCCGTTTCCCTGCTCCTGAGTTGTCCCTGTTTCAAAAGTGTGAGAAATTAAGTACAAGAGGATCCATAGGAAAGACAGCAACCCTTTGCTGTAGCTGCTGCGCAGATGTCCCTGGCAGCCTCACCTGCGCTGGCGGAGCACTGACCAGTGTGGCACTGACCAGTGTGGCACTGACCAGTGTGGCCCTCACCCTCATGGCATACAACCATTGCACCTGGACCAGCTCTGCAAAGCAGGGACATGCAGCACTGCAGATGAGGGGGAAATGTGCTCCCTGGGGCAGGGGACATCCAGCTAGTGAGCAGGGAAAGGACAAGATATTCCCAAACGTCAGGGCTGAAGGATGTCTGATGCTGACTCTGATCCTACTGATCAGAGTCCTCTATCCCTGCCCATGATGGAGGGGTTGGAACCAGGTGATCTTTAAGATACATTCTGTGATTCTGTGGTTTTTCTGCTCTTACACCATGCTCTGACTGTGCATTTTGAAGCTGTGTTTGGGCCTGAGCATATGGAGACGTTGAGGACCAGAAAGACCACAAGGAGCAGGAAGCAAAATCGGACAGAGCTCATGGTCGGGACACAGAGGACACTGAGAGACATCTGGGAGCAGAAGGTGACAAAAGATGTTGGCAAAGGTGACAAGCACCCAAAGCACCCCAGGGGCCAGCCCGCACCCCCGGGACAGCTTGGGCTGCAGGGATGGGGTGCAGTGTTGGGGTGCAGTGCTCCTTGGGACAGGGAGCACCAGCTGTGGCACAGGGGCTGCCAGCCCGCACACACTCTGCATCCAGCCCTGCTGCACAAGCCAGACAGCCTGGCATTTTCCCTTATCAGTGTCTTTCCATCTCTCCAATGTTCCAAACAAACACAGGCTCTTGCTTTAACAGCTCTGTTGACAGAGTCTGCCACAGCCTTTGTGAATGTCTTCCAAGGTCTAATTACCTCTATTATTAAAGACCTGCCTCACTTTTGGTCTCAGAATGTTTGGTTCTCACTTTCCACTGCTGAACTTTGCTAATGAATTTATTGCATTGATTCCTGGTACACCTGGGTCTGCAGGACCCCTCGTATGCATTCAGCCCATTTTGAGCATGGTGGGCAGGACAAATCCCACGGCACTCTCATACCAGTGTGATAAGTCCTTCACCATCAGTTTATTCTCTTCCCTCTGATGTAAAGGCAGCATCAGCAGAGCTGCTTGGGAACACCCTTTTATTCTGCTGCAGGTTAATTGTTATTAATTGCCCTTGATAATTGTTCAAGGACATCATAGAATCATCATCATCCTAGAATGGTTTGGGTTTGAAGGGACCTTGAAGATCATCTTGTTCCACCCCCTGCCACGGGCAGGGACACCTTCCACTGGACCAGGTTGTTCCTGTCCAACCTGGCCTTGGACACTTTCAGAGATGGGGCTTCTCTGGGCAACCTGTGCCAGTGACACCTCTGTGTGCTGGTTCCAGCTGGGGTAGAGTTAATTTTCTTCACAATGCCTTGCATGGGGCTGTCTTTTGGATTTGTGCAGAACATGAGCTGATGATATAGAGACATTTTTGTTATTGCTGAGCTTGCACATAGCCAAGGCCTCTGCTTTTCATACAGCCACACTGGGGAGAGAGTTGGGAGTCCATGGGAGGTTGGGAGGGGACACAGCCAGGACAGGTGACCCAAACTGACCAAAAGGATGTTCCAGACCATGACACCATGCTCAGTATATGAAGATGTAGGGAAGAAGGGGGAGGAGGGTAACATTTGGAGTTACAGCATTCCCAAGTTGCTGTTCCACAGGATGGGGCCCTGCTCTCCTGGAGATGGATTAACACCGGCCTGCCCATGGGAAGCAGTGAATTAATTCCTTGTTTTGCTCTGCTTGGGTGCACAGCTTTTGCTTTCTCTATTGAACTGTCTTTATCTCAACCCATGAGTTCTCTAGCTTTTACCCTTCTGATTCTCTCCCTGATCCCATTGGAGGGGGAGTGAGCACACAGCTGCGACGGGCTGGGGTCTGGCTGGGGTTAAACCACGACACTGGGATACCCTTCACAACTACACCAGATCACTCCCCTCACCCCAGATAAAGGTGGAGCAGCTTTTATGGTAGATCACATGCTTGTGTTGGTCTCAAGTGGGGTAATGCTGTTTCTGTGGGACACAGGCTGAATTTTGGGTGACAGACCCTCCTGAGTGCAGGTTTGCAGCAAGTCAGTTGTGCTGTCCTTTGCCAGGCACCTTCCCACCCCAGCACTGCTCTTCCATTCCCAGGCAGGGTACAGTCACCCCTGCTGCAGCTCAGGGGAGTGTACATGGAACAGGATGCTGCCTGTGTGGCAGAAACAGCTCAAACACCAGGTCTGGTCACTGAAGACCTAAAGCCAGCGTCCATCTCACCTGAGCTTAGTCTCTTGAGCAGGTGCCAGCTCTAAGCCTGTCATCTCGGCTTTCTCCTAAACCAGCACCATCTGAAAGCAATTTGCCCATCCTGTAAGAGGAGCTCTGAAGAGCCATGAGGTTGGGTGTGACCCAGAGTTGTGTCTTCATTACTGTGCCAACCGTGTCCTTGGCTGCAAAACTCTGAACGCATCTCTTGCCTTTCTCAGCACACAGTAGTGTCAGATATAAGCATTGCCAGTGTTTAAACTCCTCAGGGACATGTCAGCATGGATCACAGGGTTGTTTATGCTGGATGGGACCACAGGAAGCTTTCGTGAAAGGCAGTAGGACTATAGCAAAACTTCTGGGCACCTCTGGCTTTCCAAGGTTTGGGTCTTCAGATACTGAGTATGCCTGGGGCTACCAGATAATAGGTGGGAACAAGAACTGATAGTGAAGCTTTCAAAATCCTTAAATATCACAGTCAAAACAAGTTAGGTGTGAGCTAGAGGGGAGTTTTACCAGCATATCCAAGCCTCAAACACTGTCAGTGAAAAGACAGCTTATGCACAATTCAGTAATCCTATGTCCCACTTCCAGCATCAAACTTTCACTGCTCACCCTGGTCCTTTGGGTTTAAGGGTGGGTGGAGGAGAAACTACCTAGTTCAGTGCCTTGTAAACTGACTGGAAGGAAGAATAAATAGAGAAGCAAAAGCACCTGCTTTTGGATGGACAATCTGATGGGCACAGCTTCAGCTCGTAGCTCCAGTCTCTGGAGACAAAACATGCCACTGGTCTGCAAACTGGGAATGCCACAGCTGGGAAGGATCATGGGATGCATAGATTTCCTTAGGAGAAAGTCACTGAAGTAGATAAGGAGGCACCCTCAGCACATTCCCTGTAAGCCAGGTAGGACACGTTGATCTGCATTTTCCTGCGGGAAAACGAATGCATTTGGCAAAACCTGGGTGTATTTTGCATATGGCAATGTGGGGTTATGCAACCAAGCCCCACTCCAGAGCACTTCAGTAGAAGATTTCTGAATAAATACATCAGGACTAATGTTTATTTATCAGAGACAATCCTGCGAGATAGGCACATCCCATCTAATGCTGGCCCCTCGTACAGACCCTCCTCTGGTCCTTGTAGCTCCCGGCACAAGGCAGGGCCGTGAGACAGCCCTGACTGTGTGGGTATCCTCAAAGCAGCTCAACTTCCCTTGCCCCATCCCTTTCCTTCCTTCTAACTAATCAATTTAGGAAATTTAAGGTATTTACAGCTTGGGATCTCTTGTTTGTGGCGATGCAAATGAACCGCTGTCGGAGCTTGTCAGGTGCTGGAATACACAAAGCCTTTGTGATATGCTGATTGCTCACACCAGGCTCACCCTCCTGCCAGGCGGCTGATTGAGTTGCCACCTTCCCAAGTACTCTTTTCCCAGGCAGCTGGAGGGTGTGGTGCTACCAACATTTTTGTAGTGGCAAAGCCAGTTTGAGAAATTTCTGCCCCCGCCCCTTCAGTTGTGTCAATACAGCTGTCCGGGGAGCTGTGTGGCAATTGGGATGGCTCACATGGGCACACACAGGCAATAATTGGGAGCAAGTATTTGTATACACTGGCTGATGTCAGCAGCGTGATCAGAAGGAGTCCTGTGCAGCAGAGAGGACACCGAACTACAGAGGGAACGAGCAGCCAGGGGGTGGAAAACCCTTAAACCCACTTTTCCCTGTGAAAACCTCATGAGCTGACACCCTGATGGCATCCCAGCCCCTCATGGCATCCCAGGCACCTGTAGGTCACATCTTGGCTGGTGATCACCTGTGCAATGGCCAGCACAGGCTGGTGCCTTTCCCTTTCCACCAGTGGGCTATGTAAGGCTTCTCCTGGGTGTGTGGAGACCCTGCAGGTCTCCAGGGCAGGCTGCCATTCCATGGAATGCATAAAAGAGGTTCCTAGGGGATGTGAATCCCAAGAGAAGTTCAGAGATGGGGTCTGATGCACCTTTAGGCTCCTGGAGGACTTGCCCTGTGAAAACACCTGGTCCCTGAAGCTACAGCTTGAGAGAAGCACAAGGGTGTGGATGACTCTAAACAGAGCGAAGAGTGTCCCTGGCAAACCCACATGGCCCCCGCCCCAGGGTGAAATGGATAAGCCATATTGCTGACACAGCACAGAAACACTCAACTCTCTTGAAGATACCCTGAAAAGATGGAAATGGGGGATGGAAAGGCTCAGTGGGTGCTGAAGATGGTCAAAGCCAGAAGGTCCAGGAAAAGTAAAGTCCCCTGCAGAGAGGTGGCCACGCTGGAGAAGATCTGTTGACAAGTACAGTGGGGACCTGATCCCTCCTTGAGGGCACCAAGCAGAAAGGGGAGAAGGGCATGCTCCTACCCAAAGGACTCGCCCTCAGCCCTGAGCAGCTGGTTTGTTCTTATCTCAGAGAAGCTGAGGTTTCCCCATGGGACACTAAGGAAGGGTTCAGGATGCACTGGTTAAGGGATCTCCAAGTGAAAGTGTTTTCAGAAGGGGGAGGCTTAGAAGTGGGGTTTTTTTCACTGAGTCCCTGAGAGTCAGGGCATGTGAGTGTGCAGCTGTGTCAGACTTGGCTGCCACCAACACGAGTGTGCTGGCGCTGGTGGCAGAGGTTGGCCACTCTTGCAGCTGGACCCATTGCATGGTGTGACACACAGGAACTTTTGGGTTATCATTTTTAGGTGGGCCATCAGCCTCATTGGCTTTCCTCATTCTTGCGGCGTGAATTTCTTCCTGTTTCTGAAAGGTTTGGAAAAGAGGGGAATTTTGTCTTTTAGATTCTCCTGGATTTGAGGGGTTCCTAATTATACTGGAGGAGACAATTGCCTCCTAAGATAATGATCAGCATGGGGTGATGAAGACCACCTGCCTCATGGCCCTGGAGGGGAGCAGCTGTGATAGCTGAAGGCTGGAAGTGTGCAGGGCTGGCAGCATATCAGCTTGGAAACAGCTTTGGAAGTCTTTGCTCTCCGGTGTCAGTGACACAAAGAACAGCTTTGGTCTCGAATGTGTGTTTCCAGATATCATTTCCTAGCTCTGTTCTACAGAGGGGAAGCTGAAAATCAGTTTTAACAGAGAACAGGGCAAGAGTTTTCCACCTTCACTGCAGGTGACAGCAAGCTGGTGGTCACACAGCCACAAGCTTGGTCCCTGGATGTAACAAGGCACTGAGCCTACCCTGCCCCACCTGAGCAGTTGCCCATTGTCCTCTCTATCCATTCCCTCTCCTTCCTGCCCAGCAGGCCAGAGACTGGTCCTGAGACTTCACCATTCCCCAGACTTGAGCGTCATCCAGCACCTCTCAGTGGCCCTGCTGTCCCACTTAGAAATGATGTGAAAGCCACAGTAACCAGATAAACAACAGTGAACAAGAGCAGGGCAGTGGGTAATGCAGAGTGACATTTGGGAAACATGAACTAGTGTTGGCCCAGTGTGAGCAAAAGGCTGGACTAGAGATCCCCACAGGTCCCTCCCAGTCACCACTGCCATGAGTCACTGATTTCAAGAATTCATAATATTCCTGGTTTTTTTCAAGACCTGGCATCATCTGGTCCCCAAGACATCAAAAAGTGGCACCAGTGCAAGAATGAAGGTCCATAATCTCTCCAGGAGCAAGCCAGGAAAACAAACCTCTGATCCTGCCATAAATTGTGCAACTTCAAGCTGAAATCATGACAACTGTATAGATGCATGGGAAAAATTCCCTGGTGCCATGAAAATAATTGGTCCACAGCTGTCAGAGAAATACAGGAAAGATAAAATGGCCATCCTGGGGAGCAGCGGTGGCTTTATGAGCAGACAAGATGGCCTGGTGAAAAACCATGGACCAGAACAACAGCTGAGTCATGCAGACTTTGTAAAAATTGTGTTTGTGATAAATGCTGTCTGAGACAAGCAGTTCTGCAAGAAAACCACACTGAATTAGGTCGGGTTACCGGTACCTGAGACTCTGGGATTGTCTCTGTGCTGAATTCCAGGGTTTAATAGCAGAATTTGTGAGATGCAGCAGATTAAACAGTTATTGGGACTGATATCAAAACTGATCTCTGCTTTTTGTTGGCAAAGCTTAGGTACATCCTGATGGAGAACTGGGAAAGGGGCTCAAAATCAAGATGCAACCAAAGAGTTCAGTGTCACATTCATGTGTCAAAAGGAGAAGCAGCTGGGATCTGCACAGAGCAATGGGTTAAAAAGCTAATTGGTTTCTCCAGGGACCAAGAAAATGGTGCCAGGAGTTTTGAAATTAGCAGTGAAGATAAAAAGAGAAAGATGAGTGAATATGAGAGAATCCTGCAAGCATGAAATGAGCCTCTTCAAATGGGTTTTCACACAGAAACAGTGAAAAAGTGAGTGTAACCAACAGGTTTGTCAATGAGCTTTGGGCTCAGCTGCCCACTTGCTGATTAATGCTTGGCAGAAATGAGCACTTTGGCAGCAATGAATCCTGTTTGATTTCAGGGGAAGGCTGTGATTCATGTTCCTTGCACTTTGTTTCTGTTGAATATTGCCACTCTGGATTGTAGATGTAGACAAAAAGGAGGATGTGCAGGATGTGCTTCCAGGACAGTCCCAGAGCAGGGACCAGCAGCTGTTTCTTGTTGGCTACAGCTCCAAACACCAAAACTCTGCCAAGCCAGCCCTAGTCCAGCTCTGGGGATGCCCCCCATTCATAAGGAATGCTGGTTTATCACAAACTCAACCCACATGAAACCATAAAAATTTTAGCTCTGAGCTGGATCTGAACAAGCTGCTCTGAGTTTTGTACCAGACCCAGGGCAAGGACTTCCTAAGTGAACACTCAGGTCATTGGCAGGTGCCCTGCTGTCTGTAGGGCACAACTTACCTTTCTGATTGTTCCAGCATGTGCTGATAGCTTGGTACCGATCCTCACACACCATCACACATGATTTTGCACCTGAAAATTAATTTGAATGCATTTTGTTTCAACCCTTGATAGGAACCAAATGTTTTGCAGCTCAGATCTTTGAGACAGAAAGATAATGACAATTTTTGGATTGTATTTTTTGTTGAAATTAAAAGTATTTTAGTTCTTTGCCAGCGACCACAGCTGGTCCACATACAGTTATAGAAACCAAGTTAGGCTGCAAAACACAGACAGGCCTGGCAATCACCAGGCCCAACAGAAATATCTCCCAAACAGCCCCCTCTGAACAGTGACATTTGCTGCCAGATTTATTTCCCATTAGCTGGCTCTGCTGATGGGCTGCCATCTCCATTGATTTTTTTTCCATTAAAACCACAAGTGCACAATCCTGCCTGTGGGAAGCACATGCAGCCTGGCTGTTCCCAGGGGCTGGTTGCTTGGGGCATGGTCTGTGCTGCACCCCCTCCTCGCTGGGCTGGACAGGACAGGCCCCCATCCTGCATCACCTCCAGATCCTCCTCCCCCTGGCTGCTGTGATGGGGGCTCTGGGGACCCCAGCCTGGCTATCACAGTGGGAGACAAAGAGAGAGAGTCAAAAGCATGGCTGGGGGTCCTGCTGCCCTCCTCACACTGCCCTGCCTGCCACAGAGCCTGCGAGAGCTCCCAGGCCTGTGCTCCTGCCACGCAGGTGGCCCAAGCACGGTCCTGCGTAGGGACACGGTGCCTGGAGGTTCACTGTGAGCACAGGGCATCCTGGCCTGCACAGGGCAGATAGAGGTGGGCACCGTCAGCATCCCAGGACCAGGACAGCCAGCCCTATCAACCATCCTATTGTTTCAGAGACTAATCTGATGGAACAAAAGGCCACTGGTTTTGTCAGCACTGGACATTTCTTTCTGGCAGCAAAGGTTATCGAATGGCCATTGAAGGGCGAATATGCAGAGGAAAATGTCCTTCCTTCGACAAGTGCCTCCACCAAACCTCTATCCATATCTGCCCATCTCTGTCCCAGCAGCCACTGTCCCACAGGGCTGACCCCAGCTGGTCCCAGGTCACCCATCTTGCTGCCCGAGGCTGGGACCAGCAGTGCCTGCCCTCCTTCACCTGTGTCCCAGCAGCTGCAGAGGGACAAGGATGATTTCACTGTTTGTCCTTCCCCAGGTGCCAACACACTGAAGAGCAGGTCATGGGACTGGGAAGGGTCAGCCCAAAGCAAGTAGAGCACCAAGCTTTTCCCAGTTCAAACATAAATGGTTTGATGAGAGCCTGGAAATACCGGTGCTTAATGGCCTGAGAGATGGAAATATGCCCACGCTCATGGCTACCCACACAACCAGCTGCCCAGGGCAGTTTGCAGCCCATGTTTCCACCCTCCCTAACATATCTTGCTTTCCAGTCTGTCTTCTGAGAGCCCATCTCACTTCCCAACCTGTCTTCTGAAAGCCCACACCACCAGCTCCAGGCACACACAGAGCAACCTCAGACACCAACTGCGCCAGTGCCAGCCCAGCCCTATCTCCCCAAGGAGCCCCAGCCATCCCTCTCTCCTGCCCTAATGTGCTGCAAGTTGATCTCATGAATGGTGACCTGCAGAAGCCCTGCCAGATGCTGAGAAGCTCCACAAGAACTGTGCTGACTTACAGTAGTGAGAAGATACTGTCCTCCCCTTCATACTCAGGACATCTCTGTCCTCCCCCAGCCTGGGTGGCAGGGGCATCTCTTCATTCCACCACAGTGGCAGCAGAAAGAGATGAAGGTGAAGATGAAGGCTGCATGCTCAGGAGCAGTGTGATGTGGCCCTCAGCCCAGCCAGCTGCACGCTGTTTTATGGTAGAAGGACAAATACAGGGATTCAAGGTTTGCAAATGGTCACAGAGAGGACTTAGAATTGTTCTGCTTCTTGTGGGCATTAGTAAGAACTCTGCTGGATTCTCTGCTGTTCAGGGAAGTATTTCCTTACATCCTGAACCATTTCCAAGATGGCAGTAAGCTCCACAGAGCTCATACCTTGACAACATTCCCTTGTGCCTGCACCTTTTCCAGCTGGCAGCTTGCAGTTCTCCATGCACAAGTCCCCACAACACATAGTCCAGCCTAGACACTAAACATTAAGCATGACATTTAGAAATTACCAATAATTTATAAGTTTTGTGACTGTCAATCTGCCCAGCAACGCTGAAATTTAAGGAAAGTGTCCTAGCTCTTCCCCTTACAGGAAACTCTTGAGGACTGTCCTTACGAGAGGCATCTCAAATACTCTTTTTGCCTTCTTCGATGAGGTTTCTCAGATATATTTCACAGTCTTCTTTCTGGAGTTTTTCAAAACTCATCTGGACAATGCCCTGAGGAACTGAGGGTTCTAAACAACTTGAAGTGAGCCCTGCTTGAAGCAGAAGGTTGAGCAGAGAGTTCCAGACACCCCTCTGAACTGAAATAATTAATGGCTTATGAAATCTGCTCATTGAGAGCTTTCTCCTAGGGGAGAACTTGAATGGCTTAATCTTGGACTGAACTTCACCCTTCCCAGTGAAATGAGGAATCCAGTCCTTCTTCCTTGCTTCAGCTTGTCCTTCTCTCCAAGTATCACTGAGCACGATGGACTCAGGCCAGTGATAGAGACTCCAAGATCTTGACTTGCTTTGGCAGCTCCCATGTGAAGACAACACATCAAACACATCGAAGGGCTGTACAACACAGTCATCCAAGTGTCTTCTCCCTGCCCCTCCTTACACATCCCTTGCACATGGAAACTGGGTGATGTGCAGCTGCACTGAGGCAAAGCCAAGGGGTGGCAAAAACATTTCCCAAACTGGAAATGCCTCATGGTCTTTCACTGGTGCCCACCAGTATGACACAGCTAACATGATCCCAATGCATCAGCAGAGCTATCTCCTATGAAGAGAAAGAATTATGTAAGACACCAGCAAGAGCAGATGTGCTCAGTGAAACGTGAGCTCTTATGGGAACTGAGGCACAGGAGCACTGCAGTTGTAGTGATGGGAAAAGAAACCCTTTCCTGAGAGCAGGTGCTGCAGGGGCTTGGCCTGTTTGCTGGTAAGATGGAGCCTGCAAGGCACTGCAGTTGTCTGGGGAACATGATGGAGTCTGGGAGGGAAGAGGTAAGGTCACATTTCAGCTGATAACTGGAAGTTTCTCCGGTGGGTTGTGCAGCACAAGAGTCTTGCCAGTGGATTTTTTATGCCCATCTGTCTCACCAGGACTGCATCAAAGATTGTCTGGGATAAACTGGCAATTGACACCAGTGAGCTGCTGTACCCAGGAGTTCCTGTCTCATCCAGACAGCCACCTCAGAGAGCTGCCTGGTGTTCTCACAGGTCTTCGCACTCAAACTTCCCCAGCGTGTGCTCGGCAGCACAGCTTGGTTTAACCCGTTTAACAAAACCTCCCAGCACGTCGGTGTTGGAACATGCAGGTGCATCAGGCTGATAACTCCAACCATTCCCATCAGGCAATGAGCCCTAATGGGCTGCTGGGTGCAACCAGACCGCAGCAGGTCCCAGCCAGGCTGTGGAATCTGGCATGGGCAGTGCTGCAGCTCTGCAGGCCTGGGCACACTGAGACTCATGGGAGATCAGTTTTCTTAGAGGTGACCTACTTAGCATGGAAATATGAATAGGAAGGCACACATGGGGCTTGATTGGCAGCCTGGAACTAGCCAAAACCATCAGTGTAATGCTGCACTGGCTGCTGGAGAAATCAAAACTCCGGAGGAATTGTTGTTTTGCACGTCTCACAAGATTTGAATGTGAGTAACCCTAGGAATGTGTTTTTCCATCCATTAGATGTGTTTTGCTACCTGCTCTTGATGTTGGTATCTCTTGGAGCCAGGCTGAGCAAGCGTGCCTGCACTTGTTTTACCAGGATCCTTCTGGGGCTTTGTCTGAGCTGAGCTCTCCCAAGGCAGGGATCCCTGCCAGGTTTTCGCCTGAGAAGACACCTTGCCCACCTTGAGCAGAGATGAGCAGAACACTGGGGTTTGCAATGTGAAAGAGCTGCCAAGGATGAGTTATATCTCCTGCCCTGGAGGGAGCGGGAAGAGATGAGGCAGAGAATAGCTATCCAAACAAGTTTGTACACACATGAATTCGTAATGTGCTGCCTAGAAGAGGCTTTGTAGCTACGGTGTGGAAGAGCCTGGAGAGTCTTGTGAGGATCACAGCCCTGCCCTCCAGGGAGGATGGGGCAGGCAAGCACAATGCTCTCCACTGGCATTTGGCTACCCCAGCCCAACCCCTGCAGATGGGTTTGGGAGCAGCACAGCCACGCCATGCTGTGAGGACACAGAACAGCTCCAACTCGGTGAGTTGGTGTCTCCTGTATTTACCTGGCCCTGCAGGAAATTCCTAATGAAGTGCCAATAAAGCTGCCAGATGTCAGTGACTGCATATGGAGGTTGTTTTGGATGCATCAAGCAAGGCAGGGGGTGATTTCAGATTGCAAACATTTTATAGTTCCATATCTGAAAAGCAAACCACTCTCTTTTGCCAAGAGAGAGACAGCAGGTTTTACCAGCACCAAGAATAAAGAAAATGTCAGTAATGACCGTGGTTAGGCCCCAGGGAAATGTTGCTTTCAGATATGCTGCTTGCTTCTGGATCATTCTGGGAAAACTTAGGGGAGTGCTAGACACCTCACCAGAAATCAGAGTCCATCTCAGGGCATGACTTCTCTGAAGCATCTCCCTCTCCCTGACCAAGCCACACTACTTCAACTACAGCTGTGAGCAGAGAGACCACATCTGAAGGTACACTGGGGAATAATCAGATAGCAAAGCAAATTCTACCATTGAAAAATCTCCCTGGAGGAGGGAGACACAGAGGATCATTGACAGTGTTCACCTTCCACAGCAGATAAATTCACATTTGGCGTGACCCTGCGGACCAGAGAGGGGACAATCAGCCTTGCTGGGCACCAGCACCCACCCTGACACCACCTCCTTCCACTGCCCTCGCTCAGAGGCAGCCTTGTTCTGTACCTGTAGATACAAAAATGCTGTTAGCGAGGATTTTCTTGCTATTTTCTAAGTCCGTGAGAGACTTTTTTCTCTCACAGAAGAGGTAGCAGGGAATGTAAACAACCAAGCCACCTGCAACCTTGAAAAGTCTTGTTTATGGTACAGTAGAAAATATTTTGACAATGGATGTTTTAGGATTTTAGCCAATCACCCCCCAAGAGGTGGCTGGTCCCTTGTCCAATTAGACTATGAAGAAAAAAGTCTATAAAAGGTTTGTAAAATAATTAAATAAATCAATCTTGCTGCACAATTCCTGCCTGCTGGATCTTCTC
>NW_008237525.1:711191-733667 GCF_000691975.1 Corvus brachyrhynchos
TTCCCCCCCGGGACCGGGAGGTCCGACAGAACTGAGAAATGGCGACCAGAATGTAGATCATCAGCCTAATGACTCCTCTGATGATGACCAGCCTCTGATGATGACCAGGATGTCAACCATCAGGCAGATGGTCCTTCTACAAGCAGAGACTGGGATGGTCCTTCCCCAAGCAGAGACTGAACCTTAAATGTACCCTGACAGGGAAACACCTGCACATGGCACTCCAAGGACAAGCTTGCTTCTCACCTCCGATGGGACCCCAGACAAAATGGGTTTATTTGTTGTCATGAGTTATGTCTCCATCACCTGCTCTGCCCCAAAATTGTCCTGGTCCATATCCTCCAGCAACCCTCCCCATCCTCAGGACCTTTGGTCTTTCCAGCTGACTTGGTGGCTGATGGGAGTCTCACCAGCTCCCAGCCCTCCCAGCCTTATGCCTGCCATAAACTGCTCCTGGGAACCCCCAGCCTGTTACTGACGTTTAAAATGGGACACAAATGCATTCAAGCTAAGTGATGAGTTTACTGTGTAATCAGAAACAACTGATGAAAGCAAACATAGGCTTTGAAGGTCCTGGCCACAAGATCAGCTCCTGTCTCCTAGATGCCACCCTCTGCCAAAGCTGTCCAGGGCAGTAACACAGGGGTTGCCCAGTCTGACCATGATGCTCCCTCCACTGAGAGCTGAGTCTTGCTCTGCCTGGAAACAAATCTGCAAAAATCCCCTTGACCACTGGACCAGTCCCTGGCCTGATCCCACAGGAGCCAGGGGACCTGCACACACCCAGCCAGTGGCCAGAGAGACACGGGAACCCTGAGGCTGATGATGTGCCACAGCCTCGGCCACAACTTCTCCCTGCCTTTTCTTCAAGTTAGGATCTCTTGCTCTGTGCCATGTGATTTCTGAGCTCTCTTCCCATTCCATTCCCCTACAGCAGCCAACAGACTCCTCCTTTTCTACCTGGCAGTCTGAGACACCTCAGTTTCCTCTCCCCTTGTTTTGAGAGCACCACAAGATAGTACCAAATACAAGCATTTCCAATATACTTCCCTGCTTTGTTCCCCATCCAGACACTGCCTTGTGGATTTTCCAAGCTTTATCAGCACTTTCTATATCACACAATTTGAGAAATGGTGACTATGCATCCACTGGGTGTTGTCACATGCTGGTAGCTCAATTCACCTCTGGAGAAGAAAACTGATATCAGGGATCATAGAATCATAAGAACATCCTGAGTTGGAAGGACCCACAAGGAACATAGAATTTCTGGCCCTGCACAGGATGACCCCAACAATCCCACCCTGGGCATCCCTGGCAGCGCTGTCCAAGGTTGGACGGGGCTGGGAGCAGCCTGGGACAGTGGGAGGTGTCCCTGCCCATGGCAGGGGTGGGAATGGATGGGCTTTGAGGTCCCTCCAACCCAAACCATTCCAGGACTCTGAAATTGAGATTGGCAAGGTCACAGAATCACTGAATATACTGCATGGAAAGGGACCCACAGGGATCATGGATTCCAGCCCCTGGCCCTGCACAGACACCCCAACAACCCCAGCCTGGGCATCCCTGGCAGCGCTGTCCAAACGCTCCTGGAGCTCTGGCAGCCCCGGGGCCGTGCCCATTCCCTGGGGAGCCTGGGCAGTGCCCAGCACCCTCTGGGGGAAGAACCTTTTCCTAAATATTCAGTCTAAACCCCTCACAATGAGGCAGATGAGCATCCCATGCCTCCCTGTTGCCCAGAAGAGTGGGAGAACTCAGGTGCCATCCTGGGCTTCCCTGCCAGCACCTATGCCCAGTCCCATCCCACAGCCTGGATCTGTGTGGACTCCTTTGCTGTGCTCTCCAGGGCAGGAACAGCTGCTGCTCCTGTGACCGCAGTGTCTGAGCACAGCAGGGCCCTGTGCTGTCCCAGGACTTGGCTAATAGCAGTGACAGGAGGGGAGTATAAAGGCACCCCAATAAAGAGAAAATGGGTGCAGCCATCCCTTTAGCTGATCCAGCACCATTTGCAGCCCAACAAGACTGCAGCCCAGGAGGAATTAGCATGACTGGAAACTCAGCACTGCTCCTGTGGGACTGACTCCAGCACAAATGGCTGCTGCCAGGTGAATTTTGCTCAGGAGCGTGATCTGCTTGAGCTGCCCTGTCCAGGGGCATTTGTTCTGCTGACACGTAGCCCTGGCAGGAGGATGTTCAAGAGCAGCTTCTAGCACAAAGGAGTGCTCCCATTCTTCCCACACTGATGCAGAGCAGAGTAAATCCTCTTTGATCAATGCAAAATCCAGTGTAAAACAGGAGTATCCAGCCCAGGCCATTTAATTCTCCAAGATATAAGCAAGCTCGTAATCTTCATCAGCATTGCTTCCTGCCTAAAATGCTTTTCATTAGCTGCTCATTCAGTGAACACAACCACTTCTGCTGCCTCAGCAAAACACATGCCACACTTCTTGCTCAGCAGCAGAAGGCAAACATTTTATTGCATTTTAATCACTGGCAGTTTCAGCAGTTGCTTCCTGCTCTCTGTGTTTCTTCCACACATCCTACTGAGAAGCCTCTATAAACTTTGATTGCTTGGCCAAAGCAACCCAGGACCTCCTCAGCCTCCAAGTCCTGGGGAAGCTGGAAGTTGAAAGCTTGGTAATCTCAGTGGCCTTTTGATCCTGTTGTGGAAGAAGTGAGACAGGCTGAGCACAGCTGATCGGCTGCAGAGCTTGGCTGCCCTGTGGAGACCTTTGCCATGTCACCAGTCTTGCTGGAAAATTTCGTGTAAAATTTTTATTCTGAATATAATGATTTCATGGAACTGAAATGTTTCAGGGGAACATTTCAATGACCAAGAAAAAAAAGAAGATGGTTTGAATTGCAAAATTAGAAAACCCACTGATGGTGTGCCTTCTCCCAGCCCAGCCACTGAGGAAGCAGAAATGCTCCATGACAGCAGGGCAGCCCATGGTCAGGAGAGGGTTAGGGCTCACAGCTGTCTGTCAGAGCATGGTTCAGGCTTACTCTGAAGCATTATTCTGAAGTCTTACTCTGACCCTACAGTTTCAAGCCAAGAACTGTTGGGTGACCAGAAGAAGGCTGATGGACCCTGGCTGATTTGATCCAGCCCAGTGACTGGGATCTGTCAGCTGCTCAGTGGCCCTGACAGCTCTTCGGGTGATGCCCAAGGCCAGGCTCTTTGAAGTGTTCACCTGCAGATCACTCCTTTCCCCCGGGCAGACCCTGCCCTGCAGCGTGTGACCCGCTGTTTCTCTCCCAGGATCAGCCCTCCTGCGTCTCTGAGTCACACCGAGTGTTTCAAAGAAAATTTTGGTGCCTCATTTCTTCATTTTCCTGTATCTGGGGATTTTCCAGCCTCAGATCCACACCCTTCACGCTGTTGCAGCGCAACTCCTTCTCCTCACCCGTTCTCCTTGCTTGGGCCTGATCCTTAATGTGCCTGTAATTTGCTCACAGCCCCCACATTAAGGTTAAAGCCCCTTCCTTTGTTCTGCCGCTCTGCCAATGACAAGATGGGCAGGATATGGGGCGGGGGGGGTGTGTTAGAGCCCCCCACCAGCTGCTGATGAGCACTAAACAGGCTGGGTGAGGGCTGCCAGAACGACAAGAGGGGGGGGAGATGGGGGGGGGGGGTGTGTGTTAGAGCCCCCCACCAGCTGCTGATGAGCACTAAACAGGCTGGGTGAGGGCTGACAGAACCCGTCACTGCCCAAGGATGGGACCCAGCACTGCCTGGGGCACGGGCAGTGGGACCACCAGCATCCCACCAGCAGCATCAGCCTTTTTCCTCCTCGGGCACCCCACTTAGTTTCAGCAAAAAACCCCATTGACCCCCATTTACCCCGTGAAAACGAATGACAGGATCAGGCCCAGGTTGTGACCGTCAGCTGTGCCTCTCCCTGGGCAGTTCCCTAAAGAAGAGGGTAAATTCGGCACAGGAACCCCAGGGGAGGAAGAACAAAGGCGGGTGCCTTCCCCTCCCTCGGCATTATCCGGGGTCCATCGCTGCCTCGAGTAACCCGATCCCTGCCCTGCGCCTCTCGGCCCCGAAGAGTCGAGCTCCAGCGATTCTGTTCCAGGGCAGGGCTGAGTTAATTTCTCTGAAGCCTCACGGGACTCCCCAGGCGGCTCTTTCAGGAGGGGATTTTGCTGACTCTGCAAAATAATGCAGCATGGGGAGGGGGAATCCATGGACCCCCAAACCTCCAGGTTTTCTCCTCCAGCCCTGACTCCCCTGACCCATGAGCTCTCGGGTCCCTGGGATAGTCACTTGCTGAAACTGTGCAAATGCAGTATTTTCTCCCCTGCACGAATTTTGCCACATTTTCCTCCTCCCCCACTGCACCCTCAAGGTCGCACCGGGAGTGATCTGATGAAAGGGAACAGGGAGGGAGAAAAGCCCAGCGAGATGAAAACTGATCCCTGCTCCAGCTTCAGCCTGTTCCCTCGGCCCCGCTTGGCTCCTTTCCCGCTGCCCCAGGACCTTCACACCTTGCACCCCGGACACATTTTTGAGGTGGTTATGAAAGGAATTGTACGTTCAGGTATTCTAAGAACTGGCTGAGTCTTTGTCCGGAGAGCGGATGGGAAAGCTCCTTAAGCAAAGGTTTGTGTAACCCTGGCATGCTGCAGAGCTCCCGCTGGCAGGTGATGAGAAACTGGGCAGAAAACAGCCTTTGAAATGCCCAGCTAGACACAGAAGGGCTTCACTGAAGCCCTGACTCCCCCTCACCCCACTCATAACCTGACGGCTGCTTCTCTGCCCAGGAGGAGATACCCAGGGATTTACCAGCAGCCAGAGTCCTGCAGTAATTTAAATACGACTGGCACTGCTCCTGGCCCTGAGGCCACTGACAATGAGCACTATTAAACTTTCTTATCCCCCAAGCTGGGATGGATGCAGTCATATCAAGGTGCCCTTAAACTTTTTTCAGGAATTGTTTCTAAAACCCAAAATCATGTGCCTGAGACCTGCAGTCACAGTGAGACCTGAGAATGTTCTTGATGGCCACGGAGACTTTCCAGCCCAGGCCCCTGTGGCCCAACCCTCTGTCATCCCCAGACTGGGGAGGGCTGGAGCAGGGTGTGCAGGAGAGGCAGCTGCAGCAGGAAGCAGTGACTTGCACATCCCTACCCAAATGGCGTGGGGCAGCTGCAGCTGGATGCAGTTTGTGCCAGTTTGCCCAGTCCTGGAGCTCCCGTTGTCCTGAGCTGACGGGTGCTGTGCATTCCCAGCCTGCCGGCAGAGCCCTGCAGCGTTCACTGCACAGCCCTTCCCTGCAGCACCTTGCTGGCACCCCAGCCTCCTCAGGGACACACGGCTGCTCTCCCACACCCATCTGCAGTCCAGCTGCTGTGGAGGATTAGGCTTTGGTGCACCCCTGCCTGGCCATGCGCACCAGTGCTAGTGAGAGGGCTGTGACAGCGTGATGGGAATAAACACAGAGGAGGAAACACTGATTTTGCTGACATTCCATGGGTGAGCAAGCTGAAGACAGCTTGTGCTGGGACACATGCTAAAAAGGAGCTGAGAGCAGGGGCATGGGCTGTCCCCTAAATCAGAGTTGGGACAGCAAACTGCTTCCCATCACTGCTCCTCACCCCAGGCCAGTGTAGGCAGGGGCAGACAGGTCCCCCAGCTCTGCCTGCTTGGAAGGCAGGAGCAGCATGGGGGAAGGGATGAGGTGAGGACACCTTCAGCATGAGAGTCATTGGCAAGGCTGCACATGCCCCTGAAAATCCTTGCTATTGTTTGAAGCTCTCCTCAGCACTAGTGGGATTTTCCTGCCTTGTTTCCTAAAATTCCCACCATGGTTTTCAGTGCTAACAAGGTGGAAAGGCAGTTTCTGTGGTAAATACAGGACAGTGGGACTTAGGAAGCTTTGGGAACTCCAGTTTCACTGTTCTTCCTACTGCTGATGGCAATGGCATTATGGTCTCCAGCAAGGTCATTCATTTGAAGGTTATTTCCTGTCCCACTGTAAACGTGAGGAGCTCTTGGCCTGCCAGTGACTGCACTGCATAGAGGGGTTGGCATGCCCAGCTCCCACCCCTGCATGAAGCAGCCCCAGAGAGAGCTCTGCTCTTCCAGACATGCTGCTTCCTAAGGCAAAGCATCTGAGAGGAGAGCCTTCAAAGACAGAACTCTCTCTTCCCAAAGAAAACTCTCCCTGATGCCCTGTGCCCATGCAGGATGGCTAAGCTCCCCAGAGGCAAAGCCGGGCTCTTTGGAAGTTCAGAGCAGGTCCCTTAGTTCATCTCCCACCTCTCCCTGGAAGGCTAGGTAGGGGTTAGCCTGCACTTATCTCTTTATCAGCCTGGGCAGCAGCACCCACAACCTGAGTTTCTCCAGCAGGTCTCCAGGCTCCCCTTTTCTCAGGAGTGCACTGAGCAGCTCTCTCCCCTTCTCCCTTGTTTTTACTACTTGCATCCATGTTTTCCAATGTACCAAACACAAGTGTTCTGCACTGGGGCCACATTCCTGGGCCTGACTGCTCAGATGAGCCACCCGACACGCTGGGAGGGTGCCAAAGTGCTTCTGCAAAACTGCTGGACTGTTTTTCAGGAACGTCCTGTCAGTAGCTGGATTGTTTGAATATCCAGGGAAGCCAAGTGCAAACTGCAGATTGGCCAGGTGAGTTCCCAAGAATCAATTTTATCAAAACTTCTGGCAGAGCAAGTGCCTGGTTTGACAGAGCCTTTTCAGGGATGGGCATGGAGAGAAGGGATTCAAGCAGCACCTTTGTCTGAGCAGAGTCAGAAGCTTGGCTTCACTCCTCACTCCCAGTGTGTGCTCCAGGCACAGGCTGCAGGAAAAACCGTCTTCATCAGGAGTGTGTAATTAAATTTTCACTGGGCCGGGAGAAGGCTGGTGTGCATGATGCAGAAGATACCCATTCAGATAATGAGCTGCGTCTTTCCAGGATAACATATGAACCACAGGTCTGTCTTCAGTGATGTGGTCCCAATTCACATCTTCTCAAGCATGGTTTGAGTTGCTCCAGGTTTCATGCTGCTCATAAGCCGAATATTGGGGGAAGCTCTGTGGTTGGTTTGTCCCTTTCCACAAACCAAACTTCCATTTCCCAAAAGCAGGGAGCACAAGTTTAAGCCTCCTGAGAATACCTTCTCATTTCTGGTTTGGGTTTTCAGTGAGACATCATCAAATACTAGGTGGAACAACACACTCCAGAGTGGCCATCACACTCCACCCTGAGAGAGATCTCTAGTTCAAGCAGCAGGATCAGGTCCTGCACAGGAACACTCCAAGAATCATACCAGGCACATGGTGTGATTTTTGGGGTGTCCTGTGCAGGGCTGGGAGTTTGACTTCAATGCTCCTTGTGGGTCCCTTCCAGCCCAGGGCGTTCTGTGGTTTATGATCAGCAGCTGTGTTTGCAGTGTGGGACATCACAACACCCAGCATCGGAAAAATCACGCTGCTCCCTGGCTGTTTGATATGCTATTGTTAGCAGCAGTAATCCTGTGGTACAGGAGCTGCGAGGGATTAGGAGGGAAGAGCATTCTCCCTGTGTTGTGGGGTTTGCACAGTAAATTTCCACAGGCTGGTATGCACTGAGGTGAGGGTTTCTCAGCTACAGCACTCCTGGAATTGCTCCTACAGTTGTGGGCTCTTTAAAAAATACAGGAGTCAAGAAAAAAGTTGTACCACTATCATGGAAGTGTAAAACCCCAAAAATGGTTGTTTTTTTCCAAACAGTGGTAGGCCTAAAATCTGCTTTTATAATAATTTTGTTGCTGTTGATTGGGTTTCAGGCAAGGACTGCTTTCCTAGGAGCACAGTGTGGCTGGATTCTTTAACAATGAGTTTCAGTATTGCCAGTCATTGTCAAACCTCAAAAGTATGAAATCAGATGAAAACAAAGATATTTAAGAGTTGAAAACACGTTGGATCCTATTTTGCCTACTCTATTCTGCCCTCACTTGTGTTCTCAAGCTTTTGTCTACTTCAACAAACCTGAAAATAAAGAGGCTCAGATTAGCCTCCACAGTGGATTTGTGGTGGGAAACCTGTGCCTGCACTTGTAGGTCCTTCCCTGTCCAACTGCACTGTGATCTCTGCTCATCGTCCAGCCCCCTGCCCTCAGGCACCCCCTTCCCACTGGAAAGCCATAGCCAGCCAAAGCCATGGCCCCAGACAGCCTTGGCCATGCTGGTACCTGCAGGGACAAGAATGACACCTCGCTGTGCACCTGGCTCCCATGGATTTGGGTTGTACCTAAAGCCGGGCTTTGCCAAACAGCAGCAGTCTGGCCTATCACCCAGAGTCCAGCCAAGGCCGAGCGTGAGTATCTTCATTTGGAAGCAAAACCCAGCGGGAAGGATGTGGTTTTTTCAGGTTTTGTTACATAAAAGTAATTTAAACACTTCTGCATGTGGTAAGTAGCCAGGATTGATGTGTCTTCACAGAGGCACGAAGGAGGGCACATACTCAAGGAGATACATCCTCCTTCATGCTGTGGATCTTCTTCCCCACTCACATGTGTGTCAACCAGAGCCTTGTCCAAGTTTCCCCTTGGCAGCTTGACTGGAGCTGTTGTCTGTAGACCGTATCACTCTTATTTTCCACAGGGCTATAACAGGAGATGGAGCAGTGACATGTGACAGACTGATTTAGGCCCTGCCGAGAGGATGTTTACAGAACTGGGACACCAGTGACGTCTTACAGAGAAGCAGGATGTCTTTTTTCCTCTAACTCTGTGGCTCAGCAGAGCTTAACCTGTTTGCTCCTTCCATAAATGTCCCAAAGAGAACCGTGAGCATCTTCAGGCATTTCCCACCATGTTCATTTAGTGTTGTTGCTATCAGGGGTTATAGGAATGCTGTGTCCTGGGCCAGTGCCATGCCTGGTATGATCATAATGGCAAGGAACCACATCCAGAGATTGAGGCAGGTGTAGCACAACCTGATTTTCCATTTCTTTTGGGAATTTCAGCAACAACTGTAGGAATGTGTCTCTTCAGAGCCAGAGATTGCTTGCAGCTGCAGATGCTTCTGTCCCTTTCCTGGGCAGAAGTACAACCCCTCTGGTAAGAAATACACCTGGTCATCTTCATGTTGCATCCCGAGAGTCAGAAACTTTCCCCATGAGCGTGTGTGTGAGTGCTCCAGCCAGTGCTGATGGAAGCAGAGAGGATGTGAGGCAGCCAGTGAACCCAGAATAACTCCAGAAATAATTGAACTTTCCACTGAAAATTACCTGGTGCCTGATTGCTCTGACCAGAGCCCAAATGAAGGCTGTGGGGTGGTCCCTGGACCATCAGGGTGTGGCCCCTGTCCTGTGCCACGCCCAGGCAGGGCTGCAGAGGTAACAGCTCTTGGCCCCAGTAAAGCACCAGGTAAGGGTTTGGAAGTTCCCAAAGCTGGTGCTGTGTTTGGGTCACTTGGCCAAGTCCTGAGTCAGGTACCTTGTCCCTGTAGTGAGCATGAAGGCTCTGAGGTCAAGACGTGCCACAGCATGCACAGGCAGCTGCTGTCTGTGCAGCAAAGATCACATCCATAACCTGGCAGTTCCATGTGTCCCCAGCTCCTCCCTCCCGACACGGGGCCTGTCCGGATGTTCCCATGACATCCATGTCTTGCAAATGTGAACTCCAGATCACCTAGATTGTACAGCTCCTGCCAACCCCCCAGTCTCTCTGCTGCTTCTGAGCAGCACGAGGTGGGAAGGAAGCGGCTGATTCCCCTCTCAATCTTTAAGTCTGTGACTTGCTCTATTCAGACACAGGCCACACCTGCCCTCTCTTAGACCTTGTTTCTTCCCAAGGGAATTTGCTGATGTGAATGCATAAAAGGCAGGAAATGTAAAAACTCAAGACCTGCTAGTGAGAGGAACTCCCTTAACCTTGCCTATCCGAGCATCTCGGGAATCCAGCCAGGAGCTGCAGCCCAAGGCATCCGCATGGCCCAGGGCTCAGTGTGCTGCAGGCAGGAATGACAAATACCCCCGAGCTGCATCCAGTGCATGCAGCTTCCCAGCCAGCTAGGGCCTGAGTGCCAGAGGCCACTGCATACAAAGAAACTGTTCCCTAAAAGATCTGTGATGTCTCATATCTGGTTTTCACCACTCTTTGGTCTGTTTTGAAGCAGCACAAGGCACTGTAGGTTCAGCTCTGTCTCCATATATGCTGATACAGGCTCTTGCACATTTGCTGATGCTCAGCACCTGCCAGAAGCCTCTTCTCAGTCCCTAATCCAATGCTCAATATGCACTGTTGAGCAAGGGAACACAAAGTTTAACCGGTGTCCAAAATTTTCCTTGTTGTTGCCTACTGAGATTGTGGATGTTCCTGTCTTTCTGGAAATAGCTGGTATGATTTCAAAGCTCCCTAAAGTGCTAACTGATCTCATGAATGCCACAGGTGAATGACATGCTCAGTTCCTACTGCTTGAGCTGCACTGGTGACATCTTTGTTCTGGTAGATGTGCCCTCGGTAACTCACAGAGGAGCTCATTAACCTGCTTTAGAGGAGCTCGTTGGCTGTGAGTGGTGGAGGAGGGAGAAGATGAGGCTGTATTAGATACAAAATGATTACAAGCTGCTTACACAGTGTGCCCATGAAAAGGTGAAAGGATGATAAAACAGGTCTGGGAGACACAGCAAGATGTCAGCTAATCCCTTTCCCACACAGTGGTGCTTCTGGCACTCACAACAGTGTCTGACCTTGATTTAAAATCCTCTCATACTGGAGTCACAAGATTTTCCCCAGACAATTTTTTCAGCATTTGCTCTTCCTGATGGTCAAAAGGTTTCCACTTGTGTTGAAGCAAAACATTCTTTTTTATAGTTTATTTTTACTACTTCTCTTCTTTTTGCCCATGAACACTTGTTGCCTACAGCTTTGTGCAGATTTTCCTCTTGAAATGTCTCAGCAGCTGCAGAAGCTATGCCTGCCATTGTAAAACATCAAATTTGCAGGAGGCACATAAATGGTTTCCCTAAGGCTCCACCTTTCATGAGCACACACACATCCACATGCTAGCATTCTCCTCTGATTATTTCGGGAAGTTCTCTTGTTCTGCCATGGAGAGAAAAAAGGAGATCTGCCTGCCCCAGGCAACATGACCAGCTTTCCCCAAAGTGAAGTGGGATATGAAGTGGAAATAAGAGGCCAGAGTCCGAAAGTGGAGTAGGGTGCAGTTCACCTCCTGTGTGAAAGGCTGAAAGGCAGGGAAGCCCATGTGAACAAGTCATGCCCAGCTCCATTTATAAGCACTGGAGGCAAAAAAACTGCAAGTGATTCATTTGGTTTGACCTACCTGTCAGGCAGGTGAGTCGTGCCCCAAAAGTGCTTCATTCCCTATGTTGAGCTTGAAGCTGGTCTAGACAGCTCACCCAGAGACAGGGCGAGGGAGACAGTGACAGGTCCCACATCTCTGAATAGAGGGGAAAAGGAGTGTGAAGCCAAGCTGAGAAGCTCCAGCACCAAAGCCTAAGCCTGGGAAACAGAAGGATCAGGGTTTTTTCGTCTTGCAGCTTGGAAAATATCCCTCTGCCCCTAATTTTTGCTCCTTGCTTTCTATTTCATGATAACCTCTTTATATGGAATCCAATTGCCAGGTCCCTGCAATTTTCAGTTGTCCTTACACTGCAGAAAACCGTCATGGAATGGAATGGAATGGAATGGAATGGAAGAAACAGAATGGAATATTTCATTTGGAAGGGACCTACAATGATCAGCCAGTCCAACAGCCCAACCATTTCAGGGCTGGCCAAATCTAAAGTGTGTTATTAAGGGCACTGTCCAAATGCCTCCTAAACCCTGCCAGGCCCAGGGCACTCACCAGCCCACCAGAACCCAAGGAAGCCTGTTCAGTGTCTGACCACCCTCTCAATAAAGAAATGCTTCCTTATGTCCAGTCCCAACCTCTCATGCATCCTGAAACCATGAGCAATACTGGCTCTTGGCGGGGTGTGCTGTGAGGAGGGCAGAAGAAAACCTCACTTGCAGACCTGCAGGAGGATAACTGGTGATCCAAGACATGCCTCATGGGAGGAGAGTGGGTGAGGGGTGCATCTGTGAGAGGTGCATTGGCAGGGCAAGCTGTACTGTGGAAGCAGGATGGCTCCATAGCTGGCAAGCACTTGCCCTCACTAATGTGCCAGCCAAGCTCCTGGGCACTGGAACTGGTGCCAGGACAAATCCAGACTGACTACTCTTTAATAAGGCAAATATCCCTGATGGGGAATTTTTATGATACCCCTTGAGGAAAGCTAAACACACATTTGTTCTTAAAGATAGAAGAGAAATTTAATGAACACTGTATTGGGCAGAGTCATACTGCAATATGGGGTTCTCTGTGGAGCCTGAAAGATGCATCACAAGCAGATTCCTTATATAACCTTGCTCCAGCACCAGTCCCTTGCAAGGAGTCATTTAGTCACTGGCATTTCTGCTTCCAGACAGTTTAACCCCTCCTTGTATTTGGCCCTTTGCCCTCTGTGCCAGATCATTCCTTAGTCACAAATTTTCCCTGCTGAGCAGTTGCAATTAATATTTCCTTCATCCCAGATAAGACCCTGGAACCAAGAATTAAGCCCAAGTGTGTGTAAGAGAGAGCAGGCTGCAGTGATGTTCCTGTCTCCTGTGACTACACTGATGACCCAAGTGCAGCTCCCCCAGCAGTGAGACAACTCTCCAGCAATCCACCCTGTGAGGAACCATCTCCAGGTCCAAGGTGAGACCATGATCCAGCTGGACAATTCCTTGGGTTCTGTGCCCCACCTCCTTGGCCACTCTTGGTCTAGGTTTATTCAACTGCCTCTGGGGCTGGGTGTTTTCATCAGAACAGAGGATTAAACCAGGAGTGCAGGGCAGGTGCACACAGTGAGAGATGAGCACCAGAGCTGCTCTTAGGCCAGGCCCCAACAAGAGTAGCAAAGCCATGCTCTGAGCTAGTGAGATCTGCCCCATTTCATTAACTAATGACATGGCTTAACACCACTCTGATTGGCAAGAAAAGCTTAAAAATGGGATTAGGTGAAGTGTCTGAGGAAGCACATCCTGGGCTCCAGCCAGGCAGAGTTGCATGTTTGAGAAAGGGAGATCCCCAGTGTAATATCAGCAAGGATTCTTTCAGGACGTTCTCTCACTGCCCAAAATCCAGAATGTACTGGCCAGTCATGTTGCCCAGAGAAGCTGTGGCTGCCCCATCCCTGGAAGTGTCCAAAGCCAGGCTGGACAGGGCTTGGAGCAACCTGGGATAGTGGAAGGTGTCCCTGCCCATGGCAGGGGTGAAACATGATGAGCTTTGAGGTCCCTTTCAATACAAGTCATTCCATGATTCCATGATTTTATGCTTCTATGGCCTGGTGGTCCCTTCCCTCACACAAGGTACTTGTGGTGGAGAAGGTGTTTGCCCTGCATGCTCCAGGTCAAGGCTGCAGGTGCAGGTTGAGGAGCTCTGTTCAAGGCTGTGGCCAGCCAAGCTCCTGGTCGTGCAGGAGTCACATCCTGTAAGGAACAGGATGCTCTGGAGGGCAGAGAGCTGGGTGCAGATGTGCAGCCAGTGTTCAGGCTGAGAGATAGGTGGGAATCAGACCTGGGGAGTGATCTGCAAGTCAGGGGAAAGGAATGCATAGGATCTGCCAAGAAGGTGAGTGGGACCACTGGACTGCCAGCATTGCTGCTGAGCCTTGCAGAGCAGCACCCCAGAATGAGCATTTAAAGAACAGATTTTGCAAATAGCCCCAGAGTCCAAATTACAGATCAACAAACACAGCCAGATGGACACTACTGCCTTCTGGACATCTGCATCATTTATTGATGCTATCAGGACTCAGCCACACTGCCAAAACTGGAGGCACGGGCCCTTTGCCAAGGCTATGCCCGGCACAGCCTCCTGCTCTGCCACAAGGACAGAACAAACTAACCAGGACTGACATTGTGAGCAGGAACCTGGCCCGGCTGTCCAGCCTTCCTGTGAAAACCTGCCCTGAAAAACAAGCTTTAGGAAAACTCTGTCCTGCCAGTTGAACCATCTGTCTTGTTTCAACTTATTAATGAGCCACATTCTTACCTTTGCTTGTGTAGTTTTTCAGCTCTGCCAGTTCTGTTCAAGCAGCTTCACTTTAGCTTTATATTGACAACAATACTACCCTGGAAATCTGTCAGTGCAAATGATAGCCACATCCACAACCTCTCCAGGTCTGTGTGAGTGAATTAAACATTTCCCAAATTGGCATGAGATCAAGCTGCCCAAACCCTCCCCCAACCTTGCTATCAAACTCTTTGAGCCTCCAGAACAATGTAGTGGGTGCAGCCTGTCTAACGGGGCTGGTGTCACCCCACAAGGAGCCCTGAACATGCCCAGGAGCCATTTGGAAGAGCATCAGTTGGCCCTAGTGCCCACAGTGACATGGGTTGTCTCTTGGCATCATTGACTCAACTACTGTAATGGGGCAGAAGAGGGTTTTGATTATTGACAGTGGCTCATAATTCACTCTGATTTTACTCCTCATTAAGGCTGTTGCAGTAGCCAGGAATACTGGAGCCTGCTGCCTTCAGAACCTTTCTGGAGTGGTTGCTGTCGGCGCAGGGATCTCCAGTGCTTACACACCATTAGTGATCTCATACAGCTCAATATTAAAAGAAAAAAACAACCAAGAAAACCAAACCAAACTATTTAAGCCCGTAGCACAAGGAAGAGGCTGCCTCTATGTAAATATAGCCAGAAAATCCCCAGACCATATTCCTGGAGGCACTGCAAAAGGTGGCTGAACATAAAAGCCGTGGCTGTCTTCTTCCCCCTTTTCAGCGGTTAGTTTTGTGTGGTTGGGATTAGCGCAGCATTGAACATGTCAGTTAGGTACAAAATTGTTGTCAGCACTGGAAAAATCACTTGCCTTGTGGACAAGCTTGCTGCACAATGAGCTGCTGCGGTGAGGGCACAGATTCAGCACGTCTAAACACAGGGAGTGAGCACAAGAGCTGTGTTGCTCCTCTCTGGGATGAAGGAACTGCAACGAACACACTCCTGGTTAAAGTACCTCAGAAAGCTTTGTCTCTCACTGTGAGTGGAGATCTGATTTACAGTGATAAAAATGTGGCACTGAGTGTGCATAGAGCCCCGGGACGGTTTCAGCTTGTCTTTCCCAGTCCATGCTCAGCACCATCACATTAGTGCTGCACACAAAAACATGGTAACCTGACTGAGAGGGGGAAAGGGCAGCAGCGAACAGATGCCATCTGCCAGGGAGCTGAACCTGAGCCACCCTGCCCTGGAACAGGGACTCCAGTGTCAGAGCAAAGCTCTGCTTGCAGGGATGAAACAGAGAGCAATTGACCTTTAGGTGACAGTTGCAGAATGCCAGCTCGAATGACACTGTAGGGAGGGGGGTGGGTGTTATTAAAGTATAAGATACCATCCACAAGCAGGAAAATAACAAAATTCCCCTGGGAAAAAAAGCCTGTGATTTGCCCCTCCCCGTTTTAGACTTCTTGGCTCGCTGCTTCACAGATCCTCTATGGGAGACAAGAGTTTATCAACAGGGTACCTGCATTTCTCGTAAGAGGTAAATTGCCTTTTAACTCCTCTCCATTGCTTTGTAAGCGTCCTACTTAGATTAATGATGTGCAAAAAGTTTACAAAGCATTTTCCATGATCTGAAATGCTTGGCAGCTTGTGAGTAGAGCAAATAGCTTAGCTGGGATAATAGAGAGGAAATCCACTGAAGAGTTCAAGTCATTAAGATGTTTGCATTTGATGAGACAACCAGTACCAAGGGCCAGTGCAAAAGAAATGAGCCAGTGGTGCTCACAGGAGGTGCTGCGAGGTATTTCTGCATCCATCACCCACCTTCCCAGCACCACCAGAGCTGCTGGCCCAAGTCTTTTCCCAGTGCACCAGCTTGATTGCTTTCTGCCCAAAATCTTGAAAAGCTACAGCATGCAATTCAGCAATTCTATACATGGAAATAAATAACAAATTAAATCCCACAGTGACCACATCTGCATCACTCCCAAAACTTCAAGGAGAAGGGCTGAGGCAGCAGGTACCTCACTGGAGCTCTCTTTGGGAAACATCATCAACTTGAAATTATAAGGTGGAGTTAAAAGCCTCTTCGTTCCCAATCTCCATTGCTGTGGCTTTTGTTCATATTTTACAACTTTAGGGAAACTTTTTTTTTTGCTTTATTGCTGAGTGAAATACATCCCTTTTCCCAGGAGTAACTGGGCAGCCAACTGCCTGGAGAATGGGGAGGACCATTGCAGGAGGACAAAGTGCTTTGAACTCTGACGGGTCAGGAGGAGGTGACAGCCTGCAGACACAGGAGCCCTTGGGCTCTTTTTGGGTATGTCCATTCATGCCACACATCTTGGAAAGGGAAGCTGAGACAATCACAAACACCTTGTGAGCATCTGATGGAAAGGAGGATTTTATCTGTGTCACTCAGCCTCAGGGACACGTATAAATGGAGGCAGAAGGGATTGGGATTGGAAGCAAGTAAAAAAAGCTGTTTCACACTAATGATTTCTGTGAAGAGGCCAGGAGTCAGACACCTTCAGGCGATGCGGTACACGGGGCCTTGTCCCTCCCCAATTCTCAGCTCCCCTGAGGGACACCCTGTGATGCCATCAAGACTTCTGCTCACTTGTTCCAAGGCAATTGACCTTCCTCCTTCCCTGTCTCCTACTAGGTTGCTTTCTCACTACAGACTCCAGTTCCTGGAGCACAAAAAACCAAGGGAGTTGCCAGTGCTCAGGTGGGAGATGTCACATTGGGGCTTGTGTTTTACCCAAACTGTCAGCACATCACTTGAGAACTGACACTGGTGGTTATATCTGAACTAATCCAGATAAACTCCTTGCTTTTTCTCTCCTGTGGCAACTGACTGTGGCAACTCAGCATGTCCAGGTGGTATCTGGAAGGACAATGCCTGCCCTTCCAGAGGGATGTTAAAGTCATCCCTAATTTGGCTCATTTCTGCTGAGTCCCTGGGTGTTGTTTCAACAGCTCATGAGAAACAAATGACTTCAGAGCAATGTACATTGCACACAGTTGCATGGAATTCTTTCCCAACCCTTTTCCCTTTATAGGAATCACAAAAATGCTGGATTTTTTTATAACTAGGTGAACACTGTGACAGCAGCAACTATCTGCCATAAATAAATGCCAAGACAAATTAGATTAGACACAGGTATGGTGATGAAGTCTTCAAAATCCACTTTTCCATGGGGTGTCCTCTTGCAATGTCGTTGCTTTCAGCCATGACCCTCTGCTGACACAGCACAGGTACTGTCCCAGAGCTACAGAGTTCCTCTCCCTGCACCAAAACATGAAGTTGTCAGACAGGAAATTGCTGGGATTCACATAAAACTATGTTAGTGACAGTTTCATGGGCACTTAGTGGATGCTGGATTTGCATGTATCCCCCTCCTCACCATTCATAAATATATGCACAAGCGTCATTTTATTCACACAGATTTTGGCAAAAGGCCCATTGAATTCAGCAGAGAGAAGTCCATTGACTTTGGTAGACTTTGCACATTGCGGGTGAGAACAGATGGAGGCTCCATTCACCAGTTGCCACTCGTTAGTTAAAGCTTATTATTGCTAAAGAGTTTTGTTAATGCATTTACGAATGGAGCATGATCCAAGTGATGTAACCACCACCGAGTGCTGGAGAACAGCAGATGTGCTCTCCCAACACGGATGGAGTGAACAAAGGACACCCCTGTATGTATGGGGCTTACAAACTGGAGTTTACTGGCCCACTCTTCTCTCAGCCTTCAGAAGGCAGCGGGTCTGCAGCCGGGGCCACTTGCTCACAAGGAAAAGGCACTTTCCAGCAGTCCCAGTGTGAGACACCACAGACCTTGCACAGGACCAGGAGAAAGAAGGCACATGTGAGCACAGGCCCTCTCTGCTGCCTGCAGGAGGGTCCCATGGGTTTGGGCAGGAGCTACACTGAGCCTTTCCACAAGCTACAGCTACACAGAGTGGAAACTCTCCTTGCTTTATGAGGGAACAAGTAACCACATCTCCTGAGCACAGTCAGGGGAAGGGATGTCTTCTAGAGAAAAAGATCTCCCTACACATGGCTCCTGCAGCTTTGGCCAAGATCTTTCCTTCAGGGACGCACACCATTGTGTTCCTCAAAGATGGATCTTGTTTCCATGGAGCTCCACAACTCTGTGTAGCAAAGAAAGTAAGGTGGGGACTGCCTGGTGCCTCATGGGCAGGGAGCGCTCAGCAATCAGCTTTTGCAAAAGGCAGGAGAATTTACATTGCCCATGGAGCCATAGGGTTATAACAGCCTTAAAACCATATCATCCCAAGATGGCTTGGGCTGGAAGGGACCTTAAAATCCATCTTGTTCCACCCCCTGCCATGGCAGGGACACCTCCCACTGTCCCAGGTTGCTCCAAGCCCCATCCAACCTGGCCTGGGACACTGCCAGGGATCCAGGGGCAGGCCCAGCTTCTCCGGGCGTCGTGCGCCGTGGCCTCCCCACCCTCACAGGGAAATGTGCCAGTAGTCCTGGAAGATCTAGCATTAATAAATCAGGGAAGCCAATGGCTGTCCCAAACAAGCTAGAAAGAGAAGCTAAAAATCCATGTTGATTTTATGGGGTCAGATTAAAAATAAAGAAGACTTGTTGGGCTAATCTAGAGGAAGCACTAACAGCTCTGACATGGGAGTAGTTGGATGAAGAGGAATGGCTTAGTCCAAAATGAGAATGCAACTAGCAAAAATGGATCACTGAAGAACAAGGAATATTTTCCTCACTGCAGGCCAGAGGCTTGAACCCACAGGACAGCTTCTCCTGAAAGTGGTGTGAAACATACCTGGCACGCTCAACACAAAAAACATTCCCTGCTGCAGGTCAGCACCTGAGCTGGTGTGAGCAAATCAGCCTCTGAGACAGATCCAAAGAATCAGCATTGAACTATGAATATACCCCAAAAATCAGCACTGTGCACACATGTGGCCAGAGGTAATTAACTTCAGCTCCCAAATACCTGACAACAATGGTGTCAGGGCAGCCTCCTCCACAGGGGCATGTTCTGGTTGTTAATTATTGGTGTGCCATCAATGGAGAACCTCTTCTGTGATTGGAACCTGGATACTGGGCAGTCCAACATCTTTTGGGGCTGCTTCATGCTTTAACTAGACAGCATCAAAAGTGAGCAACAGACAAGTTACTGTCCCTGGTGCATCACCTTGCTGAAAACTGAACTTAGGTTTCCTGATTTTGTCTTCTTTTCTGTGTTCACAAATGTGGTAGTGGGACTTTGTCAGAGCTTTAGGGCTCTCACTGCAGCAGAACCCAAGGAAACAGAAATCCTCCCTAGAAACACAGAAATAATGTAGCTCCATCCTCAGTGGACTTTCATTTCTTGGGCTGGTCTTTGTGGCTTGGGGTTTCCGAGCTGGGAAGCTGCTCAAGATGTCAGGTGTTTCCCTGCCCTCAGGCACTCACAGAGTTGGGTGCAGTGCTCTTCTTTCCTTCCATGGAAGGACCTTCAGAGAAAGGTCTTCTTGACCCTCCCACCCAGGCTGTACATCACTGCAAGCCATATGAAGGAGCTGGGGGATCCTGTGCAAAGAGGGTGTTACATTCCTTCCGTGGAGGTCTCTGCGTCCCCGGGGACTCACTCACTGCCAGGTGCTCACACCACCCTTGTACTGAGAAAGAGCAGGGCTAAAGCTGCCAGAAGAGAGGCTCTGACCACTGGACACAGACAGAGTATGAGATCCTCACAAGAGACAGTCACAGATGGTCTCTTTGTAAACTTCATGAGATCTGTCACTGTGGCCTGGCTGCACTTGGCAGGACCCAGAGGCAGCTCCTCTGAAGGGCTGATTAATGGTTTCTGATTATTGGCACCATGAAAGAATGCTCCAACTGACTCAAAATCAGCTGCAGGCTGGAAGGACCTTCTGTTTGAGAAGAGTTGTCACTCAGCTTCTTCACTGGGCTTCCAGTTATTTGTGCACTGGTGCAGCCTCACCTGAGCCAAACACTGACCAGGAACTGGCCTTTGTCATATTGCAGTATGTCCAAAAACACATTTGCATGGGTGTGAGTTCACATGATTTACCTGCCATCAGAATCAGACAAAACCCTCTTTTTCATGCTCATTAGAGCAGCGGTATCCACTGGGAATTTCCCCTTGCTTGCAAAAAATGGCAATTTGTTTTGTTTGAAATAAAAATGTCTAAAAATATTGTTTCTGCACTTGGAAAAGAAAATCTGTCTCACAGGGCACCTCTGGTTGCCTGAAACCTCTGGCTAAATAAAATGGAGGAAGGTTTTAAAAACTATTGGAGTCTGGCTGGGACAATGTACAACTGACTCATGAAGTTCTCATAAAGAGCTGACCCCCCAGACAGCTCCTCATGAGGCATGGATGAGCCAGCAAGAGCTTGCTCCAGTGGTCAAGCACTGGGACAGGGGCCCAGAGGGACCACAGAGGATCTGGCCTTTAAGATTTGCCAAACTTGCCTTGACAAACACTGAGCAACGTGTGCCAGCAGGACAGTGAGGTCTGTCTGATCTGTGCTGTGATTTTACACTCTATATGGTGCTGGAGCATATCAGAACTGAAATCCTTGCATGGAATCATGCCAGAGTCATGTAACATGAACAAAACCTGCTGTTTCTACACTTCTTAAAATGGTTCAGGGAAGAAAGTGAACATACATGAGTTATAGAGGAACCGAACTTTCCGATCCCCACTTTCTCTTTCTGCTTCAGGGCTTTCTGTTAAGGCTACAGGAACAGCATCCCTTGGGGCAGAAAATGGCTTGAAGAGCTTGAGTTGGTTATTTTTTTCCATCTCACACCTATCCTTCCAAGCCTGGACTTGGTGTTGTGTGGCTTCAGCCATGGTGAATGAGCACAGTTCCACGGAGCTGACATGTGTGGATGCCTTTCGTACAATAATTGAAACGTGGATCTCTCAGGCAGACTGTAACTGAGCTCATCCTACAACAAAACTTTTGTGTCTTGGGCAGGTTACCTTCACCTTGGGCAGGTTACCTTCACCTCAAGTCTCTTCAGCAGTGAGCTACTTTTACAGCATCTCTTCTTTAACCATTTGGATTGACCATGTACCTGCCGCCTTCCCCCCGTGCTAACCCACGCATCCTGCAGCCCACAGATGCATCTGCACACGTCATCCTTCCCCATATGAGCCACCCTGGTGGGTTGTGGAAGTCTCTGTCTTGCTTTTTTGACATCTGTGGGCATGCCCAAAAGCATCACTGACAAAGCCATTATTTTCTACCCAGGATTAACTCATATGCTCAAAAAAAGCCACTCCTTTGGTCTCTAAGGCCACGTCTGGCCCAGACAGGACTCTCTCCGTCACCTGTCCTTGTGCTCTTCTGCACCCAATGGAGCTACTTAAAACACATGGTCTCCTTCCAGTCAGCTCCTGAAATAAAGGCAGAGGGAAAAGTGTTTATTCTATATTTCAATGCTGATTCTTCAAAAACAAAGCACACAAAAATTCTTGACCCCCGTCCAACCAGTGAGAGTGCCACAAGGTGCTTTTCTTCCAGAAGGCATCATTGCACCAAGATCAAATCCAAGTAGTTCTCAAGTTGTCAGGTTTGGGTGGTTGGACTTACTAAATAAAACTTGAAACTTTCTGCTACAAACAGTTACCATGAAAAACAAGGTAAAATCAAACTCCTGCATTTTTGAGAGAAAGCGTTGCAAGCCAAAGACCGCAGCTAATGCCTGTGCAGAACTGGCCCTTCTCACCCATCTGGCCTTGTGCTCCAGCACGGGGGGCAACGTGGGCAGGGATGACCTCCTGGCACAGTGGCTAGTGACTGGCACAGTTCCTAGGCTGGGCAGGAGCATCACATCTCCATCCCTCCTCCTGCTGCTCCTCTCCACGAAGGTACCCATCTGTGAACCCAAAGCAGACCCAGGGAGCTCCACTGAGCCGGGAGCAAGGCTTTGCAGCCGTAATCGGCTGTGGAAGAGCAGCCAGGCTCTGTAGCTGGTATCAGTTAGTGTGTGCAGAGCCTAAAAATAGAGACCCTCTGCTCTCACAATGACTCAGAGATGCAGAAGGGAAACCCACAAGCTCAGTGCTTGGCTGTCCCCTGAGCTGATTGAAAGTTTGCATCTAAAACTTTGTTTTGACACAAAACGGCTTTTTGAAAAACAAACTAACAACAACAACAACAAAAAAAAAAAAAAAAAAAAAAAACACAACAAAAAAACACCCCTCTCACCACCAAAGCTGCTGGGAATTCTTCTCATTTGGTCTAAGTTTGGAAGAGGTCTTGGCCAGTAAAGCATGACATTTTGTAGTATTTAAATGCTAGTTGGCAAACCCCCTGCAAGTATTTACTTGCTGAGCTCTTTCTTGGAGACCTGTGAGACCAGATGAAATGGTGAAAGGTGTGCCAGTCCTCTGGCACATTTCATGGGGATACAGTTCCCTTTCCAGACAGCTCTGATTCCAGCTCAGGAAGAAAACATCCACC
>NW_008237525.1:733780-747865 GCF_000691975.1 Corvus brachyrhynchos
TGAATACCATGAGGAGGGCATCCTTCAGTCATTTAACTCCCTCTGCTCATCCCCTGCATCAGGGGCTCCAGCCAGTGCCACCCAGGTTTTGGCCATGCCATGGGTGGGATTGTAGCCTGGAGGGGAAGCAGAAGGGAACCGGGGTCCCCTGGGGATGTCCATTACTGCTTCAGCCCTATCCTGCCCATGAGAAGAACAGGTCCTTCCTCCCCTGTGTCTGTTTATCTGCCCCATGGTCACAGGTCATTATGGGACTGGTTGAGCAGCTGCCTGTAATTCTGGAGACGTAATCCAGAGAGATTTTCAAAATTGCTGGACAAGGCCAGGAGCATCCTACCTCATCTTTGACATGGGGGGGTTGGATTAGTGACCTCCAGGAATCCTTCCAATCTCAATGTTTCCATAGTGTCACCCCTCTCAGGCTCTCATGCCTGGTGGAGTTGAGCAGGCACAGCCTGAACTCCTGAGAGCAGAGGAGCAGAGCAGCCAGGGCAGCCAGGCACCAGCACAGCCTGCTCTATAAGCCTCCTCTGCTTCCACTTGAGCCACAGTTGGACTCATTTGGTCCTTCCCCAATTGCCGGTGAGAGGAGGAGGGGCAGCACTGAAACACTCCACACTAGAGTCAGGCACCAGGACAAAAACCGCTCGCTCACAGGGTGAGCCCTGTGTCTGCTCTGGCAGCTCCTCCTCTGCAGAGGACCTGGCCACCAGCCAGGCTCCTTGTCTCCTTCCACAGTCCTGGAAGGCCGGGTGGGCTCTGTGGTGGAACCATGTTGGACTGTGGCTCTATGAGTGCATCCCTCCCCACGGCACACATGGGGCTGCAGAGGTACAACCCAGCTCCCTGCCATGGCCAGAGAGCAGGCAGAGACCTGAGCAAACAGAACTGCTCTGAAGTTCATTCTGCGGGAGACATCCAGCATTCACTGGGCAAGAGCAAGTCAGGGGTGTCTGTCCTGCACGTCACACACTCTGGGAGCATCCTCGCTGCCTTCGCTCCACTCTGTTGTACCTTCAGTCTGAGCTCCAGCACAGACAGCCCAGCCCCAAGCAGGAGGCCACGAACTCATACACCTGCAAGAGGTCTCAAAATGCTCCATTAAACCCCTGCACTGCCAAGGACCTGAGGGAAGAACTGAGGTGACCACAGCAGGAGCCCAGCTCAACCCCCATCTCATTCCTGTGAGGGGCAGCCCGGCTGTAGCACCAGAGCCAGTCTGGGCACCCCTGGGCAGCCCTGGTCCCCCAGAAAGGGGCTGCCCCAGCAGGAGACACAGCTGGACCCACAAGTGAAACACCTTCCCAGCTTGGGAACACCAGCACATCTCCCTGCCTCAGATGTCTGAGACACAGGCCAAGGGGAGACAGTGAAAATGAAATCAACTGATAGTGATGAGCTGCCAGTAATTCCCACAGACAGCTGGGAGGAAAAGGACCTCAGGAAGCCTCCCCCCTTCCCTGTCAGGATTAGCCCTACCTAAACTAATAGACCATCTGCCTGCTGGCCTGGCCTGTGACCCCAGCAGGGCAGAGCTGGCCGACAGCTAGGGATGAGAGGGAACCAGTTCCTCCAGCTCAGTCCAGAGCTCCAAGGCTCAGCACTAGGAGCTGAGATCTCTCCACTGTTCGCTCCTGCTCCAGAAACCCACCCCCACTTTACCCACCCCTGGCTCTTGTGCCAGGGAAGCTGATGGAGGCAGCATGTTGCCCCGTGTCACCACACACAGTTACAAGTGTCCCCTATGTGGCAGTGGTCACTGCTCCCATGACCTTGGCGTGGGCTTTTCCATGTCCTGCTGAGTACCGCCTGGAGCTTCAGCAAGTCTGCCAGGAATGAAATGGCCTGTCCTGAATTCTCCTGGGTGCTGACACTGCCACAAGCATCTGCCATTGAAGAAACAGCATGCAGTGACCCCAGCTCTGGCTGGGGAGCAGCTGCAGGATCCACGGCCACCCTTCAGCTCACTTGTGCCAGTGCCTCACAGCCAGTCTCTGCTCAGGACAGGGTCCAGCCCGTGCTACCATTGGTTTGTGACTCTGAGGAAAACCAGAGTCAATTTCTGCCACAAGAACAACCAAATTATCAATTAAATCATTGAACCAGAAAATTATTTCGTAAGCAATTCGGATCTAGTCACTTTTATATTCCCTTTTTCTTACCAGCAAAGTGTTCTGTTTGAGATCAGCCAGGAACATTTTGTTCCAGCTGAAACAAAATTTCTGCTTTCGTTATGGCCTCTGTACCAAAGTCAGGTCCTTGGCCCTTGGAGGGTTGGTGCACTTCTCACTGAGACCCCAGGGCTCAGGCTCCTGTAGGACATCAGGCATTTGGGCTGGGTTCTGCCTCCATGTGTGGCTCTCTCCTACAAAGCAGGTTTGAAGATCTCTCTGGGCCCCTCACACCTCTCTCCTGGAGAGCCACTATGGACTGACTCTCACAAGCAGGAGCAAGATCCCTGCCCCTACAGGAAGGGCCATAACCCCCAGGATGGCAAGATGTTCTCACTCTCCATGGACCACTAAATATTTCATTATTCTTCACAGAGCAGAGAAGACAGGCAATTTTCCACCCACTGGCTCTGCACACCCACAGCAGGACAAAGACACTTCACAGCTCAACAGCTGTGGGAGTTCAGCCCCAAACATCTTATTCAGACCAAAAGGTCTTGTCCACTTTCCTGTGACTATCACTGGCATTTCCACGAATGCCACACTCACTGAGAGAAAAGTCACTTTCTGTCAATAACGATACTTGAGTTGGTGGAAAAC
Organism: Corvus brachyrhynchos; assembly: GCF_000691975.1. Classification (NCBI taxonomy): domain Eukaryota; kingdom Metazoa; phylum Chordata; class Aves; order Passeriformes; family Corvidae; genus Corvus; species Corvus brachyrhynchos. The sequence continues at coordinate 736,552 of NW_008237525.1, forward strand.
ACTGGGAATTTCTCCCTCATGAGATAAAATGGCATTTAGTTTTGATCTGAATCAAGATTTCCTTTTAATTTTAGTCTGAAAATTTTGGAATTGATGGCTCTGTTACTTTCTCAACTTCTTATCTGTTTTTTCTCTGAGCTACCAACCCCCAAGGTATCCTGGTTAAGCTTCAGAAGTTTGTCGATACAGGGCAGGATTTGGATTGTCAGTTGCACTTAAATGTGACATTTTTACAAATAACCAGAATAGATGTGTGAGGATCTGCTCTGAAATAGGGCACTGGAACAAAGAGAAAAGCACATTGTGCCCAAAGTGTTCATGACAAATAACAGTGCAGAAATGTCACTGCTCCTACACACCAGCCCATCATTAAATACTTCCACTTTAGTGAAATGGCAAAAAAACAGTTGATGCTTTCAGCACAGTACAAACCAAACTCTATCCACATCTGCCTTACAGTGTCAGATTCATGCAGGAAGCAGAAGTGTTCCTGTGAGATTATCATCTCTGTCTAGAACATACTTGTGAAAGGTGAGAACACAATGCCAGCACAGTGCAAGGTTTCTGAGGCATCTCTGTGCATTTTAATAGTGATATCATTGTTAAAATGAGATATAATGCTCTTTAGTTCACTTTTTAAAAAAAACTGACTCAAAGGAGTTTCTGGGCACTTGCTCAGCAATTTATTCTTCCTGGACCTTAAAATAACCCTTCCAAGTCAGTCCTTTCAGACCACAGAAGAGCATTGCTGTGTGATGGCTAATGCCCCTTTGGTAGCACTCCAGGGGTTTAGTTCTGCCACCACTGTTCATCCAAATTCCCACAAAGAAATGGTGATTTCCAGCTCTGAACAGTGCACAGTGTGAAAGATCAAAGAATTGAAAAATCTGCTTATTTTTAGGAGGAGCTGATCCAAATTTCACAACTGCAGGAAAAGGAATTTAAGAAGAGCAGCATCAAGGTGAGAAGTCCTTCTCTCACACTGAGAGCAGGGGGGCTGTTCTGCCTCTCCCACCTTCTCCTCTGGCTGAGGGCAGGACCAGGCCCTCTTGGGGTCGGTGATGTCCTTTTTGAAGGGTTTAAGTCAGGCTCTCACCTTTCTGCCATGGCATGAGGAGAACTCGTCTCCATCTAAACTAGGTGGTTGAGAGGTCACGGTGGAACGCACAGAATTTGGGATTTTGTAGAAACACTCATTTCCAAAGAGCTGCTCCAGAGTTTTGGCCAGGTGGGTGCCCTGTGTCTCAGAGCTCAGATCTCCCTCACTGGGGTGCTTGTGGCAATACCAGAGCCACAAGCAACTTTGGTAGGTTTAGCTCCATTTGAGTGGCCAGGAAGGCATGCTCAGAATCAGAGAAGTTGCTCTCCCCTGTTAGTAATCAACAGGAGCACCCTGGGGACTGACTCTGTGTCTTGCATTCCCAGGGGATACCTTCCTGCCTCCAGCAGCACTTCAGGTATCCTCTACCTACCTGGCCTGCCTGTCACACCCAAACCAGTTTCAGTCTTTGCAGATCCCCAGCACCAGGCATCAGGAGAGACCTTGGATTCACAGTCACACATGAGTATACATCCAGCACAGGAAAAGCCAGGGGTGTCCTGAGCATTCATCACCTCAAAACCATCATTGTCTCCTTCCTAGGCTGCCTCATGGGAGATAGGAGAGCAATGAGTAACGCATGTAGAAGATATCCTGGGATTAGTTTAGGAGCTGTGGATATTTTTATCTACAGCAATCAAGTGGGTTAGGGAGGTATTTTGGTTTTGTAGGCAGCATTCATGGACTGTGCTGCCAGTTATGGTGCCCGTGCTTCCCAACAAATGTGGACAAATTAGAAATTGCCTGGGATTGTTGGATTTCTTTGAAAACTTGCAGCAAAAGTCTTTTAAAAAAATCCTGCATTTTTCATCCAGAAGAAAGCATAACTTGAGGTGGTAATCTCTGATGCCTGCTGATTGGTAAATGGTCTGACTCCTTCTTGTGGCTTTTCTCCACATCTGCTGGTGACTCAATTGTCCCACACATGCGAGGAAGGATGGCCAGCCCTGATTTTTCTTCTGTGCTTGGCTGCCCTGCTAAGCCCACTGAGCTGGAAAAGGATTCACTTGGGAAGCTTCTGAGTGCTGCTCATCCAGCACCGAGCAGTTGTGCTGGTCCCTTTGCTCTGCTCTTTCCATCTCAGTGCCACAACCCGAGAGGAAGTGGGGTTGCATGAGCCCAGAGGAGCTGAGATGATGCAGCTTGTGGCCACACCAGCCTGGCTGAGCTGGGCAAGCAGCAGTGGCATTTGGCCACATCCAATGGTCACAGTCTGGCACAGAGTCTCATTGGCTCTGCCATTTCCAAGACCTTCACTTCCATCCATAGGCAGCTCCTATATTTAGTAATTATGTTGGTGGCAAAGGCCCAGCCTCCAGGATGTTGATGCAGACACCCAGACACTCAGCCACTTCCTGTTTGGATGCACTAAAATTATTTGCATCATTTAAAAAGTGATGTTGGTTAAGGGAAAAAAAGCATTATTGTCAGAGGAGTCTGAGCTGGGTTAAGTGCCCATGCACAATGGAAAAAAAAGCAGAACAAAACGCCTCCATCTCCCAACAGCAGCACACTCAGACAGTGTGTCCTGGGAGCCACCTTCACCCCTCCTCTGGCACACTGGCACTGCTATTGCCACAACAGTACAGTAAAGCACTGGGATCCCCTGCCCAGCCTCCTCCCAGGGTGACCCAATATCATCTGTACCTAAATCTCAGGAGCAGAGACACATCCAGGAGATGTGGTCTGCTGGCTGGAACAGGCAACAGAAAGCACCTACTTTCTCTGCCACCCAAGCACTTACAGCTACAGACAAGCTTTTCCACTGCCACATAGTCTTGGCAACCCTGAGCATAAATGTGGCACCCAAGATCTTCACAGACTTCTGGTGACTCGAGGTCCAGGGCCTGGATCTCCACCCTGAGGCTCTGTGGGTGGTGGCCGTGTCTGTCAGCCGGACTCAGCTCTGTCGCCTCTGTGCTTCATGTCTTGCCAGGGCAGCTGCTGAGTGAAAGGGCAGGCAGGACTCACTTTGGGCCGACTGCTGCTGGGTGAGGGGTGATGGGTGGACCCCTTCCCAGCTCTGCCAGGGCCTGTGTTTGCCCTTCCACAGGGCCACAGAGCTTGGCTGTGCCCCAGGGCCACCTGCTGTGGTCTCACCCAGAGCTCAGCCAGGACACCTTCCAGGAGCTGCAGGTACTTGGAGACAGCCTCTGCCCTCTCAGCCTCTCACCCCAGCCACTGCCTCTGTGGCTTCTCTGCTTCCAGAAGAGAGGCAAAAAACAATTTGCGAAATATTTTCAAGGAACCCTTGCAAGTGATTTCTTCTCCACTGCCTGCAGGACCTGCATGTCTGGTAACACCCAACTACTCCATGCTCAACTCCTCACAAGCTCCCAGACAGACAATGCCCCCAGACACTTACATGAAGGGAGTTGTCCTGGATGCTTCACATCCCATCTCCAAAATATGATCAATTTAGCCCTTCTCCTGTTTTTTTAAAGCCTTACTAAGCTATTCCCAATGTCTAGGAAGGCTGATGACTCAATAGATTTTTCCACACAGTCTGGGCAAGCAGTCTCTTGGCAAGGGTTGTTTATGACCTAGCTGCAGATGGATTTACCTATCCTGCCTTCTTTTTAGCAGAGATGTAATTAGTCATGTGGTCCAGGAACTTTAAAAGTGGGTGGGTATGTTAATGCCTTGACTTTCACAGCCACCTTAGAAACACAGCTGGGCACCTAAAAGTGAAGGTGATCCTGTTTCACTGTCCTTTCGAAAATTCTTCGTCAAAGTGCATCTTCCAAACCCAAATTAGGTGAGTGTACTGTTTAAGCTAAGGAATAAGAGGCAAATTACGAATAACAGATCTCAAGCAGTAGGTTCTGAGTCACCCTCAGTCAATGACAGCAGCTCTGCAATCAGCATTTAGGTCATAACTGCATTGCTATTGTATGTCCAGGAATATCATCTGACACCCACAGTAGTAGCTGTGTTGAGTCAGCAAGGCAAACAAGAGTCAAATATAGTTAAAATGTTATTTTTGTTACTGCATTTAGCAACTGTTCCTGACTATCTGCCATGGCAGAGCAAATCTGCAAAGTCACATCCCTGGATTTCTCAGAGGAAAGTTGTCGTTTGAGTGTTGCAAAGTGTTTTAAACCTCAGGTCAAAAGTTCCCAGTTTGTGGCATCCCAGACTTCTTCAGGTTTGGATACACTTTTCGATTTTAGCATCTGATAGCAAAGTGTCAGGTAAGCATTGATCATAGCAGAAACTACCAGTGTGAGTAGTCACGGATGTTTCTCCAACACGAGACCCGGAGCAGGGTGCACAGTCCTTGTGCTTCCCCTGCACCTTCAGCTGGCAGCAAACACAATGTTTAGCAATCCTAAGCAAGCCTGGTTCAAGTGGGGGGTGATGGTAGAAGGAAGGATCCGGAGCCCTTTGCGCACAGAGGAGCCCCTGCTGCCACCTCCCTGAGACAAGCTGAGCACTGCCTGCTCTTCCCAGGCCCAGCCAGGAGCAAGCTTTCCCTGTATCTCAGCACTCAGGATGTCTGGCCCTGATGGCTCAGCAAGGTGCAATGTCCAAACTCAGATTCCCAGATCCGCCCCAAACTGCACATCCTGAGGGCTGCCTGCATGTCTCCCTTTGCAGTGATCCTTGTGGAATGTGAGACCTTGTATTTTCAGCTTCATCTACTTTGCCTTCTCCCAGCACACACTGGACCTGAGAGCATGCAAGCTGACCACACAGCTGTACAAAGATAAGCCTTTGATTACAGAGTTGAAAATAAAGTTAAAAACATGGGAAAATACAAATACAAGGACACAAGGCAAGGGTAGGGCCAAGATCGTTCCTAGTTACTGCCCAGACTGCTTTCTGGGGGATATCCCAGCCTGTAGCTCCAGCTGCCATGCACCTGCAGACTGTCTGCAAGAGCAAGATCCTTGAACATCACCCCACTTTTCCCATCTCATCTCTTTTATTCATTTCCTTTCTGTTTGGCTCATGTTGGCATTTGATGCAAGTGCACAAGGGACTACTTCTTCTCCACTCAAGTCTCCCTGCCCTTGCAGACCTCCCGACTTCTCTATTGAGTTCACTCCTTCAGGCTTAAAACACCTTCTTGTTGCCTGCAGCATGGTCACACTGTTTAGTAACTCTCAAGGAGCCTGCATTGCTCTCAACACACCTCCTGTTTCCTCCAGAGTTCTTATCTGTGCCCACACAGCAGCATCAAGGGCAGCTACGCCAGCCAAGAGCCTTTGTTCAAACAGCTTCCCCCTCCTTCTGCCGGTTTGGGGGCTGCACTCTTACCCTGTGTGCTAACACATTCGCTCCCTAGCAGGCTCAGGATGGAGGAGCTGGGTATATTCCCATGGATTTTGAGCAACTAACCCATGCACTGGCTTTGCAGGACTCCTGGGGTCAAGGTAACCAAACAATAACAGCACACAGAAGCCAGCCAGGCTTCCCAAGCTCCCACCAGGCAGTCCAGCAGCTAAGGCTGAGAAGAGCTGGGGGAAGGAGCTGGGGTTGGACAGGGCTTGGGAGGGTGTTGTCTGTGGATGTCACAGGCACTGGTGGAGATGTTTGTTGAAAGAATTTGCAAACTACTGTAATTGATTAAGAAATGGAGTAATTATGCAATCTGCTGATTACAGAGAAAGGGGTTATTAATCCTCCAGACAGGCCTGGTAAAGGGCCTGTCAAAACATTAGGGAAGATGCTGCGAGGAAGAAAAAAGGCGTGTCATGCTAGTCATACCACACCTGACTGCCATCTCTGCTGCACAAAGGATTAAACTGATTCAGCATCTGATTTGATCCAGACATCCCCTGGAGACCACTGGTTTGAGATTCATCCCCCTGTGGGAGAGCCATGTCAGCTGAGGGTCCCATTGCAAACCATGGTGGAGTTCGACTCACACACTGAGCCTGTTAAGACCAGGGTTCAATCTGATATTTAGACACTGATGTGCCTTCATCCGTCAGTAGAGTTTAGGGGAAGCTGAACTGATCTTCTCTTGTATCTCTGCTGGCTCTGAATTAATCAGCTCTCCCCGAACCTCCTGGCTCATGCCAGACGCTCAGCCTGACCCCTAGATGTAGGTGTGTTGATCACAACCTGAGTCTGATCCCAGATGTTATGGGAGAGGAAAGCGCCTTCCAGCCTGTGTCTCTTCTGCCCTTTTGACTTTCCCAGGCCCTAAGATATGTTGTTGTCAGCAAAGCTCCTGTTCTCACCAGCAGGCACAAGCTCAGGGCAGAGGTGCGGGCTGACTGCTGCCTTCCCCTGAGCCTTCTGGCTGTTTGACACCCTTCCTTTGTCCAGTCTCTCCAGACAGGAGCAGGGATGCTCAGCTAGAGCCCCATATGCCCCAAGCTCTCTGGGTGCAGACAGGGAATCCCCCATCAGCCCCTATGCCAGAAGGACTTTGTACTCAAGGGTCACACAGCACCGGCTGCTCACAGGGACCAAATGGTACCTGAAGACAAAAGAGGAACCCAGACCCACCCAGGGGACATATGGAGTGGCTGAGGCATCTCCAAGTCTTGGCATGTCTTGGCTCTAACAAGCACTATCCTCCACAGGCATTATCCTCCACTGACCAGAGCCTTGCAAGCAGCAGAGCAGGGACAGATAAACTGGCCCCAGACTGCCCGGTTAATCTGTGCTCAGTTCCTTTATCCTGTCTGCCTATATTTAACCTCCCTCCCAGCCACCTGCAACCACGGGTGGGGGGAGCACATGCCACGAGTGTGGGAGGGCAGGGGGGATGTGCAGAGAACACCTCGAAGGCAGTTCAGCTGCTGCCCCAGGCTGGGCATCACTGGGAGGTCAGGACGTGTGAGCAGTCCCACATGCCTGGTCACACCTGGGCACACAGCGGGGGACCATGGTCTCCTCTCCTCCCCCAGCACTGGGCTGGTTCGAGCGGGATTGGTTGGTCTGGGATGGAACAATGGACAAGGTGGATCTGGCATTCAGGACAGTCTCAGACCAGGATGGAGGTGGAATGAGAGATGAGGAGCACAGGGGAATGGGGACACTTGTAGGGGTGAAAAATCCATACAAATGGGAGATTTGTCTTTCCATGGAGAAGCTGGGAGTGACAGTTTGGTTAGAAATAGAGGCTGTGAAGACATTGCAGGGAAAACTGATGGAATCTGTCCCATTATGGTACTGCTGGACAGGACAGAGGGACACAGGGGCCAGGCTGGGCAGAGTGCATGGCTGAGGTGAGATGGAGGAGGCAGAGGTAGGGATGTGTCTCCAGGCTGGTGCAGAGGAGGAATTGGGGTCCCACAGCAGGTGAGTCTTCCTTACCTTTGCAGGCACAGTGTCCAGTGGAGACCAGTTTGAATCCTTCCCACCTGCCCACCTCCCACCTCCAGTCCCCCACCAGAGGCTCCTTGGCACACACTGCCACTTTGGACCTGGTCGTGTGGGGTTGCTGAGCCTGCTGAGAAACAGCTGGAAGAAAGCCTCTTCTCACAGGGGGCTTCCTGTTAGAGGAAAAAGAAGAGAAATGCCAGTTCTCCATGCTGTCAAGATGGAATTTTAGGAAATTCCCTTTCATCCTCACAGACATGTTTTCTATTTAAATATTGATCCTTCTACTTTGCATGTGCTCTGTACCCACTTAGCCTGCTCCTCCTGATAGAGTTGAGACAAAATGCTCAAGGCTCATCTCTTAATATGCTTTAAAAACCCCAAAACCATAGTGTCCCTTCCCCTGGGTCTGTCAAGGGAAGGGAACATGAGGCAGCTCCACCCCACCCTGCAGCCCCAAGGGAAAGGCACCTCACTGGTATCCCAGAGCTCTTGTCACAGCCTTGCAACAGACCATGGTGGCAGCAGGGCCAGCCCCACCAAATCCTCTTTTCTTGCACCAGGATTCATGCAGGGTTTGTGCTGCTGGTTTAAATGAATTCCCAAAATCCAGGTAGCACCAGGGGGGCTGGCTGTGCCCACTTTGACAGCCCTATTTAAAGTAAAGAAGGTCTAAGCTACAAACTACCCTCACAACATAGGTAATTGTTCAAAACCCACCAAAACAAAACAAAAAAAAGCCCACAAAAATCACACACAAAATTAAAAAACAAACAAAAAAACCCACCAAAAAAACCCCACCAAACTAACAAAAAATAGGCATTCAGATTCTTTGGAAATCAAAAAGTTGGAACTTTCTCTATAAGAATTACTTGCTGGATTACCTTTGTGGTGCAAGCAGGCATCTCCCCTTAAAAAACAATCAATTCATGGGTATTATATTCAAAAGAAAATAGCCCATTAAACTAAGCAAAATAAATCAAAATGCTATAACCAAACATCTTGCAGCATCTCCAAAACCTTTTCATTGCTTATTCTACTAGCTACAAAATTGTGAGACTCTTGCAAAAAAATCCTGTCCACTCAAATCTACATTTTTGTCTTTGCTTAAATCAGATATTTGACAAGAGGAAACAACACAGGTTTACAAGTGGTCAGTGAAGATTGTGCTTGTTGCAGTGATTTATTTTAAAACCATTTCACATGAGGCATTCCACATCCTCTCCACCCTTAGGTAAAATTTATATTTGTCCTTCCTCAGTCCTTTCTCCTGCTTGCAAAGCCAAGACCCTCCAGCCTGATGGGATGCAGTTGGTCTTTGTATTAAGGTAAACTGGAACAAAATCCTATTTAGCTTATGCTCGGGGACACCCAGAGCTTCTAGTGGCAAGAGCTTATTCCAGGGGGATTTGTGGAGTTTGACACAGATAGGAGTTCAACTGGAGAGACCAGGAACCTGTCAATAGGGCCAGGCAAACAGGCAAGCAGCTGGATGTCCTGAATCCTGCCCTTGTGCATCTGCTGGGAGATGAACCAGTGTGTGCACAGGACACACACCCCCTGCTCCTGCGGGACTCGTGTGTCCCAGGCTCCCTTCTCTGGGGAGAAGGAGACTGGAAGGAACTAGAAGAGCTCTGGTGGGAGGGGTCAGGACAGCTGAGTCTGCTCCACAGAGAAGCTAGTGAAGGGGATGGGGGGAAACCAGGAGCTCAGGAATACCCAGGGCTTCTGCACCAGCAGCTGAGCCTTGCAGGTACACAGCAAGCACGAAGCCCAGGAATACCAGGAGTAACAAGGAAACCAGTGGCAGTGCTGGCTGCTCACTGCCCCAGCAGTGCTGGGTCTGCGTTTCTGGTGGGTCTGGTCTTGGGGAAGCCTGGCAGAGAACGCTGCAGGGAGCAAAGCCATGGGTACAGACTCTGCCCCGAGTCTCAGGGCTCCCAAACTGGCTTGGCAGCTGCTGCACCTCTCCAGATGCTCCAAATCAGTGTCACAGCCTGGTCAAAGAGGACTGGACCATCACCTAGCCCAAAAGAGGAAGACCTGTCCTGGCCATCCCATCCCAAAGTGAAATGTTTGATCTGGTTGTGGCTGTAGATTTTTAATGAACTACTGATGATCTCTCAGAGAGACACCTCTAATCATCAGTATGATGATTGGAGATGAATATGGGTCAGTGGTGGTTCACCACAGCTCAGATACCATACAGAAACCATAGGGCAAGTGAGGAAGCCAAAATCTGCAGTTCAGCTAAACTGGGGGCCTCCTCTGCAGCAATGAGCACTGTGCTCCCCAGGCTGGTGCTACAAGAGATCCGTGGGCTGGAAGCTGAGCCAGGCTGCCCTTGGTCTGGACATGGAGGATGAAGTGCATTCATGGGCTCAAAACACACCACTGGCCTCTGGCTGGGCCAGCTCTGCTTTTGTGGGAAGCAAAGGTTATATGCACAGCACTCCCTTCTGGCTCCCCAAGCAGGGTGCGATGGTCCAGCACCACCCAGGGAGAGGGGCACTGCACAGCAGGGGATGCAGGCTGCATCAGGACATTACAGGATCATGGTCCCTGGGGGATGGATAGTGGGGCTTTTATCCCAGCCACATTCCAGGGGGACATCCCAGGACCGTCTGGTGCCTGCGCAGCCAGTGAGGACAGAGCACACCAGGACAGACCACACCAGTTGTCAGCATCACTGTGAATGCACCAGGCTGTGCAGATGGAGGGAGGCAAATAATTTCATACAAGCGCTCTGAAAGTTGCTCTGCCCCATCAGGAAAAAGGACAGGACAGCTCCAATTAACTGCACTAGTCCCATCCCCCACATGCTGCATCAGGCCATGTCCCTGTGGCATTCACACTATCATCCCCTCCCCTCTTAAGGATGTCTGGGGAAAGGGGAAAGTTGGTTATTTCTGATAACCCAGTCCTTTTTCCTGCCTTTCAAGGAACCCACCACCACAGATGCAACCAGGCAGAGCTGGCCATGGGTCTCTGCCATTTATGCTGTGTGACATAAATGGTTTTGCTGACCCTAATGCTTTGGAGCTTACAGCTCCTGATCCAGGTAGTCCCAGGACAGCCATTCTGCTCAGCTCACTGATGGCAAAATTTAGACAGGCACCTTAGGAGCTGAGAGACAAAAATGACTTTGTGGTCCTGTCCTCCCACCACGACCAGAGGAGGACAGGCGAGCGCGTGTCCCAACCCTCTCCTGAAAGCACAAGTTCTGCTCCCTCCCTTGGTGCTCAGGAAGCAGGAAAGTCAGGCTGACCCATGAGCGAGTGCCGTGAGAGGGTTAAGCAAGAGGTGCTGATGGCATCTGTCCAGGAGCCAGCAGGTAAGTCAAGAATTTCCCCAGTCCATGCCTCATCCTTGGAGGAGAGTGAGCCAAAGTGTTGTAACACCTCCTGCAAGCTCAGAAGACACATTAAAGGAGTTCACAGGATGGAAGCACTTCTAGGCCTGTTGCATAATCCAGATAAGTAGATAAGTCTGTAATATTTGCACAACATTGTGTCCCTTCCTTGGCCTTGTTAATGGTCTCGTTTTGCAGGACTTAATTCAGGGGATCTGGTGGATTGAGGACACCTCTCAGGTCATCGATTCCTTGGGAGGTGCCTGTGACTCAGCTCTAGCATTGTGACACTGTGAGCATTAAAGGGACAGGGACACCTTGCTGACACCTGTACTTTATGCTTTGCAAATCTGTTCCAAAGGCATTTTGGAAATGGCACCATGACACCTATTGGGAAGCTTTTTCTGGAAAGACATTGGTAGTGCAAAACCACCATGGAAAAAGAAAGGTGTCCTGCCAAAGATGAAATAACCTTTGCATAAACACACAAATACACACAGCTTGGGCATATTCACAATCAATTTACTTGACCCAAAGGGTGCAGGATGTGGGAGTTGAATAGTGTCAGGAATCAGGTGCCA
>NW_008237525.1:748254-760035 GCF_000691975.1 Corvus brachyrhynchos
GGACACTCTTGAATGCATTGACTGAGTACAGAGATGGTCCAGAGCCTGCTGGGATCTGTCTTGCTTCAGTACCTCCCCTCTCTGGGATTTACCAGGCAGCCTGAGGCAAGGGCATGGTAGCATCTACCCAGCAAACGAGTGGCATCACCTTGTACTTATCTTTGGACCATGGGTGCAGGGAGCCAGCAGGCTCGAGGGACATGCCCTGAGCACAAAGGCAAAGAACTGAGCAATCAGTGCTGTTATCTGGGCACTGGCACAGTCCTACAGCAAGACAACAAGCAAGGAACAATGTTGTGCCAAATGCCAGTGCCAGCCTTCCCTCCAGGAGCTTTCTGCAAGTGAGTCCCACACCTCGCACTGGAAGGGACTGGGAGGGCAGAGCAGGAGGCTCAGGACTCGGTGGGACCCTGCTCACAGCTGCCCAAGCCCCACACATTGTGCATGAGCCTGAAGTAACAGGCTGTGGAGCAGACGGAGCTGGATGTGCAAACTTTCTGACCCAGGGGCCCCAGCCTGGTTTCAGATCACACCAAAAGGATTTTCACCTGCCAGGTGAAAATCTTCCCCATTTCTCTGTTCAGAGCCTGGGATGCTTTGTTCTGGGGTGCAAATAATCTTCTTCAGGGATCTGCACCATTTCTAAATTGCTGCAGAGTCCCAGGAGAGACCACATTGCTTCTCACATTCTTTTAAGACAGATTCCCTGTGCCTGTGGTTATCCAAAGGCTATTAGTCCCAGCCCACTCACTCCATGGGGAAGGTCCCAGGCCTTGCTGTGCCCCCACTCCTCTGGTTTCACACTGTTTAAGCAGTGGAGTTTTCCTCTCTCTCAGGGGTTCCTTTGACTCGTTCCCAGGCCACAGCCCTTTGTCAAAGTCCATTCAGAAATTCTCCCTGGAGTGCTCATGGCCACAGTGTGTGACTTGCAAGGAAAACAGGCAGCACACGCAGGATCACGGGGTCGGGAGGGGCAGGACAGGGAGCAGAGCCAGCAGAGCCATCATCGCCATCATCCCTGAGCTCCCAGCCCTGCTGGGGTGAGTCACCCCACACCATTGACACCAGCGCCAGGGGGAGGGCAGGGACATCTGGCCCAGAGGAAGGGTTTTCCGTGCTGTACTCCCTGCCTGTAAAACCACTGCTCCTGCCCTTCCTTCCATATCCTAAACACGGAGCATCTCTTCTGCTTGCCCTGTTCCCCACCTCAGCCTGATCCACCTGCCATGGGCACAGCCTGATCCTGGAGAGATGTTTTGTCCTCTTCAGCTGCAGGAGCATGCACAGGTGGAGAAAGCAAACAACAGAGCTGCCTCCTGGTGTGAGTGCAGATAGCCCTCTCTCTTTCCCAAAATCTCTTCCTGGGGCATTGCCAAGCAGCCAAGCAATGACTAGACAGGAAGAAGACTAGAAGGGAAGGAGCTGGCATAAGTGATGGTAAAAGACTTTCCACTTGTTGCTTTTCCTTCTTAGTAGGGATTGTAGTGCAATTACAAGATTGCAAAATTCACGCTTGGGATTTTTTAAAATGCTATTTCTGGATATCCAATCTTGAGCTGGGCAGGGGGCCACACAAATAATAAAAAACCATTTGTTTTCCTGAGGGGGAAACTAGAGGCTTGCTTGTTTTCCTTCCACATCAGAAAGTCAGATCTTGCACATGTAACTTTATGAATCCTTGGATGAAAAAGAGCAGGTGTTTTTGTAGCACCAGATGCACCAAGAAAACATAGTCCAATTGTTTGAGTTGTGACAAAATGGTTAAACATGTCAGTCATTGTTTGCTTCACTCAATAACTAAATAAACAGCTGGGAGAAAAGGTTAGTCCTCTAAGTTTCAGTGTTCATCAGTGAGGGTCAGATGAAGCTCATTTTCTGCATGTGGGGCCTCTAACAAGTCCTACAGGGAACCCAAGAAATGTCAAATGTGACCTTCCTGGCAAATCAAATGTGAAAAACAAGGAAGCCATCCTAGGCAGGCTTATTAAGGAAGCAGAAAATGGGCACGGCCCATTCATTTTTCCTCAGCAGATCTCTCTGAGGTCATTATACTCCTGTAAACTACATCTCAGTTTGGCTGATAAGAGAATTGAATACTCTGTGGCATTAGTTGTGGGTGGGTCTAAGTTCATCCAGAGGAGGAGCAGAGCCTTGCAGAAAGAGTGATGAACCTGTGGTTGGCTGTGGCCAGCTGTGGTGGGGAACTGAGCATTAATCACAGCCTCCTGGTCCTAGCCTCATCCAAACTCAAAAGACAGAGTATCTGGGAATGGACGCAGTTAAAAAAACCAAAACCTCTGTGTTCAAAGGAGCCAGACGTCTTTTATGGCTCCCCATCACCAGGATCCAGCTTGCAACCAATGTGGCAGAGGGGTGCAAAGCTGTGTGTCCTGGTTAACTGCCCACGATGTCTCCCCTTTCAGCCATGCTCCTTTTCAAAGCTTCCAATGTGTCCCGATGTTTTGTGCTAATTGAAGTTGTGGCGGTCCCATCCCAGATGAAAAAAAGCCCAGAGGGACTGTCTGAGTCACCTCTGAACCACAAAACAGCCAAGACAAAGATGGGCACGGAGGTCATGGAGTAAGTACAGGAATCTCCAATGCTGGTGTCGGTATTTCAGGGGTTACTTGAACTCCTGTGGTCACAAGAGAGTGTTGGGCGTGTGCGCTGTTGACCAGACCAAAAAGAGGCACCTGGTGAGGGAGAGATGGACTGTGTCCTGCACTGCCTGTGTGGGGAGGCTCCCAGAAACTCAAGGAGGGCCACACTTTGCCAAAAGAATGTCATGTCCTGAGTGCCGTGCAGTCAGCTTTCACTGCCAGGACACAGGGTGGCCATGCTCTGCCTTTGCCAGCTTTCATTCGCCCTCCTGACTCCTACAACTGTTGGTCTCATTTTCTCCTCTTGGTATTTAGCAAGAGCAGTTGTGAGGACCAAATGCAGGATTCCTGCAGTTGGAGACACTGTTGTGATGGACAAGCAGTGGCAAGACTCCCTCACCATTGTGAGCTCAGCCCCAGGGAACAGAGAGCTGCAACAGGAACACAGGCATTACCTTTCACAAAGGAAAGGTTTGGATCCCCATAGAAAGTGTCCTGCTTGCTGCCCACAATGATCAGCTAGAACCAATAAATGACCAAAGAGAAGGAAAAGATGAAATACAAGGATAAGGTGGGAAGGATGCTGCTCTGATATCCAGTAGCCAACACCAAAGCCTGTTCTCGGACCCACAGGGAAAACTGCATCTCTTCCATCTGAGACCATGGCCATATAAGCCAAGCCAAGCCAAGACTGGAGGCTGGTACAGGCCTGAGCTCCCACATGGCCACAGGAGACACTGGGAGCAGCCTGCAGAAGCCCAGCAACATCCTCCCTCCTGCCACGCTGCCGAGTGAAGAGTTAAACTCTTCCCCTCAGCAAGAGCACAGAGGCAGCTCCCAGTCTGCCCATCTGCTCTCACTCATATGTGCAGGGCACTGTTCAGTTTTCCATTTATTCCCTTTGACAAAACCAGAGCTGCTGAGATCCTCTACCACGAAGAAGAGTGGTTGAGCCATTCCCAGTGTGCCGGAGAGGCTGGGCTGGCTGGGAGCTCAGGGCAGGGAAAGCAGTCACAGGAGGGTTCTTCCCTGTGCAGGCAGGATGATGCTGTGTCCTGGGAAATGTCTCGCTCAGCGGGAAGTGGCTGCTGGCATTCCCCAGCCAGGCCATGGCCCCTGTGCACAGAGCTGTCCCTCTATGTCACTGGCTCCCTGGGCAAGCAGGAGGATTTACACACAAGGAGCATCCTCTGTGTGCAGGGCATCAGGCTCTCACGGCAAAGTTTCCCTCTCCTCCAAACCAGCAGCAACACTCTGTACTTTAATAGTCTCATCATAAACAACAGTAACCTGAGAGTCATCCCAAGACACCCCAAGAGTCTGCACTGAACCTGGCCAGCTGAAATGTGCTGTTGCAAACAGGCACGAACAGAAATTGCAGTTGCTGGAGGGCAACAACCCAAGCCTCACTCAAAAGAATTTTTTTTTTTAAATGAGCCGTTGTCCTAAAAAACTAAACCATTCAATAGTCAAAAAAATCACTTTTCATTTAGACCTTTCTGGCAATTTATACTTTAAAAGGTTTCTTTAAAAGGCTGGAAGAGATAAAATATTTATAAATTATTCAAATGAATGTTTATGTTAATTCAAAGCAGACCAAATCTTTCTTTAAATCGCCTCTTCAATTAAATTTTCAACAATTTCCCCTAATTCAAGCAGAAAATGGTTTCAGATACTCATAAACTATGGGACAGAAGAAAGAGCTAGTGAAAATCAGCTGATAATTGCTTGTCTAAATCACTTGGCAAGGCTTTGTGAAAAAACAAGTCAGCAAAAGGAACAAAGATGGGCAAGGTAAGCAAAAGGCACAGCATTGGATTCAAAAGGCTCAGCGATGGATTCTGGCCTGCAGAGGCTTTGGTGACTCACAGGGTTTCCTTGTCTCCTCTTTTTGGCTCATGCAAATACAGTTTGTGGTCGTTCCCCTGCCCAGGGTTTGTTCTCTGGAAGTCCTGGCTCTGCAAACAGCGGGGCTGGTTCCTGCTCCTGTTCTCAGAACTGGCTGCAGCCCAGAGGAGCCCTGAGCTGAGGTGGTTGCAGTGGGGACAGGCAAAGTTTAGAAAGCTGGGGCACAAAGAGGAAGCAATGGGGGCAGGGAACGCTCCTGCTGCTGTTTCCTTCCCATGTCTCGCTGGGCAGTGCACAGTGCTGGTGGGGCAGAGGGAGCACTGAGGGAGCCAGGAGACCCCTCATTGAAGTGCCACGTTGGTGGCATCCCCCACTGCCCCCATTTCCTGCTCCTCCTGCCAGCTCCACTTCATTTTCCTTGGATCCCCTTTGTTGGCCCCTTCCCGTTGCATTTTCTATTTGCAGCCTACAACTGTTTCTGCATTCACTTCACAGGTCGGGGGTGAATTGCTTCTTAGGAAAAACAGGCCAATGCAACACATTTGGAGCAACACTTCCAAGATATCCCAGAAACCCAGTTAACTTCCCTGCACCCACATCAGAGATACTTCAGAAATTCCCCTGGCAAGATTACCCAATAGTCTGAGACACCGTGATTGTTGCCTTGGTTTTGATGTCCCTTGCAGGGTGACTCTCCATTCTGACTGCTGGGACCCCTCCAACTCTGTGCTGACTGTGTTTTGCAACGCAGATATTCCAGCAGGAGAGCTGTCCCTGGGAGCAGTGTCTGTGCCACGCCGCCGTGCACTAGGTGCCCTTGTCTGACTTAATTCAAAACAAAGCAGAGAGGGAGCCACAGTGGGTGTCAGGTCTTTAACTACAGCCTGCCAGCTCCCACACAGAGGTTTCATTCCCCACCTCCACACTGGAGTTCCACAGGGAGATTTTAAACAGTCCCAGGTATTGACCCAGGGCAAAGGAGGCATTGGTCAGCTGGAGCTGGACAGACAAGTTCTGTGCCATGATGCTGAGCACTCACAGATCTGACACCAGCCGAGACCCACATCCTTCAAACTGTCCTTCCAAGTAAAATAAACCACAGCAAGAGTTTAAAAGGTACCTGACAGCACTTCCAGGTAAGAAAGCCAGACCACAGCTGGGATAGTGGCTGAGAGCAATGAATTTTGGTTAATGGTTGGATTCAGTGATCCTAAAGGCCTTTTCCAACCTAAGTGATTCTGTGTTCTATGATTCTAAGATGTGCAGAGCCCACAGGAGTTTGTTCCTGTGGTTCCAGTATTTTTCAGTTAGTTCTGTCTACAGAAGGTATGAAACTGCAGAGACATCTGAGCACTGCAATCCATGTAAAAATGAAACTAATAAACCACATGTTTTTAACCAGAGGGTAATAACAGCAGCTGAAAACAAAACAGTTTGTATCTCCTTTGAGACTGAGGAACCAAACTTGCAACACTGACACCCTAGAGGCCCAGAGATGCTGGCTGGCATCCAGTGATCCCCATTTCAGGGGATGCAGACCTGGATGAGCTCTTCAGGCCACAACACAGCATCCAGCACCAAGTGATCCCGGATCATTCCCAGCTGGTTGGTGCTCACAAAGTCCTCTGGTTTCACAAGGAGAGGCAGTGGGCTGTGCCTTACCCACCACCATCATCTCACATTGCCTGGTCTGGTGACCTGCTACTGCCTGGGGGCACCAGCGACCCTCTGGACCACTTCTGGGTGGAGATGTAAACTTCAACCACTGAGAGCCCAAGGTCAAAAGTGTAAAATACCTGCATATTGCATCATCCTCACTGGGGTAAACTATCCCTGCTGATCATAGTGCCCCTCACTGCACCAGCTGATGGGATGGGTTTGACTTCTCCTTCCTTTTTCTCACTGGGGAGGGAATATTTGTCTTGCTCAGCAGAGAGAATGTTTGGCTCTCCTAGGCAGGCAAATCTCAGAATTGCACAGTGAAAAGGAATGGGGAAGACCAAGCCAGGAAGTGGCAAATTATTTTCCTGTGTCTCTGCAAGTCATCAACAGACAGAGGGGAACATTACTGGCCAGTGGCCAGCATGGGTGGAACTGCTCAGCCCATCAGCTGGAGAGCATCCGCATGTTCCAGGGAGGCAGGAGTCTAACCAGGCTGCCCAGAGCAGAGCACAAGCGCTGTTCAGCATCTGACAAACCAGACAAGGTCAAGCCCTGTGCTTGGACACAGGTGCAGGAACCTCAGCAGATGACATTACTCTCAGCAACTTGTGACTGTCAGTGGAGCACCCGTGGCACAAAGCAAAAGCCAGCAGCACCCTTGATGCACAGACACCTCTGGGAGCTGCTGGCCCAGGCACTGATTGGGGGTGAATGCACTGTTGGGTGGAAAGCAGAGGCCCTCTCATGTCTGAGGGGGATTTGGACACTGGAGCTACATGACAGCGGCACTGGAAGAGTAGCTGGGCAGTAGAAGGCTGTGAGGTCACACTGGGGTAAGAAGGCTGAGCTGCCTCTGAACTGAGCTGCTGCCTGGATGACCCAGCTGATAGAAAAGATACAGCTGTACTGGTAAGAATACCCACAGCAAGGTACCCTCAGTGAGAAGCCAGGGCCCAGCACTTCGAGACATTGTCCATGGGATAGAAAAGATTCCAGCAGTTACAGAAGGACATCAATGTCATTGTCCATACCACACTTTCCAAAAAAAGCTGGATTTCCAAAGCTCCAAGCACTCATCAGGATTCATCTCCCCTCCACTGGCAGAGAGGGACTGCCTGGCTCAGTGCAATAGCACTGCTGCTGCTGCTACAACTCTTGCCCTTTCCTCTACTTCAAGGGTTGCATAGAACACAAAATATTCAATAAATGCATAATAAAGGGAACATTTTCATGCCAGGAAGAGGACAGTGAGGACACATCTGGTACCAAATATTTTTCTGTGCCTGCTGTGTCACTACAAGTTGGGGCAGGTGCATTGAGAAAAACAGAGCCCGTATTTGTGCACTCTTTAAACTGTCATTGAGCTGTGTTTAGGACCCAGAAGGAAACTGAAACTCCTTTTTGTGATGCGGAGGCTATTGATGTGTAAATAAACCACATATTATCTGGTTAATAACATCAGAACCAGGGACTCCAGGTAAGTCTGGGTTAAACAGCCCAAACAGCAATATCCATGTAATTACTGTAACATTTGTTGATGTCAAGGTAGCAAAGACGCAGGGAGGTCACACACAGATGAGGATCTCAGAGTAAAGAGGGCACAGAGGTGCCTTGGACTGCAGGGAGATGCACCAGTCACCCCAGCAGAGACATCAAAGTGGCGTAGCAGGGAAGTTCCCTGCAAACCCCCAGCCTGATGCACCCCAACAGTGAGAGCACAGTGATGCTGCAGATGGATTGGCTTGGTGGGACATCCCCACAGCACACCCCAGCCCACAGACTGGACCCCAGCCCCAGCCATGTGCTGGCAGAAGGGTCAGGCACACAGCTACATTCTGGCTCATCCATGTAAATACCTAGTCTTATTACAGGAGGCCCTGGCCAGCTGAAAATGGCCACAAACCATTTAATCCATGTGCCCACAGGCTATCAGTTAATGCGTCTGACCCGAGCATCCATGGGAAAACACCTTGCCTGCAAAAGTCCCTTGCAACCTGCAGCGCTTGCTGAGGTGCTGGAGGACATGGCTGGGATTGCAGCTGCCCAGAGCCAGCCCAGCACTGCAGAGCTGACACTGGGAGGACTCAGTAAGGGCCAGGCTGTCGTGTGCACAGGTGTAAGCATTACAAAGCCTTTGGTTTTTGCTGTACCACTACTAATCCCTGGTGCACCCTACCTGCACCTGGGGTTATTATCCAAACCATGTCTGTCTCCCACAAGTCAGATTCCAGCAGCATCCACAGGGCCGGAGCTGTCACCTCACTCCTGTAGGAACACAAATGCAAAACAACCACAATGAGAAATGGCCCTGGAAGTCACTGCAGAATGCAAAAATTGCAGTTGCATCAGAAAACCCAATCCAGGATCATCTCAAGAGGGGAATGTGGTTTTTATTTTTGACAAAGGTGATTCAGCTCACACTCCATCTCTCCCAGGTTTCACTCACTGTTCTTTCATGCTCACATACAAGAGATGTGTGTCCAGGCAGCACAGCCAGGACCACTTGAGGTGACATGGGAAATGAGGGACACCAGCTCCCAGCTCCTCATCACAGCTCGTGGATTGTCCTCCGGTGGGTGGCTGTGCCCTGGTTCTCAGGCATGCCTCTTGTACCCTGTGGGAACAGACCTGATTGCCATCTTTTGCCTCTTCACTTCATCCTGCCTGTGAGTCATGAGGAGCAGCTGATTTACTCAGCTGGTTGGGCTCCTTTGGGGTGTGATCTCTCCTTTGTTTTAGGCTGTCCTTTGTTTTACTGCTCCCGTTGTCCTGAGAAGCTCAGGCCAATTGCTCTGCTCTCATGACCTGCTGATCAGGCAGATCAGCACATGCCATTCCTTTAACCCTTCCTCTCTCGCTGTTTCTCCCGCTGCTTTCACACTGGGACATCTCCAGTCAGGGCAATTTTAAGTTTTTGTTACAAATCTCCACAGCCTGAGCTGGATTCCAAATCGATGACACAACATTACAGAAACCCCTAAAAGCACAGCAGGTTTGGGTCTCTCATTGCACTGTTTCACACATGGACAACTACAACACACTTCCCTCTTGCCAGTTCCTTGGAAAGCCTCAGCATCAGCATGAAAAGCTGAGTTTAGCTGTTCATTCTCTCTGCAGAAGGATGGGGGGCACTGAGTGTATCACAAAACTGTCTTGTTTGCCAGGACATTTCCTTTGAAATCACTCCTTGCACCAGTTCAGTAGAGTCCTGAAATAGTCCCACATTTTCTTTGCTATACTGAGTTGGAGCCCTGCAGCTTTGAAACTGGATTTCCTCCATGTTCAGTTGGATACGTGCATGGACAGAGAAGATCTGGTTTGTTTAAAAAGGATGGGATCTGACCCAAATCTTACATCCAGGAAAGGCTCTGAAAGCTCATATACAGCCTGTTGATTAGATGGGGCTCTTTTTGTGTGACATCTCCTCTCCTGTCTGATACCATAGAATCATAGAAAACTAGGCTAGAAGGACCTCAAGGATCATCTGGTCCAACCCCTCCTGGCAAAAACAAGATCTAGACAAGATGGCCCAACACCCTGTCCAGTTGAATCTTGAAAGTCTCCAGCAAGGGGGAATTCACCACTTCCCTGTGGAGATTATTTTCATTGTGAAAACTTCTCCTCATGTGTCTAGTCAGAATGTCCCCAAGAGTAACTTGTACCTATTGCCCCTCATCTTTGCCATGTGACTCCTGTTAAGAAGAGAGTCTCCATCTTCTTTGTAGCCACCCTTTTAACACTGTAAGATGGTGAAAAGGTCTCTCCTAAGTCTTCCTTTTTCAGAGCTGAACAAACCCTGGTCTCTCAGCCTTTCCTCATATGACAATTTCCCAGCCCTTGAATCATTGTTGTGGTCCTTCTCTCAATCCTCTCCAGTCCATCCATTTCTCTTTGACTAGCAGGGGCCAAAACTGTGACCTGACAAATGCAGAGTGGGGTGGGACAATGACTTCTCCATCTGTCAGTGATGCCCCTGTTGATGCAGCCCACCCTCCCACTGGGTCTCAGCCACACAACTGGTCACTCTCAACACACTGGTCACTCCCATGAGCTTGGTGTCCACCAGCACCTCCAGGGCTCCTTCTCCAGAGCTGCTTCCCAGCTGGGTCAGTCTCAGCAGTCCCAGCTGCACTTCTGGATTATGTTTCCCCAGGTGCAAGACTTAACATTTGTCTTTGCTGAGTTTCACAAGGTTCTTGTGAGCCCATTCTTCCAGCACATCTGGGTCTTCCTGCAGGGTGGATAATATATCCATGGTTAGGATTATTCCAGCCTCTCCCAAACAAACTCTTAAGGGTGTCTACATACAAGGCCAAAAGCAGAAGACCCAGATGGATCAAGGAGCATCAAACACCAGGTGATCACCCAGCCACATGCGAAAGCACTTCCAAAAATGACCAAAAGAGATGAAGCTGCAAAGAAAGGAGAGAGAGTCCAGAACAGGTTGAGGGAGACCACAAAGGTTTCCAAATCACAAAGGAATCTGAAGGAAGTACCATGCTGGAGCTCCTTTCCCAAGTTTTCCTGCTCCAGCAGGCCAAGACCACAGTCACTCGTATCTCATCCCTCAGCAGCACTGCTCGGACACCGCTGGCCCCTGTGCTTTCAGTGCTCCCTCCTGGCCTGAACCCCATGAGGAGCTCCAGAGCCAACAAGAAGCCAAGGCTGTTCTTGGCTGGGAGGTGAAAGGAAGGTGCCCTGGGGACTGCACACACAGGAGCCCTGTCTGGAATACCCCGAGCAGTATGAGAAGGAATGAGGTGCCCCATGAAGCCAAGCAGTTCTATGGACTCTCCTGTGACAAGGAGAGGATAAGAGGGATATAAAAAAGGGGAAATGACCTTGGGCTGAAGGAGGGTAGAGTTAGATTTTATATTTGGAAGAAATTCTTTCCTGTGAGGGTGGTGGGGCCCTGGCACAGAGTGCCCGGAGAAGCTGTGGCTGCCCCTGGATCCCTGGAAGTGCCCAAGGCCAGGGTGGACGGGGCTTGGAGCAACCTGGGATAGTGGAAGGTGTCCCTGCCCATGGCAGGGGGTGGAATGAGATGATCTTTAAGGTCTCTCTCACCCAAACCTGTCTATGATTCTAAGATTCTAACATGCAAGAAGAGAAGAGGTTGGAATATCAGCAGAGGAAGAGTGTTCACTGGAGAAGAGGCAGGGACGGAGGCTGTGAGAAAGGCCCTGTCTCACAGGATGCACCAGGAGATTGAAGCTCATGGAAGGATATCATGGTCCTCCCCTCCAGCTTTTTAAAGGCAGAAGAGCAGCAGTCATCCATGGCCCAACTTAGGTTTCCCCATCAGAAGAGCAGAGAGCAGCTCAGAGCTGCAGACAAGGCACCCTCCATCCCCTGCGCCCTCCGAGGCCAGGGGGTCTTTGATCTTCCTGTCTGCATGTGAGTGGAGACACGGGACTCCCAAGCCCAGAGGGAGGTGGTGGATCTCCAGGGCTGGTGTTCCCAAACTAACAAAGGGGATACTTAAGCCAAGTTCTCCTTTGAACCTGACCTGGCACAGTGCTCTTGTAGCACAGCCAAGGCACCTCTGTTGGCCTGACCAGCACAGTCCCTGCCTGGGCCATCACAGGGACCATGTCTATGCCATCAGCAGCTGCTGCTCATGGAGCCTGAGCAGCTCCCACACCTCCAGACTGAGCTGGAGCTGGTCCAG
>NW_008237525.1:760080-761999 GCF_000691975.1 Corvus brachyrhynchos
GCGGCGATTGCGGGGCGGCAAGCAGAGCCTCTGGCACCCTCCATGAGCTGCTCTCAAAGAGATTATGATTGCAAATGAACTCAGCAGGCTGGGACTCCCAAAACAGCCCCTGTTCAGCCAAGGGACCATCTCCTGCTCCACTCCCAGCATTTGGAGACTAAGGGGGGCTGTCACAATCAGGAAGATGCCACCCTGGCCCCTGCTTCCCTGGCCACAGCCATGTGAAGGGTCTCACCAGGACAGCTCTCCTTTCCTGCCAAAGAGCTTTGCTCTTTGCCTCATGTCAGCTGCTCACACAGCTCTTTGCAAAGGCAATCATCTTGATTTTTTTTCATTAAAAATTTTCCTATTTCATTTAGAAGTTTTCCTGCTCCCATAGAACTTAGAGAAATGGGTCTCCTTATCTCCTCAGGCATGAGCTGATAGCACATGAACTCTGGCAGCTCTTCCAGGAGGGTGTGTGCAAGGTGATTTCAGCCATAAATCCATTGTGGGTGGGGTGGGATTTTGTTTTACCCTTCTCATTCTCCAGTTAGAAAGTTGCACTGATTTACAGATTGTTTGCGCCCCTATGGGTTTATATCTGCTGAGGGACATTTGACTATAAAAGCACCTGCCCAGCCACATGCTCAGAAGGGGTGTCCTCTGCAGGGTTCATCCAGTGACTTCAGCTCCAGGCAGGCAGCCCAGCATGATACCGCAATCTTCCTCACAGTCCCCAGGCATTGAGCCTGATCCTGTGTTGTGATGGGGGGACAAGGATGGGGAAACCACCATCCCAGGGATGTGGAGATCCATGCAGGGTGAGCTGTGCCGCTCTGGGTGCTGTCAGTGAGCAGAGTAGGACAATGCAAGGGGAGGGCAGGAAGCCACCACACAACCCTTTTGGGGAGTGAGGCGTTAGAGGACAGGCTGTGCCGAGCAGCAGGAGGGGTCAGGGCTGCTTCCTGCAGAGCAGGAGCTCGAGCAGGGCCATGGCCACCCAGACACCCCCTCTCCCTGGCAGGAGGATGCCTTTGTGCACAGTTTATGCATAATAGATCTTCTGAGGAAAGAGATACTGTCTCCTTGCTCCAAATACAATTTCAATTAGATGAATAGCAGCGTAATCCCATAGAGGCACTCAGCTGGGAACTGACCATGTGAGAGGCAGCCAGCCCTCCCCCAGCCGAGTGGTGAAAGGGGATCCCCCCCTCAACCTGCTGGCGAGGAGGCCCCAAACCCTCCAACAGGGACCATCTGCTCCCTCCTCAGCCCCTCCTCCCGCAGCCCCCAGTGAAGAAAGAGCCAGGGCTGCCAGTGCCTTCTGAAACAAAGGCAGTGCTGAGGGACTGGTGCCTTCAGCCCCCCGGGACAGAGGAAGAGGAGGGAGTGAGAGCCCCAGTGGCTCCCCGGGGTACCCCCTTGCTGCGACCCGTTGGGCAGGCAGAACTGGAGGGAATGCTCCAGGAGAAGATGGGGCATTGAAATGGGGAGAAGCTATTGTCGCCCTGCATCAGATGATGCCAGCACAGGGGAAGAGGAGAAGGGAAGGAGGACAGATCACAGGGACGCTCCAAACTCTCCTCCTTTTCCTCCTGCTCTGCCCCTGGCACATCCAGGGCAGGGACTTGCTTCCCCAGCCATCCCGGCCAAAGGGCAGATCTGCTCCACCATCTGCCAGCAATGAGACAGCAGCAGTGCAAGCACAGAGCTGAGCACTCTCTTTCCTCTGAATGTCTCTGGGCTCTCGGAGGGAATTTCCTCTTGCACCAAAATTTGCAGACTTGTCCCTTAGTGCCAGAGAGGTAATTTGGGGAAAGTCTTGAGAAACCTACATTGTGCAACTGGGAGTTTAAAGAGATTTTCAACCCACAAGGCAACTGACACCACTTTTGTCAGCAGCTCTTACCAAAGCCCTCTGTTACAGCAACCCCTTC
>NW_008237525.1:762043-770957 GCF_000691975.1 Corvus brachyrhynchos
ACTCCACTCACTGCTCCACAGCAGATGCACTCAGCTCACAGGTATCGAACCACTAGACCCTTGGCTTTGTGGTGTCCTACTCCACGCATCCCAACACCCTCCAGAACAAATCTCCCTGTCAGGGGCACCCCCCATCTCCCTGCCTCAGGACAGATGGGAGAGCAGTTCTGCAGCACATGAAGGAACATCATCCAGCAGAAGGGGCAGCCTGGCAAGCTCCGCAGGGCAGCAGCAAGTCATTTTCTTGCTAAAGTCAACAGCTCAGAGCCTGAATACACACAGCTGGGCACAAAGTGGCTGGAGATCACATCTGCTGAATAAGAAGTGGCCATTGTTATGCTTTGTCACCCGTTTCAGAGCAGATAGCACTTTAAAGCCATTTGGTGTTGCACTCTGAATAGTTAAAAAGGTCAGGCTCTGAGCATGGGCAGTGGGGTGTTTTCCCAGCGCTGGAGCGTGATGAGAATATTCCCAGGTGCGAGTATTTGTCTGAACATCCGCTGCCTTCCCGCTCCCCCAGCTCGGGAGGGGAGAGCTTTGATCTCTTCCCCAGCTGAGACCTGGAGCATGTTGTGCTTTCCCTATCCTCACTCACCCTCTCCACAACCTGTTGCTGCGGAGCAGGACTAAAGCCGGTGACACTGAACCACAGCCCTGCTCCCTGCAGGAGACAGGCGCGGGGGGACCCGGGGGTTCAACAGCGGGTGTTCAGCAGCGGGTTTAGCACAGCTTTGCCCTGCGATCAATGCCTTAACGTGCTCTTGAGCTGAGATATAGCAGAACACGCTCACGAAAGGCCGGTTCTTGGTTGCCAGTGAAAGGGGCGCTGCTTTCTCCTGCGTTTTGTGTCCCAGGATGCCGCTGGAAGTGCAGCAGGCACCCACAGCCAGCCAGGCGTGCGCCCCACCACGCTGCTCCCACAGTGCAGTCACAAACCCAGACGTAAATCAAGGTTAACCTTTGCTCTCTCTCCTGTGTTTGTCCAGAGGCTACAGAAATATTGCACAAGACACATGATAGCCAGAGAAACAAAAATAACCTTTATTAAACTGTCCCAGAGTGGGAGGGGTGGGGAAGTTTTTGGTAAATCAGTGCTTCTCACAGTAAGGGAATGAGTTTGGGAAAATAATGCAGAGCAGGTAGTCCTTTATCAGCAGGTAGAGGTGTGTGTTGGGATCTCAAAAGGGACAGACACACCCCCTCATGACTCACCTGCAGTAGGGCTTTTTACTCTGAATCTGACTTTGACGTCTTTGCTCTTTGCAAAAGCAAAACAATTTCATTCCCATCAGCTCAGCTCCTTCCAGCTACCCTGACTTTAAAAATACCTGCTAATTCCTTTTTTTCTCCCCTCTATCACCGCTGCAAAACAAAGTTGAACATGTCCTAATGTCGTTATTTCTGAATGACGCAGGATTAACCAGAAGAAGAGAACCTGATTTTGCAAAACCAACTGAGATTCCAATTGCCAGAAAAATAAACACCTTGCTTTGCCCAGTATGGAACTGACTGCGAGATGTTTGCATCTACCTGCAGAGAGAGAGAGATCACCCAGCTGTGCGTGTATTTGTGATGCAAAAACTGGAGTCATAAAGGCTGATAATCACGGGAAAGAACATTCTTCTAGGCTGAAACCCATGGAAGCACTAGAAGAGGTGTCAGAAAAACCCAGCGAATATCCAGGCTGAGTTTATAGAGAGGAATCATCTGTACTAGAGAATGCAAATACAGCCTCATGCAGCTTTTGTGTTCACTTGCCACAAACCTGCGACTGAATGAGTTTTACCAGCACAAATGTTGGA
The DNA here is from genome assembly GCF_000691975.1 of Corvus brachyrhynchos. Lineage (NCBI taxonomy): Eukaryota > Metazoa > Chordata > Aves > Passeriformes > Corvidae > Corvus > Corvus brachyrhynchos. The sequence continues at coordinate 763,846 of NW_008237525.1, forward strand.
GGAAAGTGAAGTTCAAAGCTGCATGCATGAGTAACCATGGAAACAGAATTTTAAATTTGCACATGCGAGTATTTGTATCCAAAGTACTTTGTAAGCTCAGCCAATGCGGGAAGAGGGACACCACCATGTCACAACTGGCCAATCGCGACTCAGAAACACAGCTTGAATTTCAAATATCACCTACTTACAGCAAACCTCCGTCCCGAGTGGAGAAAAAAGGAATGTGAAAAAACCTGCCTGGAATTGCCATCTGCTCGTGAATATTCCACAATTAGCAGGGACAGGATTCATTGGATACATTATTCATTGTGGATTATTCGCCCAGATCTAACAGCAATAGTGCAACGGGCATTTAAATATTGTGATGAGGAGCCATTGCAGAGGTAGAAGGTGTATGTGACTGTCCCCATGTATGAATATGGATGTGCTCCTCTCCTGCAGGAATCTCTGGGAACAATGAATGTGTGGTAAATACCTTGTCCTCTGCGCCTAGAGAAAACCTAGAACTCTGTGATAAACTGCATTTTTTAAAATCCCTTTTCCTGTTCATTTGTCCTCTGCCTCAATACCTCCTCCCTCAGCTGGGCTACTCATTCCCTAAAATCAACTGCCCTTTCAGCAACAAAGGCTCTTGCTGTGGCTCAGGCTATGGAAGAGGTTTGGTGAGACAATATTTTTCCCATTTCCACCCCAGCCTTCCAGTGTGACCCATGTTATGCTGTGAAAATCATAAAAAAAAAACAAAACAAAACAAAAACCTCCAAGTGCAACACCGTATTTGCACTCGTTGCTTTCCCAGGAAATCTCGATGAGCTGCCTCGCAGTTTGCAGTGGCCACAGCACAGATGGGTTTTAGGCCCCTTTGCAGGTTCAGCTTTCATGGCACAGAGCCAAACGACCCATCAGTGGCGGATTGACCCTTGCAGACCTGTGTGCCAAATCATGGCAAAACAGAGACACCCCGAAAAACTCCTCAGCTGAAAGTGATGACCAGCAGGGGCAGAAAGAAACCGCCTTGGGAGGGGGGCAGGTTTGGAGAGTTGTGTGTGAGGCTGGAGTAACATGGAGCCAAACACAACCGGGCTGTGCCAGGGTTGCTTAAGTAGAAAAAACACAGAGAAAAAGGAAGAGGAAAAATTATAAGAAAAAGGAAAAAAACCACAAAACATACAAATGTAATGAAAGAGTCCAAAGTAGCACAGGATGGGGTTATGCAATTTCAATTTGTCCAGCACTGCTCACAGACAAACACTCCCTGCAGCAGCAGGGACTTGTGCAAGTGACGGTTGTGAAATCCTCATGCTCTGCCAGCTGTTGCCCAACGCTGCTGGGTAGCTGGGCTGTACTCAAGGATAATCCAGGATCCTACAAACACCACAGCAAGGCTCTGGCACTGTGCACACACAGATTCCTCTGGCTGAGTGGGGGCGGCAGCACTGCCGTCCTCTGCCTCTGATGGGGTCTCATGGGAATGGTGCAACCATCCTGCAGGAAGAGGTGGTCAAGGACAGACAGGACAACCTTCCTGCTGTTATCAGTAGCCACTCCCAGGCTGCTACTGATGAAGTCTCTGATGGGCCAGGGTTCCCCATGCAGGATGTCTACAGATATCATACACAGGCACGAGGTGACTCCCCAGGTGATTATTTCCTTCCCCATTACCAAAAAATTGTCTCCTGTGAAATGGTAAAATGTGAGAAACTCCCATGCAAAAGGACTTGTAACGTCCAGGACTGTATGCTCAAAGCTGGCAAGGGAACCAAGCTTCCTTGGGGTGCACAGGCACATCAAGGTTAATTGTTTGATCCCAAAGGTTTGAGGCAGGGGCTAAATCTTGGGTCAGTGCACAGACATCCAGGTTTAAGACCTTGAACAGGATCTACTGAACCCACACAGGCCAGATAAGGATCTGGAGATGCTCCTCTGAAGGCAAGCATGTAAAACTCATCACTGTGAGCTCCAGGAGCCAAAACACTGTCTGGGAGTTCCCATGGGAGGGCTGCTGGATCTGGGGTTTAGTTAAACCTTAGTACTTAGATTCTCATGACTGTTGACTGGAAGGGTAATTCCCAGCTGGAAGAGCAGCTTTGGTATGATTGTCCCGTGTTTGGAGTCTATAAAACCATGGAGGTTTTCTCTCTCATCTCTGCTCTGCAGGGTTTGACTTGGTGTGAGCTGCACAGATGTGCTCCCTCACCATGCTCTGCAGGGATTAGGCAACTAAACAGTGATTTGGCAAATAGTTTATTTGCTAAAAAAATGTGATTTATTGAGGTTTAACATGCAGCATAAATTTGGTGGAAAGTCATTTTTACTATCTGGGCTTGCACTGCCTGAGGGAAGGGACAGTCCCCTTTCACCCACACATCTAGGGAGCCAGCCAGCCAGCCAAGGTCGGGGGGTTTGAGCCCCATTTCACTGACACTTTCCTTCATTCTTCAACTGCAAAACTCACATGCCAGGGCTTATTCATTCCACATGAGCAAACTCAATAGTCACTGCTTTAGTGAGCTTCAAACACAGACCACGGCCTGCCCACCTCTTACCCTAGGAGGAATTTCTGCTCTTGCTCAGAGATGGATAAAGAGCTGCAGTTGTATTTCATACATTTGCAGATGTTGCTTCATTTGTCCCAGGCCTGCAATGCTCCAGAGCCCCTTTGGAACTAGGCTGGACCAGTGAAGGACGTGATTTTAAACAGAAAAGGAAGAGAAGACATGGTTTTTGGAGAGACCTTATAGCACCTTCCAGTACCTAAAGGGACTTAAGAGAGCTTTGAGAGGGCTATAGAGAGCAGCTTTGGACAAGGGCCTGGAGTGACAAGACAAGGGGGAATGGCTTCAAACTGGCAGAGGGCAGATATAGATCTGACATTAGGAAAAAATTCTTTACCATGAGGGCAGTGAGACACTGGAATCCATTGCCCAGAGAAGCTGTGGCTGTGTCCAAGGCCAGGTTGGATGGGGCATGGAGCAGCCTGGGACAGTGGAAGGTGTCTCTGCCCATGGCAGGGGGTGGAACAAGATGAGCGTTAAGAGCCCTTCCAACTCAAACTATTCTATGATTCAGTGTCAGTGCAGCATCAGAGCCACCCCAATGAGCCCTTGAGCATCTCCAAGCCATGTCTTGTGCCACACAAGCCAGTGGTTCTCCTTTCCTACAGCACTGTCACTCAGTCCCTCAGCAGCCTGGAAAAGCAGCAGGCAAAGACAACTTGCCTCTGGGGCCAGATGAGGGGCACAGGCTGAGTCTGGAACCACGACAAAGAGCCTTGGAGAGGGGAGATGAACACACAGCACATGGAGAGAGGCATGAGGTACCCAAAGGGATCAGAGCAGCAGCTCGACATCTTACTGCTCCTTTTCCTCTCCAGTGCTGAGGAGAGGTGGCACTTCCCAGGTGCAGGTGGCACTCTTTTGCCTCTCTTTGCTGACCAGCCAGGTAAAACTCCAGATGATCTAAAGACAGCTGTACCATGCCCACAGTCTAGGAGAACTTCTCCAACACAAGGGCAAAAGCCACCAAATCCATCATCCCTCACCATCATCCTGCTCTGCATTAGCTACAGCTACAGAGTTGTAGTTCATTTGAAACTGGGAAGGGAATCACTCCATCGTTTTGTCCCCCTCTCAGACAAAATCTTTGAGCACACTCACGAAGGTAAAGCGTTTGGGAAAAAACAGGAAGAATTATGAGAAAAGCAACACAGGGAAAAGAGAAAAGCAACACAATTCCGGGGAACTTAAAGGAAAAAGGAAAGGGGGTGAGGGTGGGAGTGATGGGTTCATTAAGTGCCACCTGAACTGCAACCGCTTTCATAGCAAGTTTAGGCCATGCCAGAGGGTGGTAAGCAGTGAGTTCCTGTTTGAGACCTTTTCATCTCAATAAGTTTCCACTAGAAATACAGTTGGGCCAAAATAGAAATTCATTGTTGGAATGTGTCAGTTTAGATCATATTTTCTATGGAAAAAAAGTCAAAATTAATCAGTACATTTTGGTCTTCTCATTTCAGTGAGGTAGAAAGTTTCATTTGACCATGATTTGTTTCATTTAAACCTTCGAAGCTAAATAACCTCTTGCACAAGAATAACACACATGCATCTGCATTAGATATCCCCCCTGTAAATCTTGCTGCAACGAGCCACCAGCACCAAATTACTGAGTTCTGCATTCCCCTACACTTTTCTTCCCTTAGGCAAACCTTCCAATTTGTGCACTGATGTGAAGTCGTGTATTTTCCTATGGCTGAAGCAACCTTTTCTAATAGGATCTATCCTAAAACCCCACCAAGGTGAGCTTGGGTTTGGATCACTCGATGAGTCTCTAGAATCAGCAGCATTTGCAGGATTTACCTGGGGTTCAATCAGTCCCCAGAGGTAACAAGGCAGAGACCCAGCACATAAAAAGGTTTACCCTTATGAATACATCCTGTTCCAGTGCAGACTGAACCAAACTGGTACACAAATCATAGTTAATATCATCAGAACTCTCATGGTATGCAAAAAGAGCCTATTTAAATCTGGAACTGAGATTTGACTTTTAGAAGAAAGCCTTTTCAAGCCTTGGGAAGAAAAGGGTTATTACCTTCTTGTAGGAGACTTGTAGGAGACCCTTTCCTTTGCTCTTTGATCCAGTTCCTCACCCATCCACACTGCAACCAGCATTTCTGGGCCAGCTCCTCTCAGGGCTGGTCCCTACAGGAAGTGTAGAGGAGTCTGCCCCAGGTTCCTGTTGCTGTTCCAGACCTCCACTGTCTCAGACACAACCTGACTTGCCCTCGCCCACCCACAGGAATTGCTGTGACTGTCCTGTCCCAAGCATATGCCCTTTGGGACTAAAGCTGTCTTTTCACAAGTATCTGTACGGCACCTAGCACAATGACCTGGTAATTATAACAGAAGCTAAATTACTGCTAAAATTAGGTGCTTATTAACATTATCGCCTCTGGGCACCACCACAACACTTAATAATGCTGCAGTCTAAGAGGAACTCAGGACCCATCATAATCTTCATGAAAAACTATCCTTAGGGACAGAATTTCTGTACCAGGTCTCGGTTTTCCATTAGGTCATGTTTTACTCATGGAAAAAATTTCTGTTCAGCTGCCTGAGGATTTCAGTCCAGTTCAATGATTTCAACTGCAAAATGAAGGCATGCATATGTTGTCACCTTTAAACTTCACTTTTGGTTGTAAGATTTGAGTCATAGTCTTTGAGAACAGTTTAGGGGTTTAAGGCACTTGGACTCCAGATACCTCACAACCGTGTAAAGGCCAGGGCAGGTCCCACACAGCCGTCCAACACACACAGCACTGCAGTAGAATCAGCAGCACAGAGCCAAAGTCAAGCTGTGTTTTCTCCTCTCTAGTTCCCACAGCCTCTTTCCTGTGACCAGGATTCCTGGTGGGGTCAGCTCCAGCCCCAGAGTGAATTTAGGACCATGGAATGGAGCACAGCCAAACTTCACTTTGCTGCTTAAATCCAACCAAATCGACTGAGTTACTGAAGATGAAATGTAGTCCATGGGAAGTCCCTCAGGAAAGGCTGAGAAGAGGGCAAAGCCAGCTTGTTCAGGTGCCATGTGGTGAGGCAAGGGGTAGGGTGAGCTCAGCAAGCCACGGGGTTGGGGGACAAGGAGGAAGGGCTGTGAGGCACTTCTCAGGTCCCAGAGCTGTTGCCCGCCAGACGCAGCACCCTGGAGAGGACACAGACATCCCAGCGGGGACTATCTCCCACTTGGAGATGCAGAGACAGGACTAGAGCAGAGGACTGGGACAGACCTGAGCACCTCCTCTGAAGACAACCCCCCCACCACCCCGCTGAGCTCACTCTGTCCCAGGTGAAGAAACGACTCGCACAGCCCCAGCCCCAGAGTCCCGAGGCCGCCCCAGCCGAGGCGGGGGAACAGCCCCGCTATCGCCCCGCACACCTTCCCTGCCGCTGATTAATGAGGCTGGCAAGGAGGGACCGGGAGGCTCCTCCCAGCTCTGTCCCTCACGCGCACCCCCACAGCCACTCATATTATCTGTATCAAGCACATTTTTATGTAAATGCTCCAAGCATCCCTTTCAGAGGTACAATGCCTCCCAGACTAAGCCCCTGAATGGCTCCGGCCCATTTCCCGTGCCTCAGCTGCTCGCCCAGACAAACAGAAGTGTGGCTCTCCACAAAGGGCTATGGTAATGCCGAGCTGAGGAGAGCTGAGGGGAGGGGGCAAGCAGGGGCCAAAGCTATTTCAATGACAGAAGAAAAGCCCAGCTCCGGTATCTCGATGAGTCAAGGAAGGGGCAGGCTCCACAGATGGATAAATGGAGCTGCACGAGGCAGTCGGCTCAGCCTCCCAACAATGCCTCATCTCTGAGCCCCGGAGTGTTGCTGTGAAGGCAGGGGCTGCACTTACAACCTGGGATCTCTCCATGGAAACAGCCTACAGAGCAGGGAAGGAGTGTATGGAAAACCAGGAGACACTGAAGACCGTAACATGATGTCCCCAACCTCCGCACGTGCTATAGAGATCAGTCCAAGGGACAAGAGAAGGGGCAGCATCCCACACTCCACCCTCATCCCACCATAACTGGGACCTTCCTCCGTTCCTGCTGTGGTGAGACTCTGCTTCCCCTCATGGGCTGGTGGTCAGTGCTTCATGGCACATCCAGCAGCTCTGCCTGCTCGAGGTGTGCAAAGTGCTCACTCAGGAAAAACAGTTTCTTCTGCCAGGAATAGATCAGCAAGAAACTCATGTTCAATGAGAAAGCTTTGAAAGAATCCACAGACACCTCTTACCCCATGTTGGAGGCCGGTGTGCCAAAGAGGTGGCCCCCCAACACACACCTAACCAGAGGGACTTCCTAGCTTTTCTCTGTAGCGGTTCTGCAACAAAGCAGGTGTTATAACTCAGTGCATCCCTCATAGGTTGTACTTTCCCGGCCACAGATTAGGACCAACTTCATTAGAATCCCATTCAAAGGGTGTACCAGAGATGTGGCTTGCCTTGGCCTTCCCTTGTGCTCCATCCTGTGCTCAGTAAAGCCTCTATGAGAACAAGCCAGGATTAGCAGGGCGGTCCTGATGTGCATGGGACCCTCTCTCTTTTGGAGGCCCAAGAAGAGGTTG
>NW_008237525.1:770986-771784 GCF_000691975.1 Corvus brachyrhynchos
ATGAAACTCCATGGGGAATTGCATGTTTGTCTGTGGGTGAGGTCAGTATGGGGAGGGTCGGCAGGGAACTGAAGACAGACAATGGAGTGACGTATGGATTTGACATTTCACCACCTCACACACTGGCTGGGGCAGAGCCCTGAACATGGGAACATGAGACCAGTGTCTGTTCACAGATGGGATGTTTTGGGGCAGCCCAGGTGTCTCACACCGATGTCACCTGACTCCACAACACCAGCTGTGCTCTGCTGATGGAGAGCAGCAACGCCAGACCTCACCCGGCAAAATCTCCTCCCTCTCCTATCCTCTGCTGTCACACATCCCAGTCACTCCCATCAACTGTCTCAAGAGGCTGCTGAGAAAAACTGGGCAGGCTTTGGCAGGGATGAGGGGCCAACACAGCATGGCTTTCGCAGCATCACTACAAGCCAGAGCACTGAGAAGGCTTGACAAGAAGGTCAGGATCCACGTGGAAAGCCCTGGGCAGTGTTTCCAGCTGCTTCTCATGTACAGAAATCCAGGCAGCACATGGCCTCACTTTTGCTGCCAGCCAAGCCGTGCACTCAGTGTATTTGTGTCCCTCTGCAAAATCAGGCCAAGGGCACACAGCCATCCTTTCCATTGATTGTTCCACTCTGCTTTGATAATTCACCATTAAACTGGAAGGAAGTTTGCAGTGAGAGGCAGGGACAGCCGTGGGACATCCACTGGATCTTGGCCCCATGTGACAGGAGGGGCTGGTGCCTGTCCCACTCCCAGGCTGGAGACAGGGAGAAGGGAAGGGCAGCCAGCGCCACA
>NW_008237525.1:771924-783472 GCF_000691975.1 Corvus brachyrhynchos
GCCCTGGGGCTGCAGTGCCCACGGGGACCATGGGGACCACTTGTGCCACTCCCACGCCACTTCCTCCCACACCACTAGCTGGGTGAGCTGGACCAGCCTCCCCCTCCTCCAGCTCCAACATTATTTATTCCAGCCAACTTTGCAACATCCACCTGCCCCAGCAGTGGGACAGAGCAGGAGGGACAGGGCAGCCCTGGGTGAGGGAAGGAGACCCCAGGGATGAATCTGGAGTGGGGCTGATGGAGAGAATCATAAATGTTGCATGAGGCTGTGGCAGCCTGGGTCTCTGGGTCCTGTTGGTGTCAGGCCAGCTTTAGGGCTAAAACAAGCTTTGTGACTGTAAGTTAACCTCCCCCTCGCTCCCTCCAAACATGGAGCTTTCTAGTGTTCCCCAAGTCCAGGGCCTCATCCCACCCATCAGGATGGGAGCTGCAAACCCAAGCAAAGAGCAGCTGAGGTTTGGGTCAGCTCAGCAGCTCTGCCCTGGAATGTGGGCTTTGCAACAAACAATTATGATAATTGCCAGTGACAAAAACAGGCAGAAAATGTTTGTGTCATGGCAACACAGGAAATAAACCCTGAGCAGAGCCTGTGTCCATCAGCCACTGCTGCCAGTGCAGCTCATGCTCACAGTAGTTGATGCCTTGCCTTTTCTAACAGGCTCTGTCCCCCACTATGCACCTCCCCAGGAGCCAAACCAGTGTGGGTTACATGATCCCAGAACTGTCCTGACCTGGAGACAGCAGATGCAGGGCCAAGTGAGGCAGTTTTCCATTGGACAGGGATCCCTGCAGTGCTCGGCCGCACAGAATTACCCCAAGCTGAGTTAATCTTCCAAAATGGGGTGCACCAGGTGACTTCACAGGGAAGAGCTACTTTGCAAGCTCCACCAGGGGGTTTATTCACCACCTGATAAACACAGGCCCCTCCATCCCTCCAGCTCTTGGTACAGCTCCCAGCCTGGGTGCTGGAGGTGGGCTGTGTCCCATCCAGCTCAGGCCTTGCAAAGATCATGATGTCCAGAAGAGAAGTCCATTCCCTGACAGGTCTTCTACATGGGAGGGTGGAAGACCCAGCACTGCAGGACATCAGCACGCAGGCTGGTAACTCCCTGTGGGCCTGCCATTCCCAACCTGCTCTGCTCCCCTTTCTCCTCACTCCTGCTCATCTTTTTGCACAGCTTAGTCATGACTGATGAGAATTACCTCCAATTTCCCACTATAAAAAAAGATAATATCTGAACTGAGGACAGAGAAATAAAACTTTAGCTCCACAGGACAGTGATTCAGCAGAGCATAACCAAGGTTATAATTGAAGCTGCACTTACTCACACGGTTTGGGTGCTGGCATCTGCTCATGAACACCAAACCATGTGTTTCAAATTACAAACCAGGGAGAGGGCAAACCTGGCTGTTCCTGTGCCAAAGACCTTCGCCACTCCTGTCCTCAGATGCCAGCCATGCTCCATGATGGGGCTCTGAGGGCTCACTCATCCAGGGAATGGACCTGGGAAAGCTTCCTCCTCCTCATCCATCAGCAGCATCCTCACCACGCTCCAGGTGCAATCAGGCCTGTGTGGTCAGCAAGTTGGATTCTTGTCACCAAGGGCATGCTCGGAGGACAAGGACGTTGTATAAGAGGAAGTGGATGGCATGATGTGACGTGCAGCACTTTTACTGCCACAATGATGCGAGGGAAGCAGACAGCACAGGTTGTTTCTAAGATCCCAGGCTGACAGGTAGAAAAGATTGTGTTCCCTGTCTTGTTTGAGCTCCAGTCACAGAGTCCAAATATTTTCATTTCACTCTAATTTCTGTTGCATTTGTGAGAAGCTGGATAAGTAGCTCTGCAGCTGGCTGCTGTTCCCTGATTCCCACAGCCCTGACGAGTTCCTAAAATGCAGGTGGAGGTTAACAGGGGCCACATGTGGAGAAAGGGGAGTAATAGTGAGTCAGGTGCACTTGCTCATTGATCTGGCTTTGATGCCAAGTGAAGGAGCAATTGGTACACCACTCTGTTAGCCACGAATTACAATGGAACAATACAATTACGACCAATTACATGGTTATATAGAAATGGATTTTGTAAGATTAGCATGCTGCTTCTTGAGGAGATTAAAAGATTGGATGATAATGGAAAAGAGTTTTTAGGTTAATTTCTGACAGAGGTGTCTGGGTTGGTGCCACAGAAATGCTCTCAGTGCAGAATGTGCACCAGTGCTCTTCGTGCACCATGAATGGGTGATGCCAAATCTGGGGGTAACCATTTTGCTGTTTTCCGACCCAAGTCTCAGCTTTTCACTTCATTTGTTATCTGCTTCCTGAAAAAAAGTCAAACCAGGAGTGTTTTCCAGGAGGAGTGTAGGGCTCTGCATGAGCTCTTGGTGTCACAACTCCCCAGAGGTCAGGACAAAGCCCTACACTGGTTCCTCACTCACAGCTGCAGAGCTGCAGGGAGAGCAGCCACACTTTGGGCTAGCAGGAGGTATGGAGCAGGAAATCTTTCATGGGCATGTAAGACAGAGTCTTCTTGTGGTGACTGAGAGAAGACTGATGAGCCATAAATGGGGAGAAAAACCCCAAATACTCAGTCGGGAAGGAATAGTGCCTGGACCCTGGCCTGTGTTAGCCTGGGCTGCAACCACAGTACTCTAAACTTTTTGGGTGACAGTGGGACCAACGCCCTGAGTGACTGGGGGCCGTAGGTGAAGCGTTCAGAGGCAGCCCAGCAGCTCTGGGATGGGCCCTGGGTGCTTCAGGAAGATCTCAGCAAGGCTCTGAGACTGTCAATGGTGAGGAAGTGGGAGGCTCCAGTATTTCTCAGTTTATTCAGATGTTAAATCCTGCACATGATGGTTTTTCTCACTGTCCTGGGTCTCTCCAATAGTGAAGACACTGTGTAATATTGGCAGATAGGGAAAATCTAACTGACTCGAGTCAGGCAGCAGTACACACCAGCTGAATACTCAGGACAAACCAACAGTGAGAGGACTGTGAAGCAGCAGAGATGTGGCCCACAGCCTGGTGCCTCTGCATGCATTCCATGCACCCAGCAGCCACCACCAGCCCCAAGACCAAGGTCCAGGTTTGGTCCACGAAGGCACTCCACAGGTCCCTCGTCCAGCCTCCCATTTCAGCAGAGGTATTGCCAGTGACAGAGGATGTCACCCATGGCTCTGTCTAGCAAAATATTTGGAAGGCTCTGAAAATCTGCCACAGCAAGAGTCAAGAGATAAAGTGGCAAATGACAAAAGAGAAATCATCAGACAAATCTCCTCCAAAGATGATGATGAAGGGAAGAGTTTCTGGAGCAGCTCCCCCTTCACTCCTGGGCTGTGGCATCCTGTCACAGCCTGCACTGGCAATGGGGACAGGACCTCATGATGCTGGAGATGTCTCTGGGTGATAAGGCAGAGCTGTGCTGTGACAGGAGCTGGGCAGTCACTATGGACACACTGGAAAGCCTATGGACTGGCTCCTGGATGAAGCACACGTGTCTTTGGACAGGTGAGGAGCCTGTGGAAACCAAGGGACAGTGCTCAACCTCAGGCATGTGCAAGGTTTTCCCTGGCAGAAGGACAAAGCAGCAGAAAGTCTGGCAGAGGTGACAGGATTGCTGTCCTGGTGTTTACCTCCCACCATGGAGAGCAGCACAGAATAAAGCCCAAAACATGAGCGGCAAGTGAGGGAAACCAGTGCATGAATGACTATGACTGGGAGTGGTCTCTGGTGGGCAGCTGTGAGGGACTCTGTCCATAGAAGGACTTGAAGGTGAAGAAAAGGAACTTTTACCTGTCAGAACAGGTGTGAAGGTGTGAAGAAGAACGTGAGAGAGGGATTAGGCAGGAAAGCGGCAGGATAGCAGGGTCCTTCACACAGTGATCTGGGTAAAACAGGCAGGACAGATGACTGAGAATACCTGAGTACCTGAGATGGTGAAGATTAAGAGGAAGTGATGTTTGCCTTGAGCTGGCAGTTGATCATCCTAAGTCCCCAGTCAAGGCCATTGGGACGCATCCAGTTTCCTCCCAGTGAGAGAAGGAAATCAGCACACTGCATCTCCCTTAGTTGCTTACAGCCAATGGGCCCTATGTGGGGAGAGCACAAGGTCCAGCTGCTCAGAGATCCCTCTACCACGCAGATCAAGGGAACAGGAGGGAAGAGAAGATGAGCAAGAGGAGCTTGAGGTCAGCTGGTGTCCATTAACATCTTGCCCAGGCAGCAGGGAATGCTGCAAGAAGAGCACCATTCCAGGGGGTGCAGCTTGAGTCCACCTGACCCAGAGTTGGGCAGTCCCCTGTGCAGGTGCCAGCCACACCACAACAGCGAGGAGTGTATCCTGCTGCATCCCCACTGCCTCCTCCCCTTCCAGGCTCTGCTCAGGTGCAGCCACCTGCACAAGCTGCAGGTGAAGCAGGACTGTGCTTTGCACACTGAGGAAGACGCCTGCTCCCCTGGTCTGAGCCACCCCGCAGCTCTCAGACACAGCCTTGGGGCCAGGTGTGGTAGCAGAGGTACTGCTGAAGTCTGGGCTGTGCAGGCAAGGGGATCTGTGCACAGACACCTGTGGAACCTAAGGGTGGTGGTCCCTGACAGTGGCAGAAGGGCTGAGATACAGGCTGATTTCACAGCAGGGCCCAGCACATCTGTCCCAAAAAAGAGGAGACAACACCAGGAGAGAAGGCAGCTGGGCAGGGCTGAAGAAACACTGACATCACCTCAAGATTTTTTCTCTATAACATCAACTGAGCAGGAAACATTACTAAAACCCCAGGGAATCCCAAATACCTTTGGGGTTTTCCCTTGCCAGGAGTCGTAAGTGATTCCCAGGGCAGAAGCAATGTCGCAAAGGCTGGCAGCCCAGATGCTGAGTGGGACTTTCACTTCCAGGTCTTGCTCTGTGCCACAGTCTTCAGTCATCCAGAGCCTGCACAGCAGGCACTTCTTCCCAGCCAGCAAAGGTGCGAGAGCGTGGATCAGGCATGGAAATTTTCTCTTATTGCACCACCTTGCACTGACAAAGGGAAAGGGATGTTACTCTCCGTGGGATTTTCAGCAGGGCTCAGCAGCCACGTGTTGTTGCTCACAACATGTGATTTTACCCCTTCAAGTTATGTCCGTAGCCCTGACCCTGCCCTGATGCAGAGGCTGAGACAGGCTGAGAGAGCTGGGGGTGTTGAGCCTAAAGAAGAGAAGGCTCCAAGTAGACCTCAGAGCCTCTTCTAGTGACTAAAGTGGCTCCAAGAGAGCTGGAGAGGGACTTTGGACAAGAGCCTGGAGGGACTTTAAGCTCAAGGAGGGTAGATTTAGATTAGCTATTGGGAAGAAATTGTTCCCTGTTAGGGTGGTGAGGCCCTGGCACAGGGTGCCCAAAGCAGCTGTGGCTGCCCCTGGATCCCTGGCAGTGCCCAAGGCCAGGTTGGATAAGGCTTGGAGCAGCCTGGGACAGTGGGAGGTGTCCCTGCCCATGGCAGAGGGTGGAATGAGATGAATTTTAAGATCCCTTTCAACCCAAAGTATTCTGTGATTCTCTTATTCTCTGATTTCTATGATTCTTCTCCAAAGGCACTGCACAAATGGCACTTATCCACTACCCAGGGCAATGCCTGACCCCAAGCCATCCTCCCTACGGTACCTGAGCTCCAGTGAGGGGCTTCAGCAGCTCACGGGGCAGCAGGGAGGTGCATGGCAGCACCTTTCCTTGTGACCCTCCTGGGACTGCATGTGCTGGAGAGATGTAAACAACAAAGCCACAGGAACCAGGTTTGCTTCTTTTGCTTCTTCTGCCTTCAGCATGAGTCAGAGGCACCAGGAGCACCCGACATCAGCACACAGCTGGAGGCTGCAAACATGGTCCTTGCTGGAGCAGCTGTGGGAGTGGAGCCTTTCCCTTTGCCCTAAACATGAGGATGAGCTCACACCACCCCACAGTTCACCTCCATCCCTCACAGACCAGCACCAACAGCTCAAATCCCATCCACAACAGCCCAGCAGTGCACACAAACTGGGGTCACAATGAGAAAGCTCCTTCCCACCTCAGTGTCTGCAGCATAATCTGGAAATTCCTCTTATTTTCTGGGCCTTTATGGTTTTCCTTAGCACACACACATGGCCACACACACTGTACCAAGCCAGCAAACACACCATGAATCTGCCAGCTGAAACACTTGCAGAGCAGCTGCAGGGCTGCGTGGACTCTCAGAAAGCAACTTCTGGTACCTACAACCACACATCAAGCAAAAACCTTGGCCTGGAAATGCAAATAGATGTATAAATTAAATTTAATAAGGCAGTTTAAGTACTGTGTGTCCAGTAAAGTATGATCCAGCTCCTATCACCCATTTATTGAGGTTACTCCATGTAATAAATTCCAAATGGGTGATAATGTCTGTATTTGGGATTATATTAATAACCGTGCATACAGAGAGATGAGGGTATGGCCAGTGCTGCCCATGCTGTGCACACATGGCAGCAGGTGCCCATGAGCATTTTGGAAATTTTATGTAATTGCCATCAGCATGAATTAATCGACTTCTCTGCACCCTGGCAGAGGGGACCTGCTCTCAGGTGTTGAGGCAAACTGCATTATGTACAAGTGACTGATGGAAAGGAAAGATTTAAAGGGAAACATTTTCTGCAGTGTTTCAAAGTCACCCAGGTATGGGTGAGAGACTTACATCTGACCACATCTGTGCAGGTATCTGACTTAGGTTGTTTGCATGGTGAATAGAAAACCTGCAAATGCTGGTACCCCGGAAGCAAAAAAATATTTAAATAAACCTCAGTTAAATCAAGTCCTGAGGGGAACAGGAAATATCAAATTCAAATTGAAAAGGTAAGTTTATTTTCAGCACTACCAGAAATATTAGATATAAAGTGGATATTCATTTCGAAAGAAAACACAATACAGTAAATGTAATTTATTACACTATTTTTTTCAAAAAACATTTAATTGTCAGTACTTAAGTAAATACATTTTGTGGAGAAGTGCCAGGTGAATTAATTCCCTCTAAGATCTTTATGTTTCTCTAGCCTAGTGATTTGCTGTCATAGACTCAGACTGAATCTGTATCACCTCTTTTTGTAATGAAATAGGATTTTATCCCCACTGTTTCTGGGTTTGACTCCTGTGCCTTTGTCCACTCTGGCAGTTCCTGCAGACATTCACACACCATACCACTCACACCTGCACGGGAAGGCACTTGCATGGCTATGCATGCTCCCATGTACTCACACATCTTCATGGCAAGCCAGATGGTCCGTGACATCCTTGGCCAGAGGAGAATGTTTTAGGAAGGCTGCTAGTCTTCTTTTAGCTTTCCTGATGACTGCTTGGGTCCAGAAAGCCCAAGAGTCAACCAGTTGATCAGCTTAGGAAATTTACCCAGGGATTTGAGAGCACCCAGAAGTTGGTAGAAAGGGTGTCTGGAGGTCTTTGTCCAACTTGCGGTCACCAACCCCACAGCTTTTCCTCGTCAAGCCAGGTAAAAGCCCAGAACCCAGCCTCAACCTGACGCTGCAGCCCAGCTCACATCTGTTCCCCCACTCTGGGGGGGCTGCACAGCCAGGACATGCTGCTCCCCTGCTGCAGGTGGGCTGTGGGGAAAGGGGAGGACACAATTCTGAGGTGTTCATGAGGCAGGAAGGTTCAAGGGGTCATACCCTGCCCGCAGGAAGCACTGCCCAAGTTCTGCTGTGCCCCTGCTGTGCTCCTCAAGTGCAGTGGATGCTCACCCCATCCCTTGGAGCTCACCCCATCCCTTGGAGAGCTCCCCGGAGAATCGGGAGGCAACAGGGCTACAGCCAGCAAGTGGTTTTTTGCTTGGGCAAGCTGGAAACCCACTCCTACCAAGAGCCACGCCCTTCTCTCTCCCTTGCTCCCTCTTCCTCAGCCCCAGGAGCTCCACTCGTGGCTGAGCCCTGGGGGGGGCTGTGGCACTGGCCAGGCAGCAGAAGCCAAAGCCACACTGAGATGATCTTTGCCAGCATCAGACAATGGTTCAAAAGGCAAGCAGCTTTTCTCCTTGCTCTCAGGCTCCCTCTCAGTTTCTTTTAAGCACAAAAACGGCATGGAAAAAAAAAAAAAAAAAAAGAAGAAGAAGAAGAAGAAGAAGAAGAAAGGGAGGGGGAGGAAAGAAAAGAAAGGGGCTATTTCCAGCCAGGCAGTAAAATGCCATCTGTCTCCTGACGGCTCATGTGACATTGACAGACGTCCATTGCCAGCCAGAGCCAAAGGCTCGGCAGCCCGTGGTCCCCGGTCCCTTTCCCCAGTCCCCACGTGCTCCCGATCCCAGCAAGGGCTCTTGGGGAGGGAGGAGAAAATGAACCAGGCTGATCCTCGGTGCCCTTCCCGCAGGAAGACGTGCCCAGGGCGGTGGTGGAGGAGGCAGGGTCGGACTTTGAAGCGGGGTTGTCTGTGCCTTTTGACTTCTCACCAGGCTGAGATCCCCTTGGATCCACCTGTTTTCCTCTCAAAAGCAGCTCCCGGAAAACAAAGAGGATGAACAGCAGGCACCCCACCACCCCCACACAACGCAACTGCTTAATTGCCTCTAGGAAAAGAGCCTGGCTGACCCTGGGACCCTCCCAGGCTGGGAGGGCAGAGAGCAGAAGGGCTGTACAGGACTGCTCTGCTGCCCGTGACCGGCCACGGGCCACCCCTGCCCGAATTGCCACAAAGAGGGAAGCTGCAGCTCACATTTCCTGGGAGCACAGATGTTTCTGGATGACACAGCCACATCCCAGAAACAAATATGCACCGATTCAGTCCCAGGGGAGATGGTGGGGAAGTCCCTGTATAGTGGGTAGAAGAGAAAAGCCCCAAATGTTCCTGATTTCCCTCTATTCCCAACAGTGATGGTTTCAGGAGAGCAGGAATTAGGTGGGTGTTGGAAGGTGTAACCTTCTTGCCCTACATCCCAGGCATCTATGGATTTGCAAAGCAGCACAGCCCCTGGGAAGGTCAGCACCCCATGGGTGCTGCGACGGCAGAGGAGCTCGGCTCATGGCACCCACTGAGCAGCAGAAATGTTGAAGGGTGTTGTGGAACCTTGTAACATCATCCTGCTGGCCCTTGGCAGGCCACCTCATGTAATCTCCTCAACTATGTGTGAGGCTAAGTGGCTACTTCTGCAGCTCTGTTCCCAGCAGGCAGGTTTAGGATATGAGCAGCTCAGCTCTGAGATGGACAAGGTGGTGAGGTCCTGCCACGTATTGGGTGGTGGTCAGTGGTCTGGATGGTGAGGCTGGGGATGAGAAGAAGTTAGACTCATTGATCCTTGTGTACCACTTCCATGAGCAGGACTCAACATCCTGGCAGTGGCTGCTAACACTGTAGTCCTGCCAGGCGAAGCCACCAGAGAACTTACACCACATTTCACGTTGTGTCCTCCCTGCTGCCTGCAGAAACAGCCTTGATCCTTGGCATTACCAGAGGGATGAGAAGGGCTGGACACGTGGCTGTCTCTTAAGGATGGGCAAAGAAACAGCAAGATCATCCCAGGGCAATGCTAGGCCATGGGGCACAGGGCCAGGGAAGCAGCTCTGTCTCTTGCTGGCTGCAGCAGGTCAGTGAAAACCCATGAGGAGTGGCTGCAATGAGATCCCCCAGAGCACACCCTGAACTTGGGCTGTGAAGCCTGGACAACCCTGGTATACCACATAAGATGTGCAAGCAGATGCCCAGCATCACTCCCTCAGCTCCTGGGCACAGGTTTGTGTTGTTTCACTTGCTCCTACCCCATTTCACCCCAGATGTGTTCTGTCTGACCTCTGCAGCCACCCCTGACCCCACAGTCACTCCACAGGTGACACCTTTGGTGACTCCTATCCACATCCTGCTCCTCTCCCCTGGGTTCTACGGTTTTTCAGGAGGACGGTGCACAAAGGGGACCAGGGCTCAGGGCTCTCTGGGGGACAGAGAGAGCATCAGTATCTGAACAGCTTTGAGCCAAGAAAACAATAGTCAGAGTGCAAAAGGCCCTACAACAATCAGTTTATTATTGTAGAGGAGGAAGAAGCTCTGATTGTGTTGTGAAATGGTGGTGTGGGATTGCCTCAGCCTGTGGGCCACAGGAGGGATGGAGACAGGTGTCACTGCAGGTGGGGCTGGGAGGTGTGAGCCTGGGAAGCGTGGGGCTGCCTCCAGCCCAGCCCCACAGGAGCCATCATCCAGTCCTGGGTGCAGAGAAACGCTCTGAAGCACCCTGGCCCTGCTGTGTTTAACCTGGCTAATGAGTAGCCAGGCAGGATGTGGCCATTCAAGGACACTGGATGAAAATAGCCCTTCTGCCTCTGCTTACACAGCACACACAACTGGGCCATTCCCACAACCCCAGGATCCTGCCTGAAGGCTGCACATGGCTGCTGTGATGAAGAACAGGTCTTGGACCAGGGAATGACCCCGTCTCTGCAGTGAGAGATCATCAAAACCTCTGAGAGAACAAAGTGTGGCTGAACAGATCCCTGCCTACCTGAGAAAGACCCCTGCCAAAACCCCACCTAAAGTGACCAAAAGCTGAAGGTGTGGGGTGCTGTGCTTCTCCCAAGCCAGGAAAACTGTCAGGACCAAGAGGCTAAAGGAATGGAGAGACTGCTTTGCCGGAACGCACACATGCTGCACATGGGAACAAAGGAACAGAGAAGATGGGTGTGAACAAGCAAGCACAGGAGAACAGGCTTGGCTGCCCCAGGCTCCTGCTCTGCTTCACACGGATGTGTCTGAGGGACTCACCTTAGGAGCCGTTTAGAAGGAGCAGGATTTGTCTGTGGTGCTGAAGAAGGAGGGAATGTCTCCCAGTTTTGGAGACTAAACCTAGGACATGTCCTCTGGCAGGCACTCATCTCTCCTAACATGAATGGTTTGACACTGAGACAGACACACAAGGATGGCATGGACTCTTCATCTTCAGAGAATTTCAAAATTTTAATGGACTGGGCCTGAGAAACCCATTGCAGATTTTAAGCCAGTTATGCACAGAGCAGGAGGTTAGACCAAGAGCCTCCAGAGGTTCCTCCTAAACCAATCCTTTCTGTGATTCTTTCAGCTCCCTGAACTTCTGCTCTTTGCAGACCAGCAAAAAAAAAAAATGGGCCTATCCATAGGTTCCCACCTAAGGCAAGTTAGGGTGAACCCAATAACTGGATTTTCTTGGGTGTAAGTAGAGTTGGGTTTGCTTTGCATGGCTCTGGGAAAGCCAAGGCTTGACATGTCTCTCACACATGCCTCCCACTCAAGTTAATATTATTCTTCTTGTAAAGAGGAAACCACTTAAGGCTCTCACAAGTGCTTCTCATCAGCTTGAGTGAATAGAAAAGTGAATATGAACTGATCTTAGGTAAATGAAGTCCACTTCAATTGTCAGTTAAGGGTTCAAAGCCATTTCATTAATACACTTCAGCTCCACCTCCCTACACACAGATCCAAGGAGACACCTCACACCCACTTTCAGTGCTGTTCAGCAACTAACACCCCTACTCAATCCACAGGTACTTGAAGATCTTAGTGAACCTCACCTAGGTCCAGATCCAAAATCCTCCTCTGGTTCAGC
>NW_008237525.1:783515-803300 GCF_000691975.1 Corvus brachyrhynchos
CAGCAGACCCAGGACAATTTCCACCATTTTCTAGTCCTGCACTTTCTCTTCTTTTCTTTTCTCTTTTCTTTTCTTTTCTTTTCTTTTCTTTTCTTTTCTTTTCTTTTCTTTTTTCTCTTCTCTTCTCTTCTCTCTTTTCTCTCCTCTTTTTCTCTTTTTCTTTTTTTCTTTTTCCTTTTCTTTTTCTTTTTCATTTTTTCTTTTCTTTCCTTATCTCTTTTTTATTATTTCCTCATTTCCTTCTTACTTTTTGTCCTCCTTTCCTTCTTCTCTTCTTTCCTTCCTTCTTCTTTCTTACTTTATCTTTCTTTCTTCTTTCCTTCTTTCTTCCTTTTTCGCTGTACCATTTGAATGACAAAGGTTTCTGATTACAGTCCTCCTGGGGAATCAAACACCAAGGCTGCTGCTCATTTACTGACTGGCAGATTAAGATGAATAAAGGGAGAGATTTGTATATTAACTCTGTGTTTATGTAACTCATGTGCAAGGCCCGGCCAGGAGCAAAGGGGAATCTGACCCACATAAATAATAACAAGCAGCATTTTTAAACTAAATCATCTGGAAAATTCACAGACGATTCCATCGGTTCCTTCTATTGTGTCACCAGAGGGTCATAAATAATTCAGCCTTGCTCAAATATTTATGGAAATCAATTTAGCCCTCAGTCCAATGCCACCTCCCTGAGAAAACAGTTTCCTTTCCTATCACAAGTGCAAACTTAATTCCCAGCTGTCCCACGAGCCTTCCCAGGGCCAAGGGCACCTGTAACCTCCCACAGCATATCCAGGAGCTGGGCTGGCTGAGCAGGACCCCAGACAGACAGCTCTGGGGCCATGGGGACCCCATGGAAGATGAAGCTGCACATGGTCTTCCAGGAGAGAAGCAGCTCCAGCACCTCCAGCACCTGTTCCTCTTCTGCTGTGACCATCCTAAGCTCTACCATGGGCATCTGCCCTGGCCCAGGGTGGCTGTCAGCTCCAGAGCTGAGGAACAGCCTTTGGCAAAGCTGTGGGCACATGGAGAGCGGCTCCTGTGCAGGTGACAACTGATGCTCGAGTCAACAAATCCTGCACAGGAGAGAGACACCTTGATGAGATCAAGGGTCACAAAACAAACTCTCACAGGAGCCAGCAGCCCAGGGGAGCTCCCCATGCCCGCTCCCAAGGCAAGGTCCATGGCTCTGCCATACCCACTGAGGAGCAGCTGCTATGCAACCTGAGCCATGACCCGGCACTCGCTGCTCGCTTCCATCCTTCCTCTCTGGCTGGCACATGGCAAGGATTCTCGTGCCAAAAGCAGAGCGGCCACACGGGCTGCCCATCATGACCAGCACCCCATGGTGAACCTACCATGCTCCTGGCCCTGAGCACCTCACTGATCCTTCAGGAAGCTCAGCATGTCTGTGGGCTATTCCTGTTTCTTGACCAAAAAACCCACTTCCTGGGAACTGTGAATTTCTTCCAGCACCTTTATTGCACACAAACAGGACAAATACCTGGGGTCAAAGATAAGCACGCTCTTTAGGCGTGCAACACATTCAGCAAGTAACTAGACCACCACACAGATTAAGATCAAACCTCTTCCCAGCACAGCCACCAGCACAGGAACTGGGAGCAGCCACACACAGCCCATGACCGTACAAGAAGCCACATTTCCTCCAGCTTCTGTGTTCCCTGAAACTCCTGATCACCTCTTAGTAGGTCATTTATCTGGCCTCTCCCCAAGTTTCTGAGCCCACTTCTCTCCCAAGGTGCACTTTGCCTGGAACAACATGCAGAACTGTGCAAAGCCACAACACAGCCGGGTTTCCATGGATCCATGGCAGACACTGGGACACTTCCTCCTGCAGGGTGCCATGTCTGTCCCAGACAGCAGTGCAGTGAACTGGGCAGACACTAGCTGTGAATAACATGGGGACCTGAGGAGACATGGACATGCTGCAGTGACCAGGAAGCCAGCAAGGGAGTGTTTTGGTGGTTTGGGAGAGATTATGCCCCTGTTTCCACCACAGGGGTATCTCTGCACCAAAGCACCAGTCTACAAGCTTTGGCTGTGAGCACCTGGGGCAGGAGACGAGCCTGGTGGTGACCTCAGGGCAGGCATCCCAGAGTGTAACCAGAGTCACTGACAGCCAAAGAGGTGAAATATGAGTGTTCCCTCCAGCCATTCACACTGTTTCAGACTCCTCCAGCTCTTCAGGGTAAAGAATGCACAGTGCTGCAGGACGAGGCAGACGGAGGGGCGGTGGGAGCTGGTGTCACCATGGGCCAAGCCCTGCACCATCCTGGCTGAAGAAACAGCAGAGGCACACTCCAGTACGTGAGGAGGCGTTTTTTTGAGCTTCTCCAGTGTCAGGTGTCTCAACACAGGAGATTTCCAGCCAACTCCCTTCTGCTTTCCAGACTCTCTTCTTTCACCCCTACTTGTCACCATTCCTGGAGGGTTTTAAGAGCTGTGTAGATGTGGCATTTGGGGACATGGTTTAGTCGTGGCCTTGACATTGCTGGGGGAATGGTTGGACTTGATGATCTTAAAGGTCTTTCCCAACCCAAACAATTCCATAATTCTATAAATCTACTTCACACAGATGCTGAGGCACCCCCAAGGCCCACACATATCCCACATCTGTACATCTGTAGATGTTACTAGATGAGAGCACAGCTGCTGCTCCAACACAGAAAAGCACTGGTGGTCCACAGAGAGGACACTTGCATGGGTTTACATGTGCAAAATCTTTATTTCAGGTGACTCTCCCAAAATCACAACCCACCCTCTCTGCTCTGCCTGCACAGCAAGGAGCAGCAGGATGCAGCTGGCTTGCAGTTCCCACCATAGGGGAAGGTCTTCCCCAGCATGGGAGACAAAGGATCATGGATATTACTAACATGGAAGAGCTTCACAAAGGGAAATAATTCGCCCTTGTTACGAGAAAATCCTAGGAAAAAGTTAGGTAGGACCCTTTTCTGGTTTATTTTTCTCCTTGCCTGGCAAAGTCCCTCTCCTGTCCAGAATTTGTGACCTAGGACCTTGGAAAGTGTACTTTTCCTTGTCAGAGTGGTGATTCATTACAGACTGGAACAAAATGGATGTTCCTGGGCTGCAGAGCCCTGAACTGCCTGACATTTGGGATGCCATCTAACGATTACCCTTAATTCATAGTCCATTGTACAAGTGTCTGCCTCTGCAGTCAGGGCAAGGACATCACCTGGTCTCTCTGCAGAGCTGTTTCATGACAGCATGTGCATAAGTTGTGTTTTATTCAAAAAGGGGTTAATTTGTGCCCTCTTATCCCCCAAGCACAGGAACACAATCAATCTCAAAAGAGCTGCTTGGCTTTCTCCTCCCTTCTCCAGCCTCACTTCTTGGCTCTTAATAAATTATTCAGCTTTCCTCAATATGCATAGGGATCTCATTAACAACTAATTTTGCTTATTTAAACCAACTACATAATCAAACCACTATAGTGTTTCCCCTTTCTTATAGCCATGAATTATTCATGTCCTGGGAATCTGCATACAAATTTATTGATTCTTAAAAGGGTGCCTTTTTCACAGCCTGGAAAAAAGAAACCCTGGTTATTCTGGTGTTCAACATTTTGGCCCAAACTCCCATTTAACAAATCATATGGTGTTTTCCTGGGAACAGACAGTGGACAAACCCACAGCATCACCAAATGCACCTGGAATTCCTGAGTGCAAGGAAAGGGAGTGTTTCCAACACTGCAATTAATCATTTGCAGAATCCCACATTGCAGCCCTTTCCCAGAGTGCAAAGGGCTTATTGTTGCAGCATCCATTTCACTCTGACTTCCTGGTGCCTTTAGGTTTTCCCTCACAAGCCAGAAAGACACCCGAATAACAAATGGACATCTTGCAAAAGCCTGCAAAGCCACCAGTATGCCCAGACATGATCTGGGTTTATCCCGCAAAGGAAGCACTGAAGGTAATAGCATGCTTGAGGTCAAGAGGGAACACGGACTGATGTGTGCTTCCAGCCTCTGGGCCTGCTCAGCCCTGTCATGAAGGGGAGCAGGGCTTTAGGGACCCACACACGGCCCTCCTCATGCACACCCCTGGATTCTATACTGGCCTGGTACATTTTGTCTCATCATGAAGCTCTTCTGAAGAGCTGTCTTTGGAGATCTACCCCCAACCCCCACATCCTTCTGGCACAGATCCCTGAGGAGGTGGTCCCCTTCTGCTCTTAGGCTCATGGAATTACAGAGGAATTCAAGTCAGAAGGAACCTCTGGAAGTTTCTAGTCCAACCTCCAGCTCAAAGCATGCTCAGCTGTGACAGCAGACCAGGTCGTCACACCTTTACCCAGTCTTGTCTTGAGAATTTCCAAGGGTAGAGACTGCAAAACCTCTGAACAACCTATTCCACCACTTGACTGTCCTCAAGGCAGAGATCTTTTTCTTCATATCCATCCTGAAACTCCAGTTTTCAACTTATGTCCATTGTCTCTTGTCCTTCTGTAACACACTCCTGTGAACACCCTGGGTCTCCCTCATTGACTCATCCTTCCCAAGTGCTTCTGGGTATCACTACTCTCCAGCCTTCAAGGCCTGTCTAAACCTCAGGCTGAGAGCTGAAGGAGCAGTGTCCATAATGACAGTCGCAGCATAAAAAAACTTCTACAAATGTCTCCCTCAAGAGCATTTTCAGAGAAGGCTTTGACATCCCATGAAAAGTAAATGCCAGAAATGGAGCCATGAAGCAGTGACCTTCAACTCATTGTAGACAAAGAAGGATTTAGAAACATCTGTGCATGTTCTTGTAGGTACCCCCAGGTTCTCAGTCCCTGCTGGTGGCTGGGGACTGAAGGGGAGGTGAAGAGTGTCTCCATGTTCCCCAGCTGGAGTTCTTGGTATGAGCCCAGCACAGACAGCTCCTTCCTGAGGTCTGCTAGGAGCCCAGCAGCACATCCAGAAATGCCAGGCAGAATCCCAAGGAATCCCAGGCAGAATCCCAGCACACTGCTTGTGCTTGCGGGGTATTAGCTGTGCTCCCTCCATTGGCAGGAGCTGCAGGTGTGTCAACCTGAGCAGAGGAACTTGGAGCTGCAAGTCCTCCAAGAGCTCTGATCTTACCTCTCTGGGGGCACCCCAAGCTCAGGACAGTGCTCACACCTGCAAAGCCAGTGCACCTGCAAAGAGCCCTGAGTGGCTGTAGCAGTATTCATAGGGAGCCTGGGTTTGCCGCAGGATGGAGATTTCAGTTCATCTACTCCAACATTGTGACCAAAATCAGGGCAGCAGCACACCAAGCCCAGGCACATTTGCAGTGCTGCCATCCAGGAGAAGCCACCCTGGCAGGACCGGGTCTAGGACATGTCCCTGGTAGCCTCTGGTTCAGTACAAGTGGATTGGTCAGATTTGTCCTGCACAGGGCACAGCTGCACTTCTGTAGCCACATCTCTCTCCAAGCCTCTGCTGACAAAGCCATGGCTTATCTGCCCCATGGGCCATCAGTGTTTCTGCAGTGAACAAACATCAGATGTTTCATTTTATTTGTCTTTTGAGAACTGGTGAGGCTCTTTGTTTGTTTGCTTGCTTTGTAAAGGAGCAAGTTGATATGTTTTACTTTGTCTTCTTGCTCCTTCATGATAAAAAACCCTAGCTGTCGAGGAACATGAATCTGTAAATGTTTGTTTATAACACAGCAAAATCCTGAGACAAGATCTCGCATTTTTTCCTTTCCCTGTGCCTGCATTGCTGCCTGGCTGTCTCTCTACTTACTCACCTGTTCAGCTGCAGCTTCTCAGGGTGTCACTCAGAAGCAACCTCATGTGGAGCAGCTTGAGGACTTGATCCAAATCACAGCCCCTATCTGTCCTGCAATGGTCTGGATTCACTAGGACTTGTTCAGGGAGGACCTGGTGGTGAATCACAGAATCACAGAACCATTTAGATTGGAAAAGCCCTCTAAGATAATCAGTTCCAACCATTTATCCAGCACAGCCAAGCACAATATCTATGGATGCAGGATGGCTGCTGACTGCCACCATTTCACACATTCGGCTCGAAGCAGTGGTGTGCTGACCCACCTTTGAATGAGGGAATGGATCTGCTCCTTGCTAGCCCTGTGGAGGTGCCAGCACATTGTGTCACAGCAAGGTCACCTCAGAGCTGGCAGGAGGACACGGCACTGCTGTGAGTCACCCGTGGCTCTGCCAGAGCTCCTCACATGGTACTTGGAGAAGGCAATGGCACCTCTGGAGACCAAGGCACTGAGGAAATGGCAGGTGCTTTCAGGCTGTTGTGGGTGTCTTCCCAATGACCCACATTCCTGTGCATCCAAAAGCCACCGCTTCTCCTCCCAGCTTGTGACACCCCTGATCACAAGCCCACTGCTCATCCCCACATACCTCAGCCCTGTGGTCCCACAGCTGGGCTGTGCTGAAGGACTCAACATGACTGCCCTGCCTACAGCCTGGACAGTAGAGGGGGGATCTGGGTGAGCAATGCAAGAAGGGTAGGAAATACTGAAAGCAGAGGTGGAAAGGCACTGTGAGGAAAGGGTAGGAGAGCACTGGTAAGCTGCTCCTCACAACCACCGAGTTGAAGCAGTTGAACTGGTTGGTTGTAAACCCAGCTCCTCCAAATCTTTGGAAAAGCATTCAGTAGTTGACTGAGAGAAAACCTTCACGAGACAGAGCAGCTATCACCCGTATTTTGATCAAGCAGCTGAATGATCCTCGGAGGAACTTCATTTAATCAGAACAGCAGGAACTTGACAAAAATCCCAGTTGTGCACCAAGGGACACATCAACCCAGCCACTGCTGTAGCCAGCAGGCAAAGCCCTGCAACCCTGGAGCAGCTGCATGGACACTGGTGAGGCTGCTTGAAGCACAGATAAATATATGTTCTCAAGAGCTAATTTTGTACAGACAGCAGGCCTGAAATAGCAGCTTCTGGGAAACATGGCCAACAGGCAGGGGAATGAGACCATTCCAAGCCTGGGTGCTGAAGGAGTTCTTGGCAGTGTAGCAAGGGAGGTTTGGTTACTGTTGAACCAGCAAGTTTATGCCCTTGTCCTTTGCTGTGAGTTCTACTGAAACCAGCTGAAGGGCATCTACATGGTTTCAGCTGGGAAAGTGCTCAGGTGGGGATTGCAGGATGAGTCACTTGGTAGAGGACAATCCATGAGCGACATAGATCCTATCTCCAGGAGTCACACTCCTCTGTGCAAAGAATTTCTGTGAAGAAAGAGATCGAAATCTGCCTTCCATGGCTCCTTTCCACCTTAAGAGGAGAGGGAAAAGGTATTGGCATGCTGGGTTCATGCAGAGCACACTGCTGCTGGACAGTGAGGACAAGAAACAGGGAGTTTCATGCAGAAGTTAACATGCCTCCAAAAAGTCAACCTGCATATATTTTATCAGGGACAGTAGGTCTCAATGTAACTTCAGGCACATTCCTAGAAAAACTGGAGCTTTTTTACCTCTTTGAGATCAGGCTTCTTCTTGTCTGTGTCTTCGGTCAGTCTCTGTTCCTTTGTTCACCTGCCCATTATAAGAGCTAAGTCCATCCTGTGATCCTGCTGGTAACCAGGATGCCTGGGTCCTGTGGAGGGTGGAGAAGGCTGTCCTTGACTTCTTTTTGAGCATGAACCAGTCACCTTCCTCTTGCAGACTTCATTTTCCCAGCTGGAGATGGTTCTATTTACCCACACTTGTCAATACAGTTTTACAGCCTGGGTAAATGTTGATTTCGAAGTGACTGCATTAAACTCATATCCTCAGCACCCATTCAGAGGCTCCCTCTTTCACAGCACTTCACAGGTCAACTGCAAAGCAACACAGATGCATCGAGAAGTTTCTACCAAAGCACAGCTCTTTGCTGCAGCTGCTCTTCAGAATGTGTTCTGGGACAGACCCCTCACACAGCACCCAAGAAGGAGATAACTTGGCTTCTCTGGATGAATTTTACCCATCACGGCTGTACCTCCTGACGCATATTCCAGATCTGCTCTTCAGAAACAGGTGGCTGACCTGCTCTTCACACCTGTGTCCAAGCAGAGCCCAGCATACATCCCCCATTCCCACCTACCCATGGCTTAGTAGGAGCAGCTAAAATTTGAAATATTGTGAGAACAAATATACAAATAGGTTATGTTTTGTTTACATCTTTTCACATGTCTGAGCAGCTCTGCTAGGCCCTGTGAGTGTGTGCATGGTGCTGTCCCTTCCCAGCCCACCTGCTCTCCTGCCCACAGCCATTGCTGGCCTCTCTGCCTGCCCCATGGAAACAGGGAGTGGCAGAGAGTGCCTGGATTCCATAAGAAGCTGAGATCCTCATATAGGCAGCATTAACTGCAACTTTTAACCTTTAATTATAGGTTCCCTTGGTTTCCACGGTGTATTTTCAGCTGATTGCCTCTGTGTTTCCATAGCTCAGACATGAACTCACAGTCTAGCAATGGCAGAACCACTCCAAGTGACCCAGGCCAGTTTGTGACCTTAATGATCTGCCATCCATTTACGGGCACCTAGAGAGAGCCCAGGTGAGGAGCCAAGTGTTCCCCACCAATTTCATCCCCTGTTACAGCATCATGTCCTCAAAAATGGCCTCAAGTGGTTTAGGAGAAAAAGAGTCTCCTTGAAATCAGCAGAGTTGGAGAGTTGAGGCTTTGGGGCCAGTAATCCACAGGGAAGATGGGTTTCAGTCACACAAGATACTGGTCCAGTGGAGCTCCTTCTAAATGGACTGCCAAAAAGATCTGATCATATGCAAAAATATGCAGATGGAGCTGATTGCTCTGAGTCACACCCTGTGTGCTTCTCCCAATGCCTACAGTTTCACAGGAAGGCACGAGGCAGGGACAGCACAGAGACTTACCTGTGAGAACTGAGTCATATCATGACAGGTCCCATCCACATTCCTTCGCTGCAGCTCCCTGCTCCCTTGCCAGTCTCTGCTGTATGGAACTGTTTGGGGGTGATACAAGCTGCCAGGATGGGTTTGTACTCCCCTTGGAGCAGCATGGCTCCAGGCCTGGAGGGGACCAATGGCAGGGCCCAGCAAGAAGGGAGTATCTTTGTTTCTGCACTAATTCCAGCACTCTTCCAGGAAGCTGGACCTGCAGATCTGGGCCTTAATTAGGACTTTGAACACCCCTCTGAGCACTGAATGTCCATTATCTTTGCTGTGAGGGAGGCAGCTGCTTCCTTCAGATGAATGATGGGTTGTGTGACCCAGAACAAGAGCCTGTGGCATATTTTGTAAGATCAACCATTTTCCCCTGAAGATCCTCCCTCAGAGCTTGCCAAAGGGACAGGTCCGACTGGACAGGAGGCACCTGGCCATTCCCAGAACCAGGCGTGATCTGCACAAATGTGCCCTGTCCTGCCCTCCCAAACACAGCCTCGTGCAGAGCCACTCCCTGCCTTCCCTGGAAGTGAGCTGCCATGGCAAGGACGTGCCTGTGGGATGAGTGCACAAGAGCTCCATGCTACAATGGTGAGGAGCAATGAGCTGAATCCACCCTTAGAAGGCAGGAAGCAGCACTCAGCCTTACCCAGCTTCCCAGGACAGCCTGGCCAGGCCCTAGCCTCTGTAAGCCTTTTTCACCCTGGCATTGGGCATCACAAAATCACCTGCAGATGCTTCCTCCAGTCTTTTCCCATGGGTTATACCTACCCCCACTGCAGAGGGCTTGGAAACCTCCTTCTATCTTATCACATCTCATGCACAAACACCAGCTGGCTCAAGGAAAACAGCAGAAAAGTAGCCCAGCTGCCCGTGCTCCTGAGACCACCCGTGCTGCCAGGAGCACACGTGTTCCCAGACTGGCAACCTGCTTCCCACAGCAAGACCCCCCAGGGCCCCATAGCAGCCCTGTGATTCCCATTCCTCCAGCAGCACCAGAGCTGCTGCATTAGTTAGGGCAACTTGGAAAGAGAAAGAACCAGGGGAGTTCATCTCATGGGGCTTAGCGCTCTGTGGTTCTGGGCCCCCTGAAGCCTGCACATCACAGTACCAGTAGTTAAAAAAATGACTTCATTTCTTTGAGGGAAGAAGGAGATACAGCACAGTAGAAATGTGACTGCTCCCTCCAGCACTCTGCCCTACTTGGAGACAGACAAGATAAATCCTACTGGCTCCCAGCTCCCTCTCCTCCTGCTCTGCATTTGCTCAGGCTGGCACACCGATACCAACACGCAGCAGTCTGCACTGCCTGCTCACTGTCAGCTGCAGCTGCATAAGGCTGGCCTCAGAAGAGCTACAATATCCCTGCAGCTGGGGTCTTTTATCTAAACTACTTTACAAACCACACAAGGATCCATCCCCTCCAAGATGGTAGGGGACAAACCCCACCACTGGGGTGTGTAGGTGGGAATGCAACAGCCTCAGTCCCATCACACTGTGCAGCAAAGGTGGTGGATGAGGCCCAGAATCTCTGCCAAGAAGCATGGTCCAGGCTGATACCACATTCTGCAGCACCATGTAAGGGGACAAACCCAAGCCCCTCTGCATGCCTCAGGTTCTGTCTCCTAAAAATGGGGACAATCATAATTAACTGCTTTGGGAAAGTTCCAGCCTGGGTATGAGGTTTTGTGTGTGAGTCTTGTTAGCCTTCTTGAAACATCTCCTGGGGACTGTCTCCTAAGACTCAAGCATCTTGAAGGGGAGTGTGGCTGCCGCCTGGAGCAGGACCCAGGACAGCTTGCCTGGAAACCCTAGCCTCTCCTCTCGGTGTTGGTCATCTGGTGGCACCAAGTAGCGGGGTTGTCTGATACCATCACTGGTATTACGAGCCCTTCTTCTCACTGCAGAAACAAGCTGCCGCAGAACCATGACACTCGAGAATCCACCTCTCCTCCATCACTTTCTTGTCCAAGTCAGTCAATGACAGGCCCCAACGTAGATGGTCGCAGCAGGACATTGCTTAACCCCTCTGCTGTTCCCCAAGGACAGATCCTTTGCATTCTGGCTTAATGTCACAGAATAGTCATCCAGGGAGTCATTCAGCCTTGGGCAACACCTGTCCAAGCACAGAGTTGGTGTCCAGTCCTTAGGGCAATATACAGCCATGCCTGGGAGACAGAGTAGGACATGCTGGGGCACAGCACATAGACCATCCTGTCCTTAAACATCAACCAAATAACGGGCCCAGGGACAGGTGTGTCTGCCCCTGGCAGGTGGCACCAACTGGCTCCTCTGCAGCTTGGAGGCAAATGTCCACACGACTGTGAAAAGTCATCTCAGCCCTGACGACTGGGTGGAGAATAAAGGAAGAAAGTATCAATCCCATCCATCAGACTGGAGCCTTCTCTCCTGTTAGGCCTCCATGCATTATCCCTTGGCCAGGTTATACAGGCGTGGGGGCATCAGGGGCTGCTGCTCTGCTTGCACAACCAGCCCTGCATGTGCAGGGGCAGGGACAGGGGGCTCAGGATGGAACCCCCTCCAGCCTCCTCTCTCTGGCTGTGCCTGGTAATGCACAGGCTCCAAGTGCCCCAGTGCTGTTTGCATCTCACCTCAGCTGGTACACCAGCCAGATGCCTCCCAGCTGGGATGCAGCCCACAGCTCCTGGCAGAGCCATATTCCTGGGGCAGGCTGCAAAGGGCCAGCAGCACAGATGGGTGACAGAATCACAGGATCATTTAACTTGAAAAAGACCTCCAGGATCATCAAGTCCAACCTGTGACCACTCCCCACCTTGTCACCCCACAGTGAGTGCCCCATTCAGAGTTCCTTGGACACCTTCAGGGATGGGGACTCCACCACTTTCCTGGGCAGCCCCTTCTAATGCCTGACCACCCTTTCGGTGAAGAAATTCTTCCTGCTATTCAACCTGAACCTCCCCCGGTGCAACTTGAGGCTATGTCCTCCTCTCCTGTCATCAGTTGCCTGGCAGAAGAAGCAGACCCACACCTTGCTACAATCTCTTGTCAGGTAGTCATGAGAGTAATCCCCAAACCTTGTGGGACCTGAGTAGTGACTCCACTGGGTACAGCAGGTCTCCCTGGCTTACCAGAGACCTGTACCTGGGATCAGGCTGTTGGCATCACCACAGAAAGGCCAGCCTGAAAATTTCTCACCAGAGCTGATAACAAAGTGCACAGGCACACATGGCTCCCTCCCAGAGAACCGCCCCAGGGCAGCTCCACATACCGTGTGTTCCAGCAACACATCTCACAGGACAGCAACAGGGCTGGGGAGGAACCAGAGGAACCACACCAGCCGTGCCATGCCAGCTCTTTCCTGGCTGCCTCACCCCAGCCACTCATCCCAGCTGCTGCTGGGACATCCTGAATCACTGCAGGACACCACCCAAGGGGCACTTTGCAGTGTGACTATCCATGTGATGGATGTTTCTGCTACACCTGCCCAGACTCTCCAATTCCCAAGGGCTTTCTCTTTCTTCTGCCCCGCCAGTAACTCCAATGCTGAGCCCTGCAGCCTGTGGTCCCTGGGAATAGCCAGGTCTTCCCCATCACAGCACCTCATCCCTCATCCCAGCCCTCTCATGCACAAGCTTTAAACTACTTCCCTGTGGCTCAGCCTGTTTACACTCACCATGGCCACAGACTTCACTCAGCTCCTTAACTCGCACCACACTGGGTGTTGCTTTGTATCCAAAATTGCAGGATGCTTTTAAGCGAGGTGTTGTCCAGCTCTCATTAGAGCCAGAACAAGAACCACTCTGGCCTTGGGAGGATCCAGATGAATCCTCTCTGGGTTCTCTGTCTATACACAAGCTCATTCTTTAGCTCAGCCAGTCCCAAGGGGTTTCATTCCCATGTAGGGTATTTACCACATTTGCCTGCGTCTGTTACAAACATCAGAATAAAACTCTTCAAATTCCATCTTAATGGGATCATGCCCCTAAGGGCCTAAAACCTTTTCTTCACAGCAGTCTCTGTCTGAGCCATGCATGAGCACTTGGAGACCTTCCCAGTGTTTAACCTGAATCTGGGAATAGCTGCCATTCAGTTGGACTGTATGAAGTTAAAGCCCTTATTAGACATTTCACCAGAGCAGTCCATGGAGGCTGATCTACTCTGGGTGCGTTCTGCCCACCCAACCTGCCCGGGTTGCAGCCCATGGAGGAGCTGGTCCTTTGCTCTGTCTCCTGCTCCCACTGGGCAAGCAGGATACCAGAGTCTCTGCAGAGAACAGGGGTCAGACCTTTGGCCCTACAACTCTTAGACCTCTGTGTTGCTTTGGCTTGAACCAAACTCCGACCCATCACATTACATAATTCAAACTCCACATGTGATTTTCCAGGGTAATAAAAGGGGAAACTATGGACATTGGTATAATCCAAGTTGATCTGAATGTTGAGAAACTAAATCGCACATGAATATTATCCCTGACAGCCACAGGACAACATAATTATTATTATCAATAATCAATATCAATTATATTGATTGTACTAATGGGACCACTGAGGCCCAGAGCATCACATGCCTGCAATGGTGGAGACCTCTGATTCATGTGCAGCAGCAGCCAAATACTCCATCCCACAGCTTCAGCAGAGAAGCCACCCCCAGGGGTTAGAGTCAGAGAATGGCTTGGGTTGGAAGGGACCTTAAAGCTCATCTCGTTCCACCCTCTGTCATGAGCAGGGACGCCTTCCACCTTCCACTATCCCAGGGTGCTCCAAGCCCCGTCCAACCTGGCCTTGAACACTGCCAGGGAATGGGGCAGCCACAGCTTCTCTGGGAAACAGAACCACAGGATCACAGAATTGTTAAGGGAACCTCTGGAGATCATGCAGCCCAACATCCCCCATGGCAGGGTCATCTCGAGCAGGTACACAGGAACACATCCAGGAGCATTTGGAATGTTTCGAGAAAGGGAGACTCCATGACCTCCCTGAGCAGCTGTTCCAAACAGAGACTGGCTTAGCAACAACCTCTGCCAGCTCTGTCAGCACCCATGGGTGAATCCCAGGAGGGCCCACGGATTTAAGGGTGTCAAGTCTGCCTGGCTGATCTCTAACCCAACTGTCGCTGCCCAAGGGGAAGTCTTCCTTTCTTAAGCCTTCTTCTCTAACTCTGAGGTCTGCGACTCCTGAGAGCCAACCTCAGCAGTAAAGACTGAGGCAAATGAGGCATTCAAGAATTCCACCTTCCCTGTGTCTTCCCTGTGCCAGGGCCTCCCCACTCCCACAGGGAAGAATTTCTTCCTAATATGTCATCTAACCCTGCCCTGTCCCAGTTTGAAGCCATTCTCTGTTGTCCTATGATGGGGTTCAGGCACTCCTGACTGTTCAGGGCATTTCCTGGAAACCAGCATACAACCATCTGGCAAAGACAGAAGCAGGGGCTTGAAGGGTGTCAGACACCTCCCACCTAGGGCAGGTCAGGGTCAGGCTGCCAATGACTGAGAGACTGAAAACGATGCCAGTTGAGGAGGGGCCTGTCCCTGCCCTGATTCGTGCTGTGCATTTCTGAAAATTCAAGGAGCCACTGGCTGGACAGTGAAGAACCCCCATTTCCCTGCACCTCACTGGTGCCTCTGCTTCCCGAGAGGCTCATGTCTTTTCCTAGCTTCACCTGATGAACAACTGCCCCTTCCCAGTCTGTTTCTCAGCAGCAAAAAGACAGCAGATGATTTGTAATGAAGGAATTAAGGACAAGATTTTAAGTGAGCCAGAGGGAATTTGCAATCCACAGTCCACTGCAGTTCAAACCTGTTGCTTTCAAGCAGAAAAATCCTTTCAGCAGCACCAGCACAGTGTCTGACTTTGCTTCCAGTGATGAGAACAAGCCCTTTGCTTTCCCCATGGGGGTCAGTCCCATCGACACCACACCCCGGCTGTGCAAATGGGGTTCAACCTGTGCCCAACTTCTACCAAGTGCATTCAAAACCGACATGATAAAAGGTTTAGATGTCATGTTCTGCTGCATTATGTCACATTAAGTCATGTGTTGTCACCCCACACTATGTCAGCTCACAAAGCAGCTGTGTCCTGGTGACTCAGTCATTTAGGCTGAAATACAGTCTGCTCTCCCAAGGGGACATTCATGTCTGGGTGACATCTGAAGAACACATAATATTCTGTAATTCTCTGAGTAACTGTTTTCTAGGTGCAAAAATGAAATTTCTGAAAATTTACAAGAAAATTATTTATTAGCACATGAGATAACATTAACACAGAGAATACCCATTATAGAAGTGTCTGACTGGTGTCAGGGAGCATGTCCACCACTGATCCTATGAGTGAAACAGCACACACTCGCAGCCTCTGATACAGATGACATTCTCTAGAATCTCAGGGAGACATCACATTTCAATAATATTTTCTCAGAAATAACAGACCTTTCTGCCTCTAGTACTCTCTGAGAAATTTCCTTCTGCAACAGCTATCACTCTTCCTGACATTCACTGTGTCACTCCTTCTTACTCTCAATTAGTGTGAAGCCATTGCACTGTTATTAGGAAAGCTCATCTCTCAGAAGGGTCACTGCAATTTAAACCTAACTTTAGCCCTGACTTTCCCATTTACTACAACTGAGTATAAGTAACTTCTGAAAATGTTTTATCATCGATTTTTGAATCTGGGCACCCCATCTAAGCAGACTTTCCTGGATGGTCCCCATCCAGAGGTCTTTACACCCCCGCTGTTTGTGCTGGCCTGTGCAGTGCTGCTCTCACAGGTGGGATTGCTCTGTGGGTAGGTGAGAGTTGCTCTCATTTTTCACATGCTGCACCAGAGCTGCCTGAGCACAGCCAAGGAGCATTGGCACTGCTGATGAGCTGGAAAAGAGTCACAAAGCTGATTATAGTCTGTCAGCCTCCCTAACCACTTCCAGCAATTAGATTTAAGGACTTTCTTACTAAATTTACAGAAATTGCTTCCTTTCCTCCTGTTCCTCTGAGCAAAATCAGCAGAGCCTGATCCCAGATCTGCCCACTTGCATTGTCAGGACAAACAGTCCCAATGCATCCTGGTCAAACCACACATCCAGGCTGCTCAGGCAGACCTAGAATCGACTCCCCCAAGACCCTGACCTTTACCAAAAACCCAAGCAAGAAAGCAAGGTTATTTACCTTCAAGCCAGGTGCATGTCATTCAGCAGTTGAAGCAGCCTCAGCTCACAGGTGGTGGGTGCAGGACTCGGGTCAGGGACTGCTTGGATTGATGCCAGCCAACTGGCACAAATCCCACAAGGGATTTGTGGACTAATTTCTTCCCCTTTCTCCTCAACCCCATGCAGTCAGTCCTCTTGCAATTTAAACCCCTCTAATTCTGCCAAGGCAGGACATGCCTTCCCAGCCCCTGTGAAACAGCCCCTTCCCTTGCACCAGGCACTGTCTCTGGCCATGCAAACAGCCATCACACGGGGCTGATTTGGCCCAAGGCAAAGCACATTTGCAAGGTTATTTTTCCCTGAATTAGCTCAGCCAGCACTGGCACAGGGGCAACCAGGAAGATGCCACCAAGGGCAGGAGCCCTGGCAGGGTCATGGAAGCCTCCACTCGGATTAGCTCCAGCCATGGAGTGAAATGGAGGCATGAAAAAGAAGATCTGTGTAGGGGACAGTTCATCCCCTCCCTGCCACACTCAGTGTTCCTTCCCTTCATTCTGTCCTTGGCATAACACAAGCTGTTCCTTTCCACTGCAGAACACGTATTTTTTTCCTCTTGCAAAGAACCAGGCAGCCCTGTGACACCAGGCAGGAGGCAGAAGCTGTACCAGAGTCCTTGTCCCCAGGAGACAGACCACCTGACACCCTGCAGAAGAGTACAATCCATGGTGTGTCCTTTGCATATCACACACAGAGAATGAAGAAACAGAGCTTCTAGAAACATTCCCAAATCACGGGGATGGCAGAAATCCACCCAGAGCCTGAGTGGATGAACAGGGACCTGCACGGGCAAGAGCTTCGGGGACCTTTTGGGCTGGAGAGTGTGGGGAGGAACCTAAAGGTCTGTCCTCCTGCTCAGTTTTCCAAAGAAAACTGCAAGTCTAACAAAGCTGTCTCTCAGCTTATCCTGTTTCTTGCAAGGCAAGTGGGAAGCCAGGAGTGATTTCTCATGCACTATTTTGCCATCAGCTACTCTGCAAAGAAGAGGCAATGGATGTCTGAGAAATGGGGCTGTATGGCAATGCGCAGAGAAGACCAAGTGCTGCTACCACTTCCCAGAAGAGAACTGTAGTTACAGCAGTTCTCATTATTTGCTTTTTAGCTGTTTTTCTTAGCACATATGTTCAGCTGGCAGGAAAGCTCTTCACCCTAGAGTAACTTAGTGATGGGCTCAGGAAACCTCCCATCCTCTGATCTTGACAAAACACAAGCAGAGACTCAAATTGCCCTCCCGTCTCTTCAGCTTTCCCTCAAAGGGAACCTGGTCAGTGGAAGAGTTCTGGATGGTTTCTTCACACTTCCCTGGCTCCTGTCCCCATCTGACACATTTGTCCCACTTCATGGGGAAACACAACCAGGCTGGACCACAACCACGACTGAAGCCCCAGCACAGGGGCCTTCTCCCCATGAGGGCTATGCTGTGGATCAGCTTTTTTTCCTCTCTCTGCCAATTCCCCACATTCCCTTGTCTTAGGAAATGCAGTACTTACAATCTAGAAACATTCTGTCAAACCATATCAATTTTGGCAGTTTTTCAATTTAAAAATCTGTCACTTTCTTCCCCCTGCCTCACCTGATCCCTGCTCCCATGTCAAGCCTGCTTTTTAGCTGCAAACAGAACGCTGCCACTTCCAGTCAAACCAAAATATCCTCTGTATCCTCAAATTGGCTTGAAGATAATTTAGAGTATAATTTTAAAAAATTATGGGGAAATTAGCTTGGTGTACTTTGCCATCTATTCTTGAGCCTGAAAAGGTTCGTTTCTGTCCAAGTGTCTCCACCCAAGACCCTTTATCATAGGTGACAGCTGAGGCTCAACTTGGCATCTGCTCTGGATGGATCTTCCTTGGGGACCAGAGCTTGCATGAGTACAGATTTTGTTTTCAAGTTGAGCCCTGGGGCTTCCCAAGTGCAAAACCTCAGGCAAGTTCCTCTCACAATGGCATGCAACATCAGCTGGGTGCTTCCTTCTGACTTGGGTTCTGCCTGATGTAGGAGAACCCAGAGCACACCCATGCAAATACAGCAAACCATGAGCTGGAGAGCAGGAGACGCGATGTGCTTGGCAGGCTGAGGAAAGGGATTATCTGCCCTGTGTGGGACTACACCTGGAATATGGGGACCAGTGGACCCCAGTTCAGGAGGGACATGAAGAAACTGGGGAGGGTCAGGTCCAGGAAGTCAGAGCACAGAGCTCAAGGAAGAGGCTGAGCAAGCGAGGCTGAGCCAGCGTGGCAAAGAGAAGGCTGAGGGCAACCTAACCGCCCACATGGAAAAAGGGAGATCTTCATCCCATCCTCATCTCAGAATTTTTCAAAACTAAGCAAGGCAGACACAACCAGCTTGACCCAGTGCTGGGAATAGTCCTGCTGTGGATAGTCCTGCTCCAAGTGTGAGGCTGGGCTGAAGACCTTCAGACACTGACATCACCACTTCAGTGATTCTGCAAGCCTCCTTACCCCTGCTCTGAACCACTCAGTGACACTCAAAAATGTTAGAGAGGAACCCAAACAGCTGTGTCCCTCAAAAATGCTGTCAGGATTTTATCAGTCTCCCAGGCTGCAACACTGCTCAATAGGTACAAAATATTGCAGAGAAATATTGGAGAGGCATGAAGAGTACAAAAACTTTTTTTGTGGTGTCCACAAATGGACCAGGCAGATCTCCCCAGCCTCTGGGGGATGAAGGGCAGGGGAGAATTGAAGAGACCAAGTGCTTCCCACAATCCCAGCACATGCTCACCTGGGCAGTGCATCCTGAAATACCCACAGCAGCACCACCATGGGGACAGGGCTCTGGCCAGTCCTTTTACCCAACCCAGTTCCCAAGAGAGAGATCCCGTTTGAACACATCCCATGTGCAACATGGGTCGCACAGTGGGGCCCAGTGCCCGCCCTGGAGCGTGCCCACGTTCCCCAGTCTGCCCAGCAGCAGTAGGGCTCCTCCACACAGCCCAGTGGCAGCAGCACCAGCTTCCCCTGAGGCCCCAGGTCAGCTGCTCTGACAGCCTGGACATCACTGCAGAAACAACTGTGCAAAGCCAAAGAGCTGGCAGCACTGGAAGCAGACAGAGGAGATCGCAGAGACTATCCAGAACCTGGCTGGAGCCTTCACACCATCAGTGTAGCCCCAGAGAACATTCAGCAGCCTTGGAGTCTGCTGAGGACAGCACGGGGTGGCCTGGGGATGTCTCACCAGGTACTTCCATCACCAGTTCGTAGGCTGGGAACAATCACCCCTGACACATTGTCTGTTCCTGTCTGGGAGCAATGCTTCCTCAACAGCTGTCAGAGATATGTGCAAGTCAAACCCATTGCAGCCACCCTAAAAGCCTCTCTCCAGGCGTGCCACCTCCTGCATCATTCAAAGCATCTTCTCACCCTCGGTCAGACAAGGGCTGCGACTGCCCCCAGCAGAACCTTGCTGTCAGCTCCTGAATGCTCACCCTCCTCCCCCTGCCTCGACTCCCAGAAAGACCCCATGGCTTCCCCACATGCTGCTTTCTAGAAATGCTGAAATACAGCCAGTCCAACATGGAGCAACCGGGCCTGGCTCTGCCACTTGGGCTGGATGGAAGTGGCCAGTCCTGCCTGGGGAAGAGGGGGGCTCTGTATGGTACAGTGTGCCTCCCAGTCCCTGCCCCCCAACTCACGCACTGCCTGCACCCTGAGGCTGCTGCTGCCTCCTCCCCAGCGGGGAAACAGCTTCCTCCTCACAGAGCCCACAGAAAGCACAG
>NW_008237525.1:803457-822566 GCF_000691975.1 Corvus brachyrhynchos
GTCGTGCACAAACTCGGG
Organism: Corvus brachyrhynchos; assembly: GCF_000691975.1. Lineage (NCBI taxonomy): Eukaryota > Metazoa > Chordata > Aves > Passeriformes > Corvidae > Corvus > Corvus brachyrhynchos. The sequence continues at coordinate 803,476 of NW_008237525.1, forward strand.
GAAAAACCTACACTCAGTCAAAAACAACCTCCTGCACCCAGAGCTGCACTGGAAGATGGTGCCTCGGGACTTGTTCCCAGCACTTTCCTGGGCCCACAGGTCCTGGAAGGAGGTTATAGGACCTTCCCCACCATACAGACGGGATGTGGAGCCTTTCCAGGACTATTTCTGACTTTCTCTGCTGTCTCTTCCTCATGTGTCTCCTTCCATCTCCCACCATTTTAGTCATATTCCTCCCTCATCCATCTTTCTCTACTTTTCTCCTCATGATCTATGTGATCAAAGCTGCTCCCACCTGGCCACATGCACTAAGCAAGGAAAGCAACCACCAAAACACAGAGGACTCTGCTGCACAGGAGGGGAGAACAAATCTGCTGCCCTGCACGGGGTGAAGAAAAGCAGAAGAGTCAGAGCTACTCATTGACAAGTGGCAACATGTGCTCATCTCTCTGGAACATCTCTCTGTAAGTGGCATAGAGTGCAAAGAACCCTTCCACCAGGAATTTCAAGATGTCAGAGTTTGACTTCCATCTCAATTTTTGAAAACAAAATTTTGCATTCATTATTTTAGAGAATTCCAAGTTTCCATTTCTGTTCTGAACTTGAGGTCATTTTCTACTATCACAAAAAGCAGGAAAATATTGAGATTTCAAAATATCCACTTCAAAACAAAACCTGGAAGTGTTTAATTCTGAAAGAGCTCTGAAACAGGTTCAGTTACAACCCTGAACTTTCCTGAATCAATTCTGATTCATCTGGCCAAGTTCCATGACTTCTTAGTAAGTTTGTATAAGCCGAGGCAATAGCAGTTCCAGGAAATTTTTCCCAGCCACTTCTGGTCCTAACATGAGTCCACTTACAAACCCAGTAATGTTCATTTCCATCTGACCTGGAGGTATCCTTGCCCTTGGCTTTGTCCTGCAGTCAGCCCTCTAAGCAGCCTACAAGACAGAACGGGTGATGGTCTTCCTCGCACCTCACTGCAGATGACCCCACCGGTACTTTTGCTCCGCTTCTTTCAGTCAGCTAGCCAAGTGTGCCCAGCAAAGCTCTCCTGTGGATGGGAGAGGGACACAGCCAAGATTATCCGCCTTCCATTCCAGAGGGATGCAGGGGCACACAGATCCCAGTCTGGGTGTGCTCGGAGCAGCAGACCCCTTGGAGGAGCTAAACTGCTGGATCCTTCCCAAGGCTGTCCCTCACCAAGAAAGCTGCAAGCCAGAGGTGACCCATTGGTAGCTGGCTGTGCCAAATCTGTGTCTGGCAGTGCTGCTGTTACCTAAAAATCATTCAGGGAACCAGTGCTGCCTCAGGCACAGGAAAGTAGAGCCTTTGCTAAATCGATCCGCTGAGGAGACAAACCACTTATTCCTTGTTCCTCCACCATGAATGTGGAATTGGTTCTCCCAGATGAACTGGAAATGGCCAGCATGGGCTGGGTCCACTGGAGCCATGAGCCTTCCTGAGCTGTTCCACAGGAATCAGACCTATTTTTAGGGACAGGCAGGCTCTCATGTTTAACAAACCTGCTGTGGTTGAAAACTTAGTCCACCAGAAAAGTGCTCTTTGCTCACCTCTCCTGTGTCCCACCTCTGCAGCAGCACAAGGAGAGTAAGCAGAGAGAGCTCTACCAGCATCAGCCCAAGGGGCAGAAGCAACAACAGCATCAGTGAGCAGCTGTGCAGAGACCAAGGCTGGTGTTTACCTTCCAAAAAGGATCTCTACAGCCAATGTGTGTGCAATGGGGAAAATGTTTACTTTAAGGTCACTATCTGCTCTGCAGAGCTTTCAAACAGTGCTTTCTGCAGAGCAGAAGGCAGAACAGGAGAAAACTCTATCTTCCCATTCCAGGGCACGAACAATTCCTAAGAAATCAGCAGCATTGAGTGAGACCAGGCATTTAGTAACAGTCTCTGCATTCAGCTGGCATGATTGTGGTGGTATAAGATTTGTCCCATCTCTCATGGCTCCACTTGCTCCCTCCCAAATACCAAGGTGGCGCATCCGTGCCCAGCAGAGGTCAACCAAGCCTTGCTCTGAGGGATTAACATTCATCCCATGTTTCTCCATCAGCATTCCCAGGCACTGGCAGCTTGGCAGTGCAGCTGGCTCCTGGCAGTGTGGTCAGACACTGAGCACAGCCTGCCTGTCCGTAGCCACACCAGGACTGGGTGCAGTGCTCATGACCCTCCCACAGACATTTTGGAAGTGCCACTGAGCTGATTTTGGATGTCAGATCATTACAGCACTGCTTCTGAGGATGTCAGACCTAAAGCAGTGCTGCTGGTTCAGGAGTGAGCCCTAACAATCTCCCATTCTCATGTGAAATCAGACCATGCTCAAGGCCCACCAGGACAGGTCCAAGAGTTTCATTTCTGGAGGGCTGCAATCTTCAAACTTGTTTACATGCAGTTTTTGTTTGCACTGAAGCCCAGAGCTGGTTCCAGCCCACATGGCTGGAAAAGAAACACATTCACAAGATCACCAAAGATGAGAGAGAAAAAGAAATCAACTCAATTGCTTTCTCAAGCAGGAAAGGAATCAGGAACAAAAAGCCAATCAATGCAAGCCAAGGGCCAGCCAAGTGCAGGCAGCTCTAACAGCTCCACACTTTCCCCAGGGCAGCAAGAAGTAACAGTCACAGCACTCAGCCCTGCAAGGGGACAGTGCAGGCACACAGGGACCGGCTCCCACCTCTGCACTGGTGGCTCCTGGACCTTCACACGACCACCAACACTTCCATCACCGCTGTATCCCCGCCAGGCAAGAAAGAGTTTCTGTTCCCACTCACACCTCAGATCCTGGGGTCAGTTTTGGGCCCCTCAGGACAAGACAGACATTGAGAGGTTGGAGTATGTCCAGGGAAGGGAACGGAACTGGGCAAGGGTCTGGAGCACCAGGAGCGGCTGAGGGAGCTGGGGAAGGGGGTCAGCCTGGAGCAAAGGAGGCTCAGGGGGGACCTTGTGGCTCTCTATGACTCCCTGACAGGAGGGGACAGGTGGGGGATGGGTCAACCTCTTCTGCCATGTCTTAAGTGAAAGGTCAAGAGGAAACTGCTTTAAGTTGCACTAGGGGAGGTTCAGATTATATATCAGATATTAGGGGAAAAATTTCACTGAAAGCAGAGTCAGACACTGGAATAAGTTGCCCAGGGTGGTGGTGGAGTCACGATCTCTGGAAGTGTTCAAGAGCTATCTGGATGTGACACTTGGGAATATGGTTTAGGGGTGATTGTGGTGGTGCTGTGTTGACAGCTGGACTTGAAAGTTTCTTCCAACCTTGATGATTCTGTGATTCCGTGATATTGCAAGATGCTGGGTCCTCAGGAGGATCAAGGTAAATGTTCAGCACTGGGGCATCTTGTCTTAAAATACGCAGCTGCATAACTCCTGACACCATTGCCTCAGTCCACAGGGCCACTTAACTGTGACACCTGACACTTTCAGCAGCCATAGATATGGGAGAACTGGACAAGCTTTGGCAAGGACCAAGCATGTTCAAATCTGAGCCACCCTCAGCTATCTGCTCTGGCTGATGATTTCCTCCTTGGTACCTCTGAATGGTCATTCACAGAGTGAATTCATCTCCAGGGGAGCCCCCAGGCTGCACGATTTCGTGACTGCCTCTGACAGCACCACTGCAGGAAGCCCTGAGGCTTGCGCTGCTTCAGAGAAAGGAGGTGGCAGATGACTAAGTCCATCTGCACTCTCTCCACTCATCCCACCCCACCACATCCCATCCCAGCCCATCACATCCTATGCGATCCCACTCCATCCCAGCCCATCAATAGTGTCAGGGACACAAACAAGGAAACCAAGAAGGACTACACTAAATAGCATTTTACTTTACAGGCACAATGCATGAAATATATATTAAATCTGTGCTACAGCTCCATATTCAGGACTTTTTTTGGATTAGCAGAACCCATTGTCATAGCTGCAATGAGCTGTCAGTTCCAAAATACCAGCAGGGAACATGGAAAAGATTTTTGATGTGACAGAACTCAAACTGGCATGGATTTTGCCATTTTGCTAGTGCCATTCCTCAAAGCTGAGCCCACAGGGACTGTCAACAAACACACCATACACCCTGCTTTAGCCTGCTGCCCTTCTCTCTGTGTATATGTGCAGATGTGTTGCCTGAAAATTCTTGTTTGTGTCTGGGAGATGCAGAGGATGAAGCACTGGAGCACAGGAGCAGCTTTCCCTGACCCCAGGTTCTCCTGGCAGAGTGCTGAGATGATCCATCTTTGCCTGTAAACCATTCTCCATCCTCTCTGGGACACCCAAGCTGTGGCAGCATCTTGGAGATAACTTCTAATAGGAATACTTGTAGAGTTCTCTCTCCTGGAGCCAGGCCAAGCTGCCTGCGGTTTGTGGCCAGCAATAACAAACGTTACAGCAGAAGACAGTATTTGTTTAACTGCTCGTTCTGTCAATACTGCAGCTTGCAAAAGCCCAATTGCACAGCCAGAGCTGGCAACATGTTGGAAATCATCTGTTCTTGCACCAAGAGTAGGGGCTATTTTCCTGCAAGGTGGGATTCTGCCAGGCTCCACTGCTCTGGAGACCAGAGGGTGAGAGAGTGGGATGGGAAGGGGGTGTACCTCCTTTCCAGAAGAGGTGGCTCTGCTTCCCTGTTACACTCTGAGCTTGCAAGTTTCCAGCACAAAACTGTGCCCTGCCCTGCCTGCATCTGACCATTCCTTCAGCAGAAGCTTCTGCACCTCGGGTCTTGCCTTGTGAAACCCAGAGCTCTGGCTGTGGGACAGTCCGTGAGCCAGGCAGCTCCTATCCAGCTGCATCAGTGTGAAGCCGACAGCAGCAACCCCCAAGATACATGGCAAATAATGACAAGTCTTGGGTGGCACAGCTATCTGCACAGACTTTTTTCTGCCCTCAAGGAAGCTCCCTCAGGATGTTCCATGTGGCAGCAAGCAGCTTGGTCCTCTCTGGGCCTGAACTGTAAAACTACACACAGTGACTTGCAAAGGGCAGGTGCTTCACTCTGGATACTCAGCACACCCTGCCACAAGAGACCCTACAGACCACAGAATCTCATCGACCTGATGTGGCATCACCTTGAGACTAGAAGGGACTTTGGATGAAGACAGGCCTGCCCTCTAGTTTCAGGTAGCTCAGCTATCCTTGCATTGTCCTATTTTAAAGTTCTTACAAGATGAAGAGCTGTCTCCAGGCAGGAGGATCCTCCTTGAGATCCACCTGAGTCCTCCTTCCTGCAGCTGAAGCCTCTTAGTCATGATGCACACCATGATCATGGCAGAAAGATCCATCCTCCACCTTCCCTGTAGATTTGAAGACTTCTCCTGCCTTTGTCTGCTGTCCATTCTCCAGAGTAAACTTCAGCACCTCCAGCTGTCAGGGCTCTGCTGATGATTGCTCACCTCAAAATACTCTCCAGTCCATACAATGCGTATCTTTCCCAAAGTGCTGAGGTTTCGGCAATTCCCTTCCCGAGGGCTTCCCCATTCACAGCCATCCCATCAGATCTGCTCCACTGTGCCAGGACAACACTGAGCCAAAAATCACCACACATGTTTGTGGGGTTTCAGCACTGCAGCACAGTTTGGCCCAGGTTCATACCCCAGAGCAGGGAAGGAGCAGCACCCAGAAGTCCCAGTACAGGGCTGACACTTTGGCCAGAGGCACAGGGTGAAGTCTGAGAAAACCTACAGCAGATACCCCTGCACTCCTTTCAGCTCCTGCTCTCCTGCTAAGGGTTTCCTCAGCATCTGGCTGAGATACAACACAGATCCAGATGAAGTGTTATCCATTGGTATTAGTACAAAGCCTAGAGCCCTGGAATGGCACAGGTTGCAGAAGCAGAGGAAATCAGAAGCCATGTGTTTTCTGGCATAGCAAGTGTAGCAGGTAGCTGTGTCTGTGTGCTCCTGCCGCGATGCAGGTAGGTTTGCTGGTGGAGCTTAGGAGTTCAAGAAGCACTTGGACAACACTCTCAGGCACAGGGTGAGATACTTAGGCCTGTCCTGTGCAGGGCCAGGAGTTGGACTCGATGATCCTTGTGGGTTCCTTCCAGATCAGGAGAATCTCTAGGAGGAGGTAAGCACAGTGAGGGAGGCAGGCAGCCCCTGGCACCCAAGACCCTGACTCTGTACAGCACTTCCATGGCCGGCTTTGCAGCCCAGTCCCACTTTCCTCTCTGTAAAAGGCTTCAGGTTTCTTTTTGTGATGGCTCAAGTTTGTTGTGAACCAGAATTGAAGTGTTGAGCTGGAAAAGCTGCTGGATTCATTGCTCCTCAGAATAGCAGTTCTATTTCCTAAGCCTTATTTATAAATTGCTGCTGTTTGGGGTTTTTATGACAAAGATAGTGAGTTCAGGAAAGCAGCAGTGGTTTTTGTTATCTGGAGCACAGCCACATGAAAGAGGGAAGAGGGTGTCACACTCCAGGAGCCTGTTCATGGAAACTAGTATCTCACTGCTTTGCCCCTTGAGCACCAGATATTTATAATCCCTCACACTTCCTCTTCCTGCTCCTTGCTGTCACCAGCTCCAAAACTTGCTCATACTTTTCAACCCACAAAAGGACTAGCATGGGAAGGCCACCTCTCTCCACTTCCTTCACTTCCATGTGTAATTCATTGTTCACACATTGCACAGAACAATACAGAACAGTTGCAGCAGCTCAGGTTGTCTCCAGTGGACCTTCCCACCAGTGGTGTGCTTTGTCCTGGCCTTTGGAGTTCCCCCATCAACCCAGGTACACCTCTCATTCCTGCCCAGGCACAGCTCAGGTCCACACAAACCCTGACATGCCCCACACTTCTCGGGCAGCTCAGAGCCCACAGCAGGAGGGTACAGTGAGAAGCAGTAGGGGAATGCACAGCACATGGGGCACCTGGCTGCCCCAGGGCAGGCAGATCCCAAGGATCACGGTGGTTGCAGCATAAGGACATGGGCACCCACAGTGGCTCCAGCTCCCCAATGCAGATTGCAAATATAACAGTGAGACATCAGCAGCACAACCCTCCAAGGCATTCCCAAAGGAAGAGGAGGTGCTTGGAAGCCCAAGGGGATCTCAAGATCTCCAAGAAGCCCAGAAACTGATGCACAAACTGCAATACAGAAAAGATGTGGAGTTACTGGAGCAGACAGGGCCAAAAAATGAAGGGATTGGAGCATCTCCTATATGAGGAGAGGCTGAGAGAGCTGGGACCCTTCAGGTCGAAGAGATGTCCATTCCCTGCAGCACAGAGTTGATGAGGACAGATGATCTGGCCCAAGTAGAGTAGCTCATGGAGGCAAAGGACAAGGCAGGGATGCCACGGCAAGGCTTGTCAAGCTGGAAGACTTTAGAGCTCACAGCAGGCTGCCTCTGCCTGTGAGACTTGTGCACCCTGTCCTGCCATCACAGCGAGTGTGGGCAGCCCCAGTGAGCAGTGCAGACCTTCGCAGTGATTCAGACCTTGATCTGCAGGTTTGGAGCAGTTTGTTCGAACGCAATGCTCCAGGGTGCAGCCACAGGATTTGCCATATCCCAGGTACAATATCCTAAGGCAACTGCTCTGGGGACAACACTTAAGTGGGCGCCCTGAGAGAGTGGCAAGTGCATTCAGCTACCAGAAAAGCTACCTGTGCACAGACCCCCTCATCTGCCTCATCCTCCCCTTCCCCCAACATCACCTGGTCCAGCACACACCCAGAGCTGAGGAACCCAAAGGCTGCACAGTCCAAAACATGGGCAACACCTGCCACATTCCTGAGCAGTGACACTGGGTCACCCAGTCACAAGCTCAGAAGCATTCCCCTGTGGCCATGAAGCAAAAACTATGAAACACTTGCTGAAATCTAGATGAACCCATGGAACACATGCATTTCCCATCAGTGAATGCTGATTATTCCAGGAGTGCCTGCAAAGTCTGTGGGCTGTGTCACCTGCTCCCACACCTTGAGAAGGAAACTGCATTGCTCATACAACTTTGGGAAAGGGGATCTTAGCTGGGAATGCTGCAGAAACCTGTGCAGCTTGGATCAGCTCCTCATGTGGGCAGAGCAGCAGCAGTTCTCTGCTGCCTTGGGCTACTTTGCAGGGCCCACATCCATGCCAGACCTTGCCAGTCCTCTCGAGTCCAAACCCAGTCCAAATCCTCCTACCTGACAACAACCAGCTGAAAATGCCCAGAGGAGATCTCAGACACTAGCAGGGCTGCACTGCTCTGGACACAACATGGCTCCTGCTGTTTCTCCTCCTGGTTGCTCCAGCCAGGTGCTCCTCTTTGCTCAGCTCTGGGGAAGCTCAGCTCCTGAGGCACAAGGCCCTTGGAACTTCTCATTGAGACTCTCATGGCTGAAGCACAGCTGGCAGGGGACTGCGGTGCCACCAAGGTGGAAGCTTAAAGCTGGTCCAGATTGCTCTCCAAGGGTGCATTGCATGAGATATAGTGGACCAGATTAATGCCACATATCCATAGCAAGAAGGAGACCTTGCTTCCCACCCCAATGCCCTTCTTCCCCGCTTATCAAGAGCTCCAGCACTAGATGAACTCCTGTGTGTGCTGCTGGAAGTCCCTAAAGCATCAGATAACTACACCAGCGAGAAGGCAATTCAGCTGCCTGCAGAAATGCAGCCATGGAGCACAATTCCACATGTTGTTTCCTCAGGACAACACTAACACAGCCACCTCACTCCAAGATACGGGAATGCTTTCACAGTGCTGCTGAAAAGTGCAGCACAACCAAGCCACAGCCAGGAACACAGGAAGAGTTGTGGTAGCCTAAATCTCACCCAAAACCTCCACCTTTGTCCCAGGTGAGAGGCCTGTAACTCCATGCAGAGCTGTCCCTCAGCCTTACGCTGGTGTCTCTAGGGAGCTGCAGTTTTTAAATGTGGATTTTCCCATTTCAGACCCTCAACTTTTCCCTAAACTTATTTCATGTTTTCAACTGCAGAGCCCAACTCAGACCTTGCCAAGGCCAGAACTGGCAGCACTTGTGGTCACTGGTGTCAGGAAATGAGATATTTAAAGGGTGCCAGTATATGACTGGCACCATCTCATGTCTCTGCTGGGTGCATCAGGGAGAAGCCAGTGACAGGAGAACCTCAGAGTCTGGCCTTGGCACTTCTTCACTGAGATATGCAGGAGCACCCCTTGAGACAACCCTGCCATGTACAACCCTGTCCATAGACTCAGCAGCAGAGAGAGATGGATGGGACAAGTGGAGGAGGGTGGGAGAGGAGTGAGGGATGCTGCTCCAACTCCTCCTGTACCCCCCCATACCCATAGCACCAACTATCCCAACACCACTGTCCCTGAAGCCCAGGCAGGAGGCTTCTACAAACTACAAACACCTTTCACAAGCCCACAGCATGGCCATGGCAGCAGGAGGAGGGTTCCTCTCCCACCTGGCAATCATCTACTTTCACCAGCTTGTCCCTTACACAACAGATGCCTTCAGCAGTCAGTGTTCCCAAAAAGGGCAATTGAGTTTTAATCCTGACAATGGCAGCAGCAACAAGAGCTGTTTTCCTAACATCACATATGCCAATAGCTCCCATGGATTTCAGTGGATACCGGCCAGCAACATGCATTTTCGGATAGCACGTATTTTCAGTTTACTCCCAATAAAAGAATAATTCAGACTGTTTTCTTCATGTAAAAAGAAAACCTGTCCACATGAGAACTGGCCTTCCTTCAGCCACAAACCCCTTTGCTTTGTCTGATCTCCATGTACACCGCACCAGGCCAGCAGTGCTGCCTGAGCCACTGACACACAACCCTGGTGACATGACAAGATGACTAAAGCTCAGGCGGGCAGCAGCAGCAGGGCTGCTCAGTGAGATAGGCACAGCTATGCTTCTCTCACCACAAACACCAACAGCTGTTTTTTTCTGTATTTCTAAGATCAGAAGCAGGTCCTGCTCCCTGTCAGCTTTTACCATGATAAAAAGGAGAACAGATGATGCAAGAAAAAATTGTTTCTTTATTTCTTCAAAATAGAACATTTTCCTGTAACTGGTTTGCTATTAAGCAAAAAATTACCTATCAGTTAAACCCCTGGTTTAGCTGGCAGGTTTTTCTGCTGAAGCTTGGCCTAAAAAGAAATGTCCAGCTCCAGAAAGATGTTGCAGATGAAGGAAACAGCATTGTCCTGCCACAAGTACCTTCTCCCCAGAACTGTCTGCAGCCTCCCGAGGTTGTTCAGGCTCTGTCATCAGCCTGTTGCCAGCTCTTTCTCTTCTCCATATAACCAGCAGTTTCTCACACATCAGTGACTCTGTCCTGTCCTACCCCAACACAGTGGCAACTCAGGGATCATCATCAGCCCACAGCCTGAGCCAGGGGCCAGCAGAGCTCACCTCTGCTGCAGGAGGAGGCCAGCTGGAGAACAAAACCCAGGGGCTTTTGTTCCAAAGACCAGTGAAGGGTATAGAGGAGAAGCAATATGAGGAGCAGCTGAGGTCACTTGACTTGTTCAGCTGGACCAGAGGAGACTGAAGGCAGAGCACACAGAGAGCTGCTCACAAGGGGCAGAGCAGGGGCAGCTCCAATCTCTGTACTCTGACCAGGGACAGAACCCAGGGAACAGCTGGAGCTGGGCCAGGGCAGGCTCAGGCTGGAGAGCAGGGAAAGGTTCATCCCCCAGAGGCTGCTGGGCACTGCCCAGGCTCCCCAGGGAATGGGCACGGCCCCGAGGCTGCCAGAGCTCCAGGAGCGTTTGGGCAGCGCTGCCAGGGATACCCAGGGTGGGGTTTGGGGTGTCTGTGCAGGGCCTGGAGATGGGCTCCATGATCCTTGTGGGTCCCTTCCAGCTCAGGAAGGTTCTACAGTTCTATGAAGTCCCTGCTGCAGGCTCAGCCCACAGCCACCACACACAAAACACAGACACACATGACAGAGTCTGAAGGTCTCCTCTGACAGCAAAGGCTGTGGTGCTTTGCCCTGGCTTTGGAGGAGCTGGTGGGGAGCAGGTCTCCAGACAGTACCAGGGCTCTTGCAGGGGCACAGCCCAAGAGGAGCAGCTCTGGCTGGAGGCAGCGACAGGACTGGCACAGCTGCACATGGCCACAGCAGAGTCAAAATGCAGTCACTGCAGAGCTGAGATCCAGCCACCCAAACAGGCTCTGCACGCAGGACACTCTCCATGCTCTGATGCCTATGATGCCAATCAGGTGACAACAACACAATTTGTTTTCAGGAATACTGAGCTAGTGAATAACAAAAATAGGAACCTGACAAACAGGTCCCAGCGACCTGGATCCCAGGCAGCTCTCCCAGGACAAAACTTTCAGTTGCCCTGAGTCACCCGCCCTGATCCTCCCCTGGCCACGCGAACCAGAGCTGCCAGCACCCAGCCCATTCACAAGCTTGCATCTTCCCAGGGCTTTGCTGTAGTCCCTGCTCAACACCTGGACTCATTACTGGAGTGGAAAAGTACTCGGGGATCCTAATACAGTCAGGGGAGTGAGAGGGGCAGGTGTGACATTGGATCTTACAGCCATGAGGGTCTGGAAATACCAGGAAGAGTTTTGTTGCTACATCAATCCTGGAAAAACAGCCACTGACATCTCAAAAGGAGGTTGCATAACATGAAGGAAAGAGAAGGCAGATAAACAGCAACAGCTATTCCTAAAGATAATGAAAGAAACACCACTCTACAGCCCCTCCAAAGACTCACCACCACAGGCCCAACTACCCCAAACTTCAAATGCAAGTCAGTTGCATGAGGCAACAGCAGACCAGAGAAACCGCCACAGCTAATCTGCCTCAGCACAGCAGCAGTGCAGGTGCCCGGAGATAACAAGAAATAACCCCAAGCCTCTCTGGCTCCCTGCCCCAGAGAAAGGTGGGTCTCACAGGAGCAGCACTTGAGTGAAAAAGCCCCACTGCTGTCCATCTCCACTGACCCCACCAACACACCAGGTCCTGGGAGCATGGCAGGGGGACCCAAGAGGAGGCAGTCTTGACCCATGATGAGACAGGACACAGTAGGCTTCCTGCCAGAGAAACCACAGCCCTGCTCTGCCCACCTGTGCCTCAAACCCAGCCTGAGGGAAATCATGGTGACCAGGACATCCAGAAAGGCCATGCAGTGATGACCATAAGCCTGGGCAGCGACATGAGCCAGGCCTTGGGCAAAGCAGCTTCTCACCCTGAAGCAGATCTGCAGGTCACTCACATGAGAGGGGATGACTCCTTTGCTTGTCTTTAGAAGGGAAAGAACATGCTGGGGGACCTGGGAAGGACAGCCATGGGACTGATGGGACCATGCAAGAGCAGAGCCCCATGACTTGGCAAGTGGACCATCCCTTGGACACCAGAGCCAGCTAGTTGATAATCTGTGGACCACAGACTCCATACAGAAACCTGGAAAACTCCCAGGTGGAAAGGAAGAATAGAAGTGGGAAACACCAAGAGAGTACAAGCAAGGCCTGTGCAGGCCGGTGGCCCAGCTGTGGCCAGCAGCAGGACAGGGTCAGTGCCTCAGTTTCCCCAGCTGCACCAAGCCACAGAACTGTGCTGGGGAGGGATGACAGCACGGGGAAGAGGTGAATGGTGACACGTGCACCACTCCCGCTGAGGCAGGAGCTGGTGACACTTGTGGCCCTGTAGCATGTGAGAGGCTGTGCAGGCAGCCTGCTCTGGCAGGCTGCCTGTTCCTACCATGCTTGGAGCAGCACCTGGAGCCCTTTGGGCCGGGCTCAGGCTACACATCCATGGCTGAGTGGTGCTTGGGCTGACAGCCCTCTCCAAAGCAGGATGGATTTTCTGTTGTCAGATCCTCTATGGAGGTCCCTGAGGGCTCAAGGGGCAATAACTAGAATCTCTGGGCAGAGTAGGGGCAGGCAGCTGAAAGGGCTGGGGCTCAGGTACCACACCACCTCTATTGGGGTTGACTCTGCCACAGGACAAGAACCCCTTTGGGCCTTTGAGGCTGAAGTGCAGCCCACGCCAGCCCTAAACCCAAAGCAGCTGCCCTGGCACAAGTGCTGCCAGGAAAGAGCCAGGATGCAGAGCAGGAGCTCACCAAGTGCCAGCCCTACTCTGCAGGGCATCAGTGAGGAGAGCCCAGACCCCACTGCCCCTCCTGCTTCCTGCCAGCATCCCAGCCCCAGCCCCACAGGGACATCCCAGGAAGCACAAGGTGGTGCTGAGCTTGGTCTGGTCACTCTCCTTGAGATCAGGAACCAGGAGCAATGAGCAGAGCAGGAAGCAGGCCCAGAGGAAAGCAAACAAGAGAAAGCAATTGAGGAAGCTCGTGTCTCATTCATGTGCGTCTCAGCCAAAGTCCAAAGAAGGAGGCTCTTGCAAAGGACACTGGAAAAATTCCAGTGATGTTATCTGCCCCCACAGAGCAAGATTAGCCCAGAGGGAAAAAAAAAAAAAAAAAAAGTTGTTTACAAGCTGGGCAAGCCAGCTTGGTGGTTGGAGCACACAGGGTGCTGGGATCAGCTGCATCTGCCACTCCCGGGGGAGCACCAACCCCTCCTGCCTGGCTCTGGCCTCAGTCACCTCTGCACTCTTTAGTGGCCCTGGCAGGTGAGGTGCTGCTGAGGGGCAAGTGGGCCCACATCAGTGCATACAGGAAGCTGTGTGCCCAGCACACATGTGCAAGGAGCTTGCACACCCACCACCTGCACATTTGGCAGGCTCCCACAGAGCTGAGAGGAGGCCCAGCCTTCCCATCCTTGGCATCCCAGCAGGGTTAATGGCTCCCCAGAGCTGGCCATTGGCTGCAGACCAGTCCCTGCACCCAGTGGGGCTGTCAGGGTTCAACCCACCTTTTGCCCCCTCCAGCGGGCTGTTTGCATCCCTTGGCTCTGCCTAGCACCTTCTGCCTTTTATGAAGTGTTTCCATCTAAATGTCGATGAGAATCACAGGCTAATGTAGCACCCAGATTCTGCTCTCCTGGAGGACCCTTTTACCAGGCAGAAATCAGGGAGAGGAGATTTGGGGTTGCTGTTGGGTGAATGCTTGTGTGGCTGCTGTGTGGCTGTGCAGTTACTTGTTCCCAGAGAGGAGCCACACCTGAGCTCTTTCCTTTTCCTCCTTAATATCTGGGGGGTTTTTAAGTCTTAATGAAAAATCTTTCCTGCTGCACACCCATAGATGTTCTCAGAGAAACCCACACTCATCCTATCTCCCTCATCAAGAGGCATTTGCTCAAAGAAGCTCCATGCTAGCACGAGCCTGTTCCTGCCCTACATGTACTGAGGGATGGTACAACACCATGACTATGCGGGCAAAGTCCTTCCCTGTAAATCACCTGTGGGGTGACAACTCCACAGACCCATCACCAGGCAGGCAGTGTCTGGGGCACCTTCCCAGGAGATGTTGCTCTGCCCTGTTCACAGCCACCAGGGAGCCCAGATCTACCACACCTCCTTACTGGGCCATGCTGGTACCCACGGCCCTGATGGCACCACAGACTACCCACATCCTGCCCAGTGAATGGTGCTTGTCACTTTAATTGTCCATGTCAGACCCATCTGGGGACAAGAAATAGGTTTGGTAACAGGGTGTCTCAAAGAATTTGCTGTTGGCCAGTTCTCTTTCTCAGAGACATCTGTAAGTGTAACTCAGTGTCAAGAAGATTAATATTTAATTTAACTTCTAAATCTTGCCTTGTTGACATACTTATTTAAAGCCAAATTGAAGACATTCCATCAGAATTTGCTCCTGGTTCAGTATTTATAGCACCATAGTCTCTGCTAGACATCTCAACTTCAAAACTGAGGTTTGCAAACTGTGATGGTCCTTAAACAAACAAAAAATGACAGTGCATTGCAGCCCCTTCTCATCTCCTGGTTGTCAATAAACGAATCTGCTGGGAAAGCATTAGATGTGCAGCACAGACTCCCTAGGATCCTTTCAGATCTGGTATAAAAACCTATAGCAGCTGATAGTGAATATTTTATTAGAGTGTATGTCCCAAAATAGTCAAACATTAGGTAGACAAACTTTCAACCCCTTGGCAGTGCAGGGAGGGGCAGCAGATGTGCCCCCAGGAAGGACTTAGAGGAATCAGATTGTGTCAACCCTTCCACCAGAAAGGGAAAAGCAGGCCTTGTGGGGTGGGCAATGTGGGCTCTAGGACTCTCCAAGTCCAACAGATCTGTTTAGCCTCCCTGTGCCTGGTTAATGGCCCCTCTTTCCTCCCAGGAGCCTGAACCACCAGCAAGGAGCTGGCTACAGGCTGGTGAGCTGCTGTAGCATCTCCACCACCTTCCTCAGGGACCCCTCCTGCCCTTGCTTTTCCAAGTACCCAAAATGTAGGTGCCACCTTGGCATGATGAGGACAGATCAAGTGAGGACAGAAAGTTTATGGAGAAAAAGGCAGGTGGGAGTTGGTTGCTGCCGCACATGATGACTGCCTGGTGTTCAACAGCTGATCTTGCCAGCACTGTGTGCCATTGACATTCTCCACCCCTCAGGGAACAGTGAGTGCTTTAGCAAAGCAGCTCTGGACTCATCTAGCCCAGGATCTTCCCAAATGCCACAGTCTACCAGCTGCTGGGCCCATGGGAGCTACTGCAAGAGGAGCATCTTGCCTGACACCCACCATGTTCTGGAAAAACAATACTTCAGGAATACTTCATTGTGATACAGCAGAGAGCTGCAAGGAGTTTAAGCGGATGTGGAGGTGAGTTATGCACATGTGCCCACAGCAAGACCCAGGTACAGCAACATCAGCCAGTTATACCTGATGGATCTCAGTCTAGGTCACACTTCTACAGACTTCCAGTCTCCTACTGTGCATTTCTACTCTCTGTATTTGTCCCTCAGTGAGTGGGGACTGCAAAGGGGCTTCTGCTGGACATTTGTCCCTCAAAGCCAAGCTTCTCCCCTAACATGATATTCCAAATTGCTTTAGCACTTATCTGCACACCTCAATTGTTTTGAAACCTGCAGGAGCTCTGTAGGACCAAGCATTGACTTAACTGGGCATCCAGGAGTCTTTGAATAATGAGGGTTCTCAGATCCTTCCATGTACACCCAAACACATAGCTCACATCACTCCTCAAATTCTTCTGCAATCTCCACACAAATCAAATTCTTCTGCAATCTCTCACACCCCACAGCTGAGGGTGGGTTGTAAACTGAAATGCATAGTAAAAATCGTTTGGTCTGAGGTAAAAAGTCCTCCTCCCCAAAAAGTCCTTTACCCACTCTCCATTCATCACTACATCTTGCATTCTATCCTCCTCCCCAAAAAGTCCTTTACCCACTCTCCATTCATCACTACATCTTGCATTCTACAAAGCTCTTTATAAAAATGTTCTTCCAACCCCCTGCCCCAGAACTAAGCATCTCAGACTCTTGCAAAACAAAAGATTTTGTACTTGAGATCAGCAACTGCAATTAGCAAGAACCAGTTCTGATACACACAAAACCTTGCAAGATAAAAGTCTTTGCATCTCTGCTTACAAAAAGCACATGCCTATGCCACCGCTCATCCCTGGGGAGCTTGGGGGCAGGATTTTACCACCAGAATACCACTGGAGCTGCACAGTCAATGCATGATGATCAGGGATCAAATATGTGGAGGAACATCTCACATAAACAAAGTCTAGGTAACACGGAGCTGTGCATCAGGCTGCCTCCTAAGAGGGAAAAGAGAAGATCTGCAATGTGTTGGTGGTCAGATCCCTGAACTGCTGCCCACCCACATGGATGCCTTGACCTGGGACACAGACACATGGGCAGTGCTGCCACATCCCCAGTCATACTGAGGCAAACTGGTGCCACTGGAGCAACAATCTGATTCATTCCCAGCCTGGGTAATGCACCCTTGATAACACAGGGCTGATGATACCAGTACAGCCAGCCTGGGGAAGTCCCATGTCAGGAAGCCATGAATGACACGCTGCTGGAGGTGGCTGATGTGGTGACTTCAATCAGGGCTCACTGACCAACAGCCCAAGGGCTGGTTCTGGCAGTTTATCTGCTTTCCCAGAAAGACCAGTCTGTCCATGGGCTGATGACAGATGGCAGGGCAGAGGGGAGAGACACAAGCCTGAGGTTAGATGGGTCACACGCAGTATAAATATGGCTGCAGTGGTTTGGGTCCTTAATGCTCAAGACCTCAGCACAACAAGGACCCACTGGTTGTTCTGGGCCAAAAAGAGCAGTGAGAGGGATGCTACCAGAACTGGTCAGCCCTTTCTCAGCTCTGCCCCCAGCCACCAGCTGGGCAGTGTGAATTGCAGCAGGCCAGTCTTAGCTGGTCCCTGTGAAATAAAACATTAATAGTTCAAGAACAGGGAGCCCTCAGGACACAGAGCACAGGAAGTTGGCACACATGGCAAACAGGGAGGCTGTGGATCTGTGGACACCTCTGCCCACTGCAATGCTTCCCATCCTCCCATCCCCCTGTGCCCTTCCATTCCTGCAGGCACTGGTTCTTCTCAAACACCCCAGGTCATGCTGGGGAAACATTTAGGGACAATGGCACAAAGCTGGCACATAGCTCTATTTCTGGTCAAACTATTTTCAAACTGGATGAGTAGCTGATTGGTCTTACCCTTCCAGGAGACAGGCATGAGTGAGGATAGAGATAGAGGAGGCCTTCCCATTTGTGTTCAGCAAGAGTGCTCTCTCATCTACTAATTTGTTTCCAAAATGAAGGGCAATTTACTACCTTTGGGGTATTCTGTTTCTCTTTCCCACCTGTTACACCTGTCCAAGAATTCCTGCCCCTGCCCAGGTCTTGCAGGACACACCACACCTCTCCTCCAAGTGAGAGATGTTTTCATGGCTGGATGCCTCTGAAAAGACAAGGGCAGACACTCCCCTAGCATTTATTCCTCACCTGGGTGTGCATCTGCATGTGAGCTTATAGGAGGCAGGTATATGTATGTGAGTGTGTGTTTATTTGTACTAAAAATGCATTTGTCAAAATCTCCACAATCATTACGTAATTATACGTAATATAATAAATATAAAAAACAATCATTACGTAATTATATTGAACAATTAACCAACTGATTCATCAGCTAGAGGCTCACCAACAACACCTGAAATCTATCCCAGCCACTTAGCAAGGCAGAAGGTGGCACAAACAAAAGCAACTCCCAGAATGTCCTGGAGATTTATGGCCCTCTGCTCTGTCCTGGTAAGAGAAGACACTTTCCATTCCTGGCTGCTGGCATCTCAGAGCTGAAGGCTCCCAGGTGTTATCTGCTCTGAGCTTCTGGTTTAAAGTGTTTTGATACAAAAATTTCCTTATAAGTAACCCTTCAGGTCAGTACCAGGGCTCAGAACTCACCTAAGGTGCCCACACTGCCTGTCTTAGTCCCTTCGTGGTAGCATGTACTTAGACCTTTCCTCTGCTCATCAGGGTCTGCAAGCACCACAAACATGCAGAACACTTAAAACTTCATGAAACAACCTGCTCCAAGCAGGCAGGAAAGATCTGTCTGTCACTGCCAGACCCACGGTCTGTAATGCTGTGGTTAAGGGTTGTCTGGGAGAGGACAATGAGGAGAGGAATGAAGTTGGGGAAGCAAGCTGAACTTTGTCATTCCCTGCCTTCCAAGCAGGTAACTATGCAACACTTAACATCTTTCGAAAGGAAGTCTCTAGGTTCCTTCAAAACACAAAGCAGACAAGGAAGATCACCACCGTTCTTTCATACACTACTGGAAAGCATCACGTCCTGCAGAGAGCACCAGAGCTGCTGTAGTCTAGGCCCATGGTGAAATAATTTGGCTAGCAGAGCTCAGCAGGTAGGCATGTGGACTGCATCGGGACCCCGTGAGACAAAGCTCACCTCAGAGGTGAAAAAGACACTGCTGCAGACAGTTATACCAGCAAGCCCCTGTGTGTAACAATACCCTCAATACCATCTGTGTTTGGAAGGTTGGCACATCCTTGCTAGGAAGATGCTGCCGGCCGAGTAACCAACCACCCAGCTGATGCCACCCATCTTAGCCCTGGGAG
Organism: Corvus brachyrhynchos; assembly: GCF_000691975.1. NCBI lineage: Eukaryota > Metazoa > Chordata > Aves > Passeriformes > Corvidae > Corvus > Corvus brachyrhynchos. The sequence continues at coordinate 822,397 of NW_008237525.1, forward strand.
CACCTGACAAAGGCGCACCCTTCAGCATAAACAGGGAGATCAGCACAAGCTCCGCGGTGGGACCTGAGGCCCGGCCAGCCAGCGTGTTAGCGGGTACAAAGACTTGGGCAGTGGCACTGTGAGGAGGAAGGTGAGGAGAGCTGACAGCGCGCCGTTTGCAGTGTCAGAGG
>NW_008237525.1:823084-834389 GCF_000691975.1 Corvus brachyrhynchos
TTGGGCGGGGCGCCGCCGCCTCCCGCCGCTCAAATGATGCCCTAGGGAGGGGCCGGCATGGATGCCCCGGCCGGTGCGATGAGGCCAAGACCCAGCCTCAGCGGACAGATGGGCCACCACCAGATGCAGAACGCAATGATGTTCAATGGCCCAGGTCAGCAGCAGCAGTACAGGGGGCCGGTGGGCACCCAGCAGCTCATGGCCAGCATGCACCTACAGAAACTCAACACCCAGTACCAGGGCCACCCGCTGGGCATGAGCAACGGGCCCATGGCAGCTGGTGCCCAGCAGTACAGAGTGGGGCCGGGCCAGCACCCAGGCATGCAGCACGTGCCCTCACCAGCGCTGACATTGAATGTTATGGACACTGATCTCATAGATGAGGAGGTCTTGACATCCCTTGTCCTGGAACTGGGGTTGGACCGGATTCAGGAGCTGCCAGAGTTATTCTTGGGACAGAACGAGTTCGACTTCATTTCAGACTTTGTTAGCAAACAGCAGCCCAGTGCCATCAGTTGCTGAGGGGCTTTGAGCTCCTCCTTGTGTCTTGGTGGTTTTGAGTTTGTTTCTAACTTTTCCCCACCTGCCGCTCTCGTCCCTTCCCCTGCCTTGCCTTGTCCTGGATTCCTGCCCTCCCCAAAGGGACAATCATCGGACACTGACTTGCAATGGATTGCTTTTCTCTTCTGTGGTTTGTTTTTTTTTTTTTTCTGTGTGGGAGTTCCTGGAGAGGGGTTTGGTGCACCCCAAACAGAGAGCAGATCAAGAGCTCCTGCTGTAGAACTGCCTCTAAATGACATTAACAGGATTTCTGGCTTAAGTAGAAATAATGGACTTACGACTTTCCTCAACTAGGCTTGGAGCACAAGAAGCGATAGGCAGCTGGCAGCCCTGCTGGTAGCTGGATTTGCTCATGGATTCTGTGGTGCCAGTGGAGTTGAAGGATCCTGAGAGAGGATTGTCTCCCTGGTGCACGGTTTGAACCAGTTTCCCCTTGCAAACATGGGTGGGGTTAGTTATTTGTTGGGATGTTTTACTGTGACAGTAAATAGGTCTTCAGTTCATGTCTGTTCAGCTCGGGAGGGGGCACTTCCCCATAGCAGGCTTTTTTCTAACTTGGAAAAATAAAGTATGCCTTGGGGAAGGGTGTGCATATGTGGCTAAATGTTCATCTCCGTGGAACTTCAGATCTCTGACCTGTACTGCTAATCAGCTGTAAAATTTACCAAGTGTTTGAGGTTGATTCAGGCATGAGGCTTAAAGCTGCAGTCTGGCTCCACTTTTTTTCCACCTCTGAAACCAAATAAAGACCATGTAACTGTATATATCAGTTCTAATCTTATTTATTTTCATGTGATTATTTATTTGCAAGGGCTTCTTTTGTTATTTGGCTTTGGGACTGCTGGGAAAGATGCCTGGAGAGTACTGCAGCTTTAAGATGCTGGCTTTGGGAAAAGCAAGCCTGGGGTAGTTTTCAAGCCGCTCTGCAGAATAGTCACTTCAACTCAAGATAGTTATGCTGAACGCACAGGACTCTAAATCCAACACCTTTCTGAATGTGATAAAGATGACTCGATTTCCAATTCCCTTGCTCAGAGAAGGTGAGATGTAAAAGCCGGCGGCGTTTGGTTTCCTCCGCTGGCTCCTGTTTCCAGGCGCTGGGGAAGCTCCGGTGACTCCTGGTTGCTGCTGCCCCCTGGTGCTGCCGGCCCCGGGCAGCTGCCACTCGGCGAGTCGGAATGTACAGATGGGTTTCCGAATAAAAGCTGAAGTATCTCCCGTGTGCGTTTGTTCGGTGCCCGTCTCCGGACTGGTGCAGTGTGGACCACTGGGAGAAGTGTTGCCTTTGCTCCTGCTGGTGGGCTGTGGGCCCCGGTCACTTGTGTCCCCCATCTGATACACTAGTTGTGGAAGGATTGGGTTTCTAGTTTAATGTTTGGAGCTAAGTCTCTGAAGTGTGGTTGGGATGATGAGATGCTCCTTCTCTGTACTGAGGAGAAATTACAGATGTGGATGGTGTTGCTCTGTTGCAGAATGGCTGCTTTTGCTGGCTGACCCAGATCACAGAATCATGGAATGGTTTGGATTGGAAAGGACTTAAAGATCATCTAGAGTTGCTTGGACAAGCGGGTGGTGACTCCTTCCATACTGAGTGCACATCTGACAGCTGGGCTACAGCCCTGCTAGCAGCTCTCTGCTTCTATACCACAAAGGCTGTAAAAATCAAGACAGTCTTTGCTCTCCTACTCTTCCAGGGCTTAGATTTTTCTTTTTAAAGGGTTTCCAGCCAGTTCCTTTGCAGAGTTCAGAGATATTCCCAAGTGTTCCTTCCCTGCCCTGTAGTAATGGGGCTGTGGATGCTAATATTGGAATGGCTGAACCACTTTGAACTGTCTGTCAATGGTCCCCTGGCTTTCTTTGCACAACTCAAGACCAGTTGTTAAAGTCCCATCCTTTTGGTGGTTATGCCTGTACAGTCTGAAGAGCTGGTCAAAAAATAACTGGTGTGGCTTTTGTTGACGGTGGAAGAGCCCTGCTCAGGCTGTCAGCTCTGTGGCAATGGGCTGTTGGAGTCCTGGAAGAACTGTGTTGTTTCTGTGCAGCTGCAGGTTTTAGGTAAACAGTAAAGAGTTGGCAACCTCAGAATAAAAGTAATTCAATCACAAAATAAGAATGTTCTGGGCTGTCAGTTCTTGTTGGGGGGGTTGTAGGCTCTCAGGTACACACCACTGTGACCTACAGTCTCCCAGTTACAAGTGGGGAGCTATGTCCAGCCCACAGATGAGGACTCTCAACTCTGCAATTTCTGCAGAGCTTTCCCAGGAACAGTTTCTGTGTGATAAGCGCTTGGCGTTTAATGGCCAGAGGAACATGTCTGTATATCCTCTCAGAGGGCTGTGCAGTGCACTGGGAAAGGCACTGTTGATTTAAGTCAGAGTATGTGAACTGATAATACTGGAGATGTGGAATGACTGGGGGTTCGCAGTCAGGATTTTCTTGGGAGTCTGTCCCAGCAGGCTCAGTTGAGATTATTTTCAATGCTTCTTGATGCCCCTTCACTTCCCCAAAAGACCCTGTTAATTGTGGTCAGTCTCTGTGATTTTTCTAGAAAACCCAGGCCAAAACTACTTATTATACTAAAGTTCTATTGCTTCTGTCTGGGTTGGACTGGACGAGTGTGCTGTGATCACCTCCTTTGTAATGCTTTCTTAGTTTAGGTGTGGTTTGCCCCCCTGCACCTTTGTGCTGCAGGCTCTGTATGCCTTTTATCAGGCACACAGGACCTGCTACAGCAGCACAAGCTGCAGCTTGGACAGCTCAGGTCTCCCTTTCCACTCAGCCGTGTGGTGCAACCTGCCTGCCCGGGTCCCCTGGCAGGGTGATTGGCCCCACACTGTGAACAGAGGTGCCAGGTGGCACAATGGGGCAACCCAGCTACCTGGGTCTGCAGGTGAGTTTCTCAAAGGTCACCAAAAACATAACAGGGTTGAGTTCTGCTTTTCCCATCCAGCTGACACTGAGCTCTCCATCCCATACCAGGCAGGAGGGCAGCAGGATGATCCCCAAAGCTCTGGTAGGAGCTGACAGGCTCTGCAACATACCTTACACTGCTGTTGAATGACAGTGCCCATCAGTTTGGGAGCTTTGAGGACATATAAGTGAACTCCTCACATGGAGAGTTTGTGTTTACAGACAAGCACCTCTCCTGTGAGGTACCAGATTATTTTCTGTATTGTGGAAGAAGGAAAATTCTCAAACCCCACCCTGTCCCCTCACCTAGACCGGATCCTCTGTAATGCTCCAAATAGGTTTTGTAGCTATTTGTGTATTGTCCAGGGCTTGAAGCAGCCTCTGGGAGCACGTGAGTGTAAAAGCACAGAAAGACAAGGCCTTTCTCTACATCCCTGTCTCTGACCACGTGCTCTTGGGTGATGAAGTTTGTTGATAGCGCAAGGTGAAAGTATGGTGCAGAGCTGGTGAAGGATCTGCTAACAGTGAGTGCCCAGGCAATAACATCAGCAATGCCTGGTAAATACAAAATGAAGGCTAGAGGGTTAATCTTCCTTGACTTCACACAGTGCTGGGCTCTAAACTAGCTACAGCCACTCAGCAAAGATCTTAGTGTTACAATGAATGTTCCTATGAAAAATCTCAGCTTGCTGTTCAGGAGGAGCCAGACAAGCAAAAGGAAGGCTAGAAAATCATTAAAAGAGGAATGAAAAGTAAAATCAAACAGTGAATGCCCTACAGAACCAACAGACAATTCAGCTGCATCCTGTGCACTGCCCATGATGGTGAATTGTCAAAAATTCTGGTCTGTTTATAGAAAAATGATAATGTAAAACTAGAGAAATGGTAGAGAAAGGAGAAACAGCTGAGGCAGAGTAATGTTTCTCAAAAGAAGCCATAGAATAGCTTGGTAGTCCTCAGTCAGGAAGAAGCTGGGCAACAGAAGTTTATAATGTAAGTGAAAGGGGAAGGTGACAGGAAATTATTTTCCACCAGTGTGATGGGAGATATCTGTTGATCTCTGCAAATTTAGGTAGCAGAGGCCAGGGTCAAACCCAAGTGAACAGAGGTGTTTCTGCAGGCAATGTGTAGCTCATTGGAGCTGTTTCTGACAGTATGGGAGGTACGTGGACACTCGGGGATACCTGAACATTTCTGTATGACCAAAACCACTGATCTGTGGCTCAAAAGATCTTCTGAATCAAAAGTTCATGACTCAGAAACGGGGGTTTTTTTGCTGTTTTTTCTTTTTACTTCATAGAAACATTTTCCTTCAGTGATGTCTTGTGCCACTGAAATCCACAGGGGAGAAATCAAGGTCTTTGTAAGAAGCTTAACCTCTCTAAGCTCCTCTTCATTTTAAACCTGCTGCCCCCTTACTTTTTTTGGTGTCTCCAAATTCCCAATCATTTCATGTTCATCTCCACATTAGTAATGATTTTGTAGCTCTTGAGATGTTCCCTCCTGAATGTTTCCCTGTTCAAAAATCATTGTGTGTTGTAGATCATAGATTGTGATCACCTTTTTCTGCCCTGTCTCTGGCTTTATGGGATGGGGGAGGGAACAGCACTGGTTTAAGCTGTAGATGTCTCATGGATTTCTCCAATGCTATAATTAGGTCTGGTTGTTCTATATTTCAAACATCCATCACAGAACCACAGAAATATTTAGAGTGGAAGGGACCTTTGGAGGTCACTCAGTCCAATCCCCCGCTCCAAGTAGGACTGCATTCAAAGGCAGGGCAGGCTGCCCAGGGCTTTGTCCAGACAGATTTTGAAAATGTGAGTGGATGGGATTTCTCTGGAACCTTGTTTCAGTGCTGTACTGCTCTTATTTCTTTCCTAATTTCTCCCTTTCCCTTGGTTCCTGGCTGGCACAGGCACTTACCTACTATTTTTGGAGACCTGTGCAGAGATTCCAGATATCTCTCCCAAGGGTTAATACTGTACTGTAGCCATGTTTGCATGTATTGGCGGGGTTCTCTCTTACTCTTGGCCTAGGAGGTGGTGTATGGCCACCTCCACATCTAAAATACAAGTGCCAGTGTTGCCCAAATAGCCATTTCCTAAAAACTGTGCCCTAGTGCTTCCCTTGGTTTCCTCACAAGCTGGACAACTCCCAGGGTCATCCTCAATGAAGACATTCTGCCACCCACACTGCAGCTGCCAATGTGCACAGACCAACCCATCTTGCCATGAGCCATTCCTCCCTCTCTGCTGCTCATGGGGTGGTATGACACAGTTCTTCCTTGAGACTCCCCTCAACGAACCTTCCTCCCTGTGCCCTTCCACCCTGGCTTCAGGAGACAGCGCTCTTCCTGTGAGATCGTGGATGGCTTCCATCATGTGATATGTATTCAAGGAACGAGTAGTCATACCTGTCACATTCAGGGTGACACACTCCTGAGCTCAAGGCTGGATTTCATTTTAGTTTTAGGGCTCAATTTCTTCATTCTTTTAAGCCCTGTATTGCTGGGTTTACATTTGCCTCAAAAGTTTGGAATGAGGAGTCCCATCTGCTCCTCTTCTTCATGCTGCCATCTTGGGACCTCAGAGTTTCTGCACTGCTGTCTCCTCAAGCCTTTAGAGAAAAGCCTGAGTTTGCTTGAGCAGGGGTAAGCTTTGCTCTGTTTCTCTACAGCACAGTTCTGGGGGTGGTTTGTTCCTACCCCAAACAGCCAGAGTAAGAACACAGTTTGTTCTTGTGACATCTTGACTCTACTCCAGAATCTTCTGGACTACCAGAGTAGTGAGGTAGAAAGGGGATTTTACAATTTACTTCACCCTCAAACTCCAAAACACAGTTACTAAGAAATATTCAGTCAAATAGCTTTCACATTCTTAGCTACAACAGAACTGTCTCAGATGTGGTTTTCTCCTCTAGAAAACTGGAGATGCTCCTGGTCAAATACTGGTGACTTGTAAAAATAAAACTATGGCTATGCCTGATATCATCCTGTGCAATTCCCAAAACAAGTCACAGCACCTGCCTCGAATACAAGCTGGCTGCTAAGGACACCCATCACACAAACACTGGAACCTGCAGCAGGGTCCAGGGAATGCGCTGCACGTCAGCTCCAGTCCTGTCTTACAGGTAAGTCCCTCCCTATGTCCCAGCGCTACTCCTGGGGTATATAGCAAGAGGCAGAGTCAAGTATCAGCTCCCAAGGAAAGCATTACTCCACCACCTCCAACTCCATCACACCGTGTTTGGACAGCACTGAGCCCCTTGATTATTGCCTGTTAGCATGAGCCCTGACAATCACATTGCCTCACTGCATTGTCAAGGAAAAGGAGCAATTTGGATTCAAGAAGCCAACGGCAAAGAGAAGACAAAGGTCTCACAGCCTCTACAATGAGGCAGAATGCCTTCAGGTGAGGGGACCAGGCAGGGCATCCCACATACCTTTATTGTTCACAACAGGAACCAGAGTTAAGTCTGGCTATATGAATGCCAGAAACATCTGTTGTTCCCTCTTCCAGATCCTCAAGTCACAAGCACATGCTGATGAGGATATCTCTGAGATCCTACATGCGATTAGCTTTGGTAGACCAGTGGAATAAGAGGTCTGTGATTGTAGCAAAGGATGCCAGAGGCTTTCTTGGCTCCTTCTGTAAGAGCTGAATCTTTAGAATGGAGGGCTTGGGGCTTTCCAGCAAACAGCTTATTTCAAATAAAAAAAACGTATCTGCCTGGTGCAGTGGACTGTGAGGGCTGGTGACTGCCATGGCTCTGGGTAGGAATGAGAAAGCCAGAGGCAGGCAAAGGTCATAGATTGAACATACCCAGGAGCATCCTCCTTCAGCTGCTGATACATCCAGCAGCAGCCTGAGGCTGACAATGTTCTTTTCTCCTTTTCCTGACCTCTGCCATCCATGGAAGTGCCATGTGTGAGGAAATTCCCCATGCTTGGATGCACCTCATACACTGCATTCAAAAGGCAGCCTGCTCCTTTCCTTTCCTCTTCCTGGGTTTACCCTGCAATGCCAGCAGCAGGGCAAAGAACCAGGCAACAGGGGTGTCCAGGGAAAACAGCACGAGAAATAGGTAACAATTCACCTCTTTGTTATTAACAATGCACCAAATGGAATCTGGAGTTACAACAGGGCAGATCTGGCCCTTTGCAAAACATGGGCTCTCAGGTAGGAACCAATACACAGTGAAGTGCAGTATCTGTGTGTGACACGGGGAAGAGCTGGCACACATCTCTGGCACATCATAGAAAGTGCCCCATGATGCTCAAGACTGGGGACAAAGTGGGATGCCCTCCTCCTGCACCTCCTCCACCATCTGCACAGAGAAGCAATGCTGTAGGGGCGGGGGAAGCTCAGCTACAGCCTGCCACCACTCATCTATGTGTGCCCATCTACCATCCAGAGGAGCCAGCTGAGGCCTCAGTGTATGGATACACAGACAAGGCTCTGGCTCATGCTTGCTGACTTGCAGTTTCATCTCTCAGGTGTCTGGATCGTGGGGAAGGACATCCCAGTTAGAAAGAGCAATGCAAGGGGCTCTATATCACTTCCCAGGGCCAGGCAGGCTGGCTGGAGGCCCTTGAGGATCCCACTGGGGAGTATTCCCACTTTGCTGAACCCAAGTCCCTAGGGCAGCAGGGATTCCCAGGAGCCTCCACGTGTCTCTGCATGAATAGGGATTAGGGAAAGTAGCTCTTTGCCAAATCCAAGTGATATTCCAGAGAAAAAGGACTAAGCCCATAGTAAAAGCTTTGCAAGTGACTGCTTTTGAAAGCATCTGATCCCAGCCCAATTCCCAGATCAGCCTTTGCCCTGAAGAAGAGGGAAAACGGGGATCTGCACCTCAAGTCTTTGATAACATGCTGTTGTTTAGAAAGCCAGCGGTCACAGTGTGCTCCATCTCAGCAGTATTTGCATGCTGAGGGCTCTTCTGGGGCATGTCGTTGTTCAGCACATTACAACACTCCTGATTTCCAGATGCTGGTTACAGTCTGCCGTTAGGTTGCTTCATAATTGCTACACCAAGGTATGGACCAAGTCCTGCTTTTCCTGTTTCAACTGTAAATACAAAAGTCAGTTGACTGCAAGGCACTGTAGCGAGTTGAGGACAGTTTTGACAAGTCAGCCAAGTTGTATGTGTGCAGCTCAGAGGCAATGGGACCTTTCCATGTGCAGGGGCTGTGCTGCATCCTGCAGCCTCCGGATGGATTATTATTTCCTTTCCAGATTTGCCAGAAATATCCCTGAGTTCACATCTCCAGGGAATTCTGCAAGTTCAGCCTGCTACAAACATTCATGACCTGCTCATGACCACTGAAATATCAGGGGGGTGAAGAGACCTCAATGCAACAGTTTTCTGATCTCCCACACTGTTGGCTCTGAGCCATGGTCCATCCTCTCTGCTTCAGCCGTGTTTGGAGTGCAGAACCCCATGGAAATCTGTCTCTCCCTGAATGGCTGAAGAGCTGTGTGTCTGCCCCATCCTCTCCCCATCCCTCTGCACACCTCTGCCTTTCTTCAACAGCACAAAACAAACTCCAGAAGGGGACAGAGGGTTTTATTTAATTCTTTAATTCTCGGCCAAACCCCTGTGCCAGGAGTTTTGCCGGGCACACTGGCCTTCTATGCCAGAGCCACAACCAAAATCCATCACATCTCTACAGGCAGGAGAATACAGGTAATGCTGCAGTACTGTAAGCAGTGCCAAGAGCAAACCTGGTTTGTCAAGAGGGCACAGCTATGTAAGGGAAGGATCAGTAGTTTTAATAACTAAACCTAGCTGTAGCTTCCTCGGAGTTTCTGGCAGGGTTCAAAAGAGGATCCCAGTGCCCCTGAAGAGGAGCTCGGCACTGTTCACAGAGCCACTGGCCTGCTGGGGGGAAAAAACAGGGAGTGAGGGAGATCCCAACACAAACTGGGTAAAATCCAAAGAAAGGCATCTCATGGAGAAGAGATTTGAAGGTGCCTATTTCTCTCCTTTCATAGGTGTTGGGAGGAATGGGTTAAAAGAAAAAAACTGGTGAGGAGGATTGTAACGGCTCAATTGACCTTGCAGCTGGGAATAAACCTTGATAAAGCAGTGTGAGCAGCAGACCAGTGTTCCTCCAGCATGGACCAAGTTTATGTACCTCTGCCTGGATGTTGCCTTCGGGATCCCTGGGACAGCTCAGTAGTGGGAATAAATTTGGTCTTTGTGCTTGAGCCATGGGTTTGTGGCTGTCCCGGCTGCCTGCATGTGCTGACTCACACAACAGAGAAGCAAAGTTAGCCAAGGCTCCAAGGCTGTGTTTTAGGCATCTTGGAGCAGCCAAATCCCACCTCTAATGTGTGGATGCAGTGAACACTGCACTGTTCAGCAGCTTGGAAAGATAGAGCTACAAGTGCTCCTGATTTCTGCCCATGCACCAGAGGTACATGTCCCTTTGGACAAGCCCAGCTGTGTCACAATTTAAAGGCACGACTGCCACAAATGGCCAATTTCTCCTGCAAAGCCTTTGTAAGAATTCAGGGCTGTGAACAGCACCAACTGCAAGGGATTTAGGGCTGAATTAGGTACTCGCTGGAGTCTGACATTTCCAAAGAGTTACTACAAGCTGTCGGTACTGGAGCATGCCTCCAGCAGATGGGCAGCAAGACCTGCTCTATTCACTCCTGTCTGAAGGATGTCTGGGTGAGCTCAAGGCAGCAAAAGAAAAGCTGCAAGAGTCCCTGCCCCCCTGCAAGGGAAGGCTCGGCACCACAGGCTGTTTATAAATAGCCAGTTTCAGGAAAAGGCCCTTTCCGTTCTGGTGTCAGTACGCTGTAAAGAATAAACAGCTTTCAGAGCTGAAAAAAGCCCTCCTTATCTTCCCATGCAAAACCTGCCTCCATGTGCTCAGCAAGCTCCAGCATTTAGGGCACAGCTGGGGTCCCCCCAGCCAACGGGGAGGCAGGCAGGAGACCCTGAGTCACATCCTCCACAGAAATGTTTGTGGCAGTTTTGATGTGGCCACCAGGCAGAAGACAAGCTCGTTAGCACAGGATGTGCAATCAGGGACCTCATTTCTGGACTGCTGACCTGGGTTACCTGGGATCTCAGAAGAACAAGAGGAGTTGAGTATGCTGGAATAGTGCCCAGGGTGTGAGGGCACAGCCTCTCATTAAAGAACATTACCACACTTCCACAAATCACCTGAGCTGGACTACGGGCTAAAATACATGGTATTCCAGAGGAAAAACAGATGAATACTCTGCCAGTGTGAGACTGGCAACAACAGAGGTAGGAGCAATGGGAGGGAGCCTGCAGCTTCTGCTCTGAGAACTGGGCAGCTCAGCCCAGCAGAGCCCCACGGGAACTTCTTTATGGACTTTGTCTAACTCAGAATAGCTCTCAGACCTCTCCAGTGAAGACAACAGTTTCTGGAATCTTGGCAGTTTCTGGAAAGCACACCCTGACTTTTCCGTTTGTCTTTATCCCTGGGAACCCAGGCCTATTCTTATGCCCAGTGCAAAGGGGTTGGAAGGGACAGGAGAGGAATGCCATTGGTAGGAGTGGAGGGGAAGCAAAGCCCTGTATATAGCTGGGTCCAATTCCAAGGCAGCATCTTGAAGTCAGCTCTTTGGAGTAGCCAGTGTAAAGCAGAAAAGAGTATGGACAGGGTGTGATCAGCCTGTCCTCCCCATCCCAGCATAGCAGTCCCCAAATGAAGAGGGATGCCCAGGTGCTGCGGAGCGATTGCTTGGGGCCCATCGGCGGTGACCTCGCCCTCGTACAGGCACCGCTAATCAGCCGGGGTGCTGACAGAGCCAGCGTGGGCAGGAAGGGTCCCCGACACCCGGGA
>NW_008237525.1:835414-839283 GCF_000691975.1 Corvus brachyrhynchos
GATGCCAGGTACTGGGTGCTGAGCGGTGGATGCTGGGTGCAGGGTGCTGGGTGCCAGGTGCGGGATATGGGGTGCCAGGTGCTGGGTGCCAGGTGCGGGATATGGGGTGCCAGGTGCTGGGTGCCAGGTGCTGAGTGCTGGGTGCGGGGTTCGGGGAGCGGGGTGGTGGAGTTGGGAGCAAATCCAAATTAGATTTATCTCGGTGAAGTTTTTTGAAGACTCTCATGAACAGGCATTACAGGCACTCTGGACCTGCTAGTTGTTTTCTGCTATGATTGGACTTAGCACATGAAGAAGAAAGATCCTAAATTCATGCCAGCAGCATGCAAGCTGGTGACTTCTGTTATGGTAATGCAGTGCAGATAACTCTGTGTGATCCAGCCTATCCTTGCTCATCTCACATGGATATGTTCTTGCTGCCACCCTCTGTTGCTACCCACAACAGTTTCTCGGGGGAGAATGATCCCATCAGTCCCAGGAGAAATCTGCCACTGAGAAAGGACTAATCTCTCCTGGAGGGCTGGGGAATTTTTTTTTAGGATGAATCTACACTGCTGAGTCCATAGGTAGAAATGCAGTGCAGGTGCAGTCCCAAAGGGATTGTGAAGCAGCAAGTGCAGGTGAAGGACTTGTGTGTCACCCTGCACTGCATGTGCCGTGAACTGCCTTGCACTTTAGAGTGACCTCGGTGGTCTGTGAGTCATTCCTCTTCTACTGCTCATTTGTCTGCAGGATTCATTTCTCTGTAGCTGGTCCCATTTCATTGAAGAAGCGTGAGAAAAAAGATACTGCAATTCTGCATTTAAAGAATTGGTTCTTCTAACACTGAATAAATCCCTCAACTTAAAACCACTGTAAACCTTTTTCTTATAACCAGGCTTTACTTCTTCTACAGGGATGGACAGAATTGGAGCTGGGAGATCCAGGAACACAATGCAGACTGATTTTGCCTGCTGGTGATGGATGTGTATAGAGTGGGAAATAGCCAGCATGAAGCTTGAACTGTGCTCCTTTCCTCCCCCATAGGTCAGTCCATGTTGCCATGAAATCATGACCCAGACATTTCCTTCTTTTAGAATTAACGTTTTTATTAACCTTCCCAAAAAACCCTCACCAAACCCCAACTTCCAGGGCACAAAAGCACCTAGAGAAGATGCTGGTGCTGTTCAGCCAAACAATACTGTGTGCAAATTATTAGGCCAGAAATTTGCACAATAAAGCATGCCCATCTTCAAGCAACTGGCTTTGTGTCTGCCACCTCTTCTAAGGTGACACTGAAAAAGCAGATGAAAAGAGAAAGAAAAAGATCTCTTCTTCTTACAAATGAGTGTCATTATTCTTCAAAGCAAGGGAGGAGTGTGGGACTTTAGCACCACAAACGTACCACACTAACATGGACACCCTTTCAGAGGAACAGCTCATCCAGGAGAACATACTGTACATCCAGTTGCAGCCAAACAATTCCAGCCTCATTACATATCTTCAGGAAGCATGAATCCAATGCAACCAAGACAGGGATCTGGATTTTTCCAGTAGCCTTCTGTCAAGAGATAAAGCTCCACTTTTAAAGTGCAACGTCTTTTCTTTAACGTGTATTTTCATCTCCTGACAATAGTTTGTTTATTTAGTGTATGTAAGAGACCACTTGCAGTCCAAATTACTTGCTACTGCAGTCCAAAACCCCCACACGTTTCTTTTACTTCCATTTATTTTACAAAGCTTTCCTTAGGAATATAATTTTTGAGGAATGAGCATTATTTCTTCTAGAATACTTCTGAAGCTGAAAGCAAATTCCAGTTTGTTAATGCAACTTCTAGTTTTTTAATGCTCTTAAACAGAGTAAAACGCATTGCCTCACTAAAATGTGTAGTACTGTTTATTGGGATTTACTACATTCTATTTCAAATTAGTTTCTGTCCCAAGTGGTGCCCTCTCCAATGCTGGCCTTCTTTGTAATAAACCCTATTTGTGCTCACCAAAGATTTGTTGAATTTGAACAAGTGTTTTAACAGTTCAGGATGTGAAAATATTTCCCTCCAGGCTGCTTCAATCAAACCAGCTTCAACAAACTGCCCATGTGCATCAAGTTGAATAAATACCTATTTATACAGTCACAGAATTGTTTGGGTTGAAAGAGACCTTAAGATTCATCTCATTCCCACCCCCTGCCATGGGCAGGGACACCTTCCACTGTCCCAGGCTGCTCCAAGCCCTGTCCACCCTGGCCTTGGGCACTTCCAGGAATCCAGGGGCAGCCACAGCTTCTCCGGGCAGCCTGTGCCAGGGCCTCCCCACCCTCACAGGGAAGAATTTCTTCCTAATATACCATCTAACCCTGCACTGTGACAGTGGGAAGCCATTCCCCTTTGTCCTGTCCCTCCATCCTCCACCCAAAGTCCCTCTCCAGCTTTCCTGGAGCCCCTTCAGGCACTGGAAGGCCACAATAAGGTCACCCTGGAGCCTTCTCTTACTCTATTATACAAGTTTCATCCATGGCCCTGCTCCATATTTACCATCATTTTGACCTGTTGTGGATGCTTCTGGAATTAGAAATTTGTTGTTGTATCAAGCATTTCTCAAAGAAATATTTACACTCTACTCACGCTGACTTCTTAAGTTCTTACAGGGCATGACCCCAGGTTTTTTATTCAAAGATTGGATGTACTTTCCTTAAAATACTACAACTCCTGCAGCAGGGAGCAGAAAGGGATCTTCTCTTAAATTCCTTTACTCTTGATTTGCAAGCATTTGCATTATTGCTGGTGGGACTGCTCGGTACTGGAAGCACGGCTCCTCCTCACCCCAGGCCAGGCTGTCACTCCAGCCCTCACCCTGGCTGAGGTTGTTTGTCCTGTATCAAGAACAGTGTACCCAGCAGGGCCAGGGAAGGGACTCTGCCCCTGCACTCGGCCTTGGTGAGGCCACACCATGAGTACTGTGATCAGTTCTGGGCCCCTCACTTCCAAAAGGACATTTAGGTGCTGGAGCGTGAGCAGAGAAGGACAACAAGGCTTGTGAAGGCTCTAGAAAAACATGTCTTATGAAGAACTGGATTTGTTTAGCCTAGAGGAGGCTCAGGGGGATGACATCGCTCTCTACAACTCCCCAAGAGGTTGTAGTGAGGTGGGTGCTGGTCTCATCTGCTGTGCCTGCAGTGAGAGGACAGGAGGAAATGGCCTTAAGCTGAGACAGTGGAGATTCAGATGAGATATTAGAAAAGATGTTCTCACTCTCAGGTATTGGAAGGGGCTGCCCAGAGTCGGGAAAATCCACAAACGCCAGAGGCTTATGTCCAAAAAAGAGACAGAGGAGTCCTTCAACTTTATTCGAATAAAGGGAGAGAGTCCACCAGGGCACGTGCAAGCACAGATTTCTCTCGGGATTTCAGAGGGTGCAGCCTCCTTTGATCCTAAGCTCCCGGCCGCATGTTGCCCTCTTCCTTTCCCCATCGGCTGAGGTACCAAGAAGGTACAGCCTTCCTGAACCGCCTACCACATATCCCCCCTTGAACCTGTCATTTTACCCCAAAGTTCAGAAGTTCAGGCTTGTGCAGACCATTGTCTATTTGAGGAGCCAAGCTGTCTGGGAGCTGCAACAAAGCTGCTGCCCAAAGTCAGCAGAGATATTAAGGCCCATTTCAAAGATGTTTACACCCATACCTTCACCCATCAAATTATTTGTAAAGACATTAGTATACATCTTTCCTATCCCCAGGGAGGTGGTGGAGTCACCACCCCTGGAGATGTTCAAGAGCCGACGTGATCTGGCGCCGAGTGATGTTTTAGTGATTTAGAGGTTACAGTGGCAGTGCTGGGTGGACGGTGGGCCTGCATGATGTTCCAGAGCTCTTGACGACTCCCTGGTTCCTC
>NW_008237525.1:839750-854186 GCF_000691975.1 Corvus brachyrhynchos
GGCCGCTCGCTGGCATTGGATGTCCTCAGTGAGGGGCTCCGGGGGCAACAGGAGCCCGAGGTGTCACCGCGCTCGGGAGCAGCTGCTGTCCCAGGGATCTCGAATGGGGATGAGAACGTGCGGCTTCCCCCCTCGCTGTGCTCGCAGCGTCCTGCTCCCGGGCAGGATGTGCCTAAGGTGTTGCAGTTTCTTGGTCGCGTGATTGTCATTAGAGAGAGTTACCGATATTGTATGATAATCACAGAAATCTCAGTACTGATCCCTGAAATGCTGCTCATAAAAGCAGTCACGTCCTGAAGAGTCTTTGATAAAATGCTTCCTAAGGATACAGTCTTTGCTAAAAGAGACATTAATTGTTTGAGTGCCCATGCAATTTTTTTAAGGGCAAGATCAGTTGAACGTGTTGGTTCCTTAGAAAGTTGATGACTTCTCTGATGATACAAAGCTATTTATGTTACTGAAAATGCTTTGTTCAGTCATGTTCATTTCCCCTTGGTGTAGGCATTGTTAAATTGCTTCAAAGTTTGCCAAATAGCATGGCGTGTTGAGTTTTTTTTCCTTTTGTCCTCTTTTTATTTTTTCCTTTACCCTCCTTCTTTCTCCCTTCCACAGCATTTCTTTAAGCCTCCTGTTCTAAGCAGCTCAGCTTCTCTCTCTCATAGGACAGGCTTCCGCTGTCTCATGACCTGCAGCCATCCTATCTTCATGTGCTGCCTATCTCAAATTAAACAAATAGCCTTACAGTTTTATCGAGGTGGGTGGGAACACACAGAATATTTGTAACATCATTAATGTTACAGTAGTTAACTTTATTACACACTGTATAAAAGCTTTCCATTCAAGCCTAAGAGAAAAAGATATATTGAAGCCTTAAGGCTGTCCTCATTTCTTCTTCCCCTATAAGGAAAAGAGCAAACAGTATGCACAGCTGAGTATTATTCACTTCTTTGGGGAGTCTGTGGAGTGAGCATTTCACACAAAATGTACAGAAAACCAGTGGCCTGAGCTGGCTAAACTGTTGTTTGCTCAGTAATGTAACAGTCTTGCAGCTAGAGCAAAGATTGAAGCGTTTCAAGAAATCTTAGCTGTCAGATAGTGAGTATGTGGAAGGCTCTACAGCCTGAAATTAAAAGGGCTTGGAGACAGAAAGCTGTTGACTGAGGAGGCCCCGTGTGTTGGTACATACCCCCTATCCAAAGAATAAAGAGCTCCATCCTCTTCCTTTCATTTCCCAGACACTTTCCTCTCATTTTCTGTAGACTGTGTGTTGCTGTTGGCTGAGATAAAAAAAGAAAAGCAAACTGCTGGGCAGGACAGACAGCACATTGCCTGGCCTGCAAATGGGACTGTGCAAGAATCTCCCCATGCAGAGAAAAATAAGTCCCAGAGTGCCTGAACATTATGGCACAAATGCTGTTTGCCAAGTCCTCGGCATCCGCACTCAGAGTGCAGTCCGTGTGCTGTTTGTCACCAGCTTGACTATGAATTTTTCTGACCTTCCTGTGTCTGACAGAGCTGTGAAATATGTGCAGTCTTGCTTGCTGGAAGCCAAGCTCAGTATACGAGGAGTTGCCAACCAGCTCTTCTCTGTATAACCTAATAGAAGTCTGAAATTCTAGGTTAGGATACACTTGGTGGATGTAAAAGCTAATTACTGGCTAATTACTGATTAACTCATATTGCAGCTTTAGCTGAGATGCACTTGTTATAAGCCACTGGACATCCCTTTAAAAGAAGTGGCCGTGGTAGGGATCAGATGCTTCTCCAGCAACATATTTATTCAACTGCAGAGGCTCCGGGCTGAAAGTAGAAGTTACACAGAAGGGTGTCTCTGAATTGGAAGAAACTCTTGTTAAACTTGTGGGATAATTCAGTTCAATTCAGTTGCCTGTGGAACTGTATTACGGTGTTCCTCCTTGGCCTTGCCTCTCACTGCATGATGCGACAGTATAGATTTCATGATCGATTTGGGACAATCAATCTTTGTGCTGCTGTTATGAGTGCTGAGCCCAGCATGTCAGTATTGATAAAAACTGTGCTGCTGCAGAATAAAGTGGATCAGCTTCTTGATCTGTCAAAGAAGTATTCTAAGATAGAGGGAGTGGGAAGAGAAAATGTACTTGCTTTTCAGGTAGATTAATGGTTTGATGTGATTCATTGTGTGGTTTCATGATCAGAGTGCCTATACAAGGAAAATAGTGGGAAAACATTGGAGATAAGGGAGAAGGAGGTCTAAAATATCTCTCTGCGCTACAACGTGATTTCGAATTGACAAAGGCCAACTGTGAGGTGCACATTGCTATCTGTTGTTCTTGAAAGACTGTTTGTGCCAGTATTATGAAAGGTTTGGACTATCATGAGTAGAAAAATGCAGGTCTGGGGGAGTTTTTTGAAACTAATAGCAACACTTGTCATTTTCTTTTTATTTTTTTTAACAGAGCACTAATAATTTAAGTAACTTTAAAATAATGTAAAAGTGGCAACACAGCATAGTGAAGTTATTCTGCAGCAGTGATAGCCTAAAATACTGAAATAGCAAGGCTGGTAGAAACAGCTCTGTTAGTTGGTCTAAAAAGGTTGAGGAAGAGGCGTGCATAAGCTTTTAGCTCCACTGACTTCTCTTCAGGGTACCTATGCCTCACTATCACTTTCTTGTCTGAAAGTTAGTTTGTTAGGCTGGATCATGTATAGGTGGGGATGTTTAAAATACACTTTGCATTTCACAGAATCCCAAAACTATTGAGTTTGGAATGGACCTCTGGAGTTCATCTGGTCCAGCCCCTGGTAAAGCAGGTTCCCCCCAAGCAGGTTGTGCAGGATGGCATCCAGGCAGGGTTTGAATACCTCCAGGGAAGGAGACTCCACAGCTTCTGTGGGCAGCCCATTCCAGGGCTTTGTCACCCTCTCAGCAAAATAATTTTTCCTCATATTTAGATGGAACTTCCTGTGTTTCAGTTGTGGCTGTTGTCCCATGTGCTGTCTCTGGACACCAGTGAGAAGAGTCTGGTCCACATCCTCTTGGCATCCACCAATAAATACTTGTATATATTTAAAGCAAAGAATTTAAGTGTTGCCTTACTAGGTTAAGTCAGACATTGAAATAAATTTAGCTTTTAGCTTTCTTTTGGGGAAAGCTAAAAGAATACATTCAAGAAGGAATAAAATATATTTGAACTTGTCTTACTAACTCATCCTGTGATCTCTTTATCTTCAGCTGCTCAAATAAAGAATTTGATGAGCCAGCTGGGAACCAAGCAGGATTCCAGCAAGCTTCAGGAAAATTTGTGAGTATTAAATGAGCAACCATTGGTATAGATGTTCTTCCATTTCTGTCTGTGTTCTTAGGGAAAGTGGGTTACTCGCTTTGGGGAGATGCTTTATTAGATAAATTTAATACAGTCCTACAAACCCAGAATGACTAGCTGCATTAAGTAGTTTACTGGACAAATTAAGGTGTTTCTGCAGGACTCTGGAGAAGTCATTCAAAACTTCTAAGTAGGAACAGTTCTTTCTATAGTTTCTATATAGTTTTTCTATAGTTTCTTTAAAAAGCAGTAGTACATCAGCCATGCATTAGCATTAGCTGTCCTCTGAGGAGTAGTCATAGTAGCTTCACTCATGGTTTAGAAGAAATGAATGCCATACCAGGTATTTGGTCCTCACATGAGACAAGTAAGGAAAAACAGTAAGGAAGCCCCATAACTGGTGAAAAAGTAGCTTGTAGTACAGATCGATTTAGGCAGCAGAAAGATTAGCAATCATATATAGCAGCCAAAATGTCATATGTAATTTCAGAAGAATAATATGCCAGTGGGGGACAATGTAGAAGACATTTAAACAGGTATAGTTCAAACTGACCCCTGGAGAGACTGTACAGGGGCTCTCTGTGTCTGAGCATCTTTTACAAATTCGTGAAGCATAAATAGCACATTATGGAAAGAATAATTTTTGAGGTCGTCAAAGAAAACTTCAAAGTACTTTCTTCCACTCTATTCATGTGACAGTACCTTGAATCTCTGAATGCACAATTATTCTGGTTTTTATAATGTCGATTTTTTGATAAGTTCATGACTTGTGGTGGAAGATATACATACTTTATTTGAAGGATGAGATCAGAGTCCAATTGGGAGAGAAAGGGATTTGTTTCCTTGAGCTGCTCAGTTGACTCAATCTCTGTTTAATCAGTAGATTAAAGAACTAATCACTGGTGACCAAACAAATGCCTGCCCATTTAACATCACTGTAGAAATTGCACAATCTCTCCTCTTTGGGGTGAGTGGCTGCACCCCACAAATTGTCAGCTGCCATACAAACTTAACAAAAGGCATGGATGTTTTGTTCAGTTTACATATACAGCTCATACAATAATGGTACCTGAATGCCTTGATTTGTGTGTCTGTTGGGCCAAGTAAGTGACTTTCACTTAAGCATCTTGTACCCACTGAATGCAAAAGAAATTGCTTCTGGTTTTAGTATTTTTTTTCCTAGTTTACAGTATAGTTTTTATATATTAGTATTAGATACTTCACAACAATAGCTTCATATTGCAATGTTGTTGGACACCATAAAGGCTCAAGGGAAAGCCTTGCGATTCTGAAGTAGAAGCTGGATTGTTCTTCTTTCTGACCACCGTTTTTCACAAAAGTGAAGAATTTTATATCAGAATCTCTGTACTTTTATCAAATGTACATTTAACCAATGAAGTTGGTGGTTGTCAAGTGAAGAGTTAGTTACTGATTGGTATCATAAGGAATTCACCCTAAAAGAGGTATTATATTCACTAAATAAAGTTGTTTCTCTCTTATGCCATTGGAGAAAAAGATATTTTTAAAGCTATTGAATTATACTAGTTAGCAGGGAGCAAAGAAGTTATTTGAATCTTTTTTTAAAAATGTAGTCCAGAGTCAAGTTGATTTAAAAAAAAAAAACAAAGTACATCTCTGATCCTTTAGGTTGGAAAAAACCTACTGTAAGGCTGTGTGATCTCAGAACCCCTATTTAGTCATCATTCTGGACACTAAATGCTCAGTGGCTGCTTTTTAGGTAGATCTTGTATAATTGCCTTTGAACTTCTATTTCAGACAACAGCTGCAGCACTCTGCAAACCGCCTTGCCAAAGAGACCAATGAATATCTAAAGGAGTTGGGGTCTCTGCCACTTCCCCTGTCTGCTTCTGAACAGGTAGGCAGGCAGAATTTTCTGGACATACTTCTAGATGACTCATTTCATTAATCTAGGGTAGACTACAACCTCACAAATCCTGAACTGGCACAGCTGAAGAGACAGCAGCATTTTGAAATGAAGGATGATGGTGAAATAGAGAAGCTCATTAAGCTGGCTGCATCCTGGCTGCTTATATGACACTGGGAAAACTATGTTTCCCAGGAGCAAATAGGTACAAAACTTTCCCACATGAGAATAAGAGGCCCTAAATGTTTGGGGAGAACTCAGTGTGCAATTCTGGTGTTCTGAGTAAATTTCTGAAAAACAATCTTGTTTACAAAGCGCCTGGTGGTGCAAGGTAGTGTTTTAGGATAAGAATTCAGAGCACACTGCCTATCAGTATGAAATGTGAGCATGCCAGTAAGCTTTCTCTTGCATGTGATTTATTGGGGGGGCGGGTAGGGGAAGCTGGCTCACTTTGCTTGTATTTGAATAAAGCAAAATATGATGAGGCAAAGATTATGATTGTCTCTTACCAAATAATAGTTTGAGTTCCTGCTCCCTGTGGGAAAGGGAAGGAACAGTCCTCTGCTGCTAGTGTCAATTCACCACTGCCTGCTTTTGGGATACTGTTGTAGGATGATCTGGGGATGTGGGTCAGCAGATGTTGCCTTGGTCTAATTCTGTATTTAAGGTTTATATGTCAGTTGGAAGCATGGCCATGTTTTGCTGGTTTGTTCAGCAAATATTTTTCAGTTAATCTTCTGTGGTGAACAAAATCCTGTCATGTGCATCTCACTGAATGTAACCCACGGAAAGTTCAGTCAAAATCTGCAGGAGCTGGAATCAGAATGCTGAGGATCTGCTCTGGCAGAAGGGTTGTTGCTTCCAGAGGGTTCAGATGGAAGCTTCAATGTATTATGAGGCTGCTGTAGTGGCTTTTTATAGAAAAAAAAATAATTGAAAATATTTATTTCCTTGAAATGATTGTTGAATTGGTACAAGCTCATTGCAGGATTACAGTCCTGGAAATCCCACAGTTTGAGCCAGCTGTTGCAAATCTCTCTATCAGAAAACATAGGACCTGACCTAGCATTGTCCTTGGGACAAGCTTTTCCACAACTTCTTATTTCACATTACTGGAATGTCACAACAGTCAAAGAAGATGTCCTGTGGAGGCTAAATAAATTGATATTGTAAAACGAGGATGAAAAGGATTATTGCAATTAATGTATTTGGAGAAAAGATAAACTGAAATGGTTATCAGGACTAAGGATGTTATCTGATCTAATAATAACAGGCTTGTAGTGTGGCATGGTTGGGAGAGACACCTTAGGAGACTGGGACAGTGGGTGTTGTCATTAGCTCTGGAAGTGTGGGGTTTCCTGTGTTTGTGAGAAGTTTAAGTACTATGAGGTTGGCTAAGTGAAGGAATGGTGGGAAAAAGCACTGTAGGTAACCAAATGGTATGTAGTTAAATGTGGTGAATTATTGGAATGTGATTAGAATAAAAGTAATGGCATACTTCAGACTTTAAAACTAGATTGAAATTGGAGAGCCTTGTTGCACAAAACTGTCCTGCATTTGGCAAGGCATGGAGCATTGGTTTAAGGAATTAAAACATGGTGGGCTTTTTGTTCTATCCAGCGCCCCAGACCGCTGGCACCAGAAGATCACTGAATGCCAGCATTCTTTGTTGTTGTTGTTGTTGTTGTGGTTATGATGGTTTTCTAAGGGTCTGACAGTCACTTTATAATGAATGGGAATGTCTAAACTCTTTGTGTTTCGATTCTTCAGCGCCAACAGAGGCTTCAGAAAGAACGATTAATGAATGACTTCTCCACAGCCTTAAATAATTTCCAGGCAGTACAGAGGCGAGTGTCAGAGAAGGAAAAAGAGACCATAGCAAGGGCGAGAGCTGGCTCCCGTATCTCTGTAAGTATTATGGGAATTTGGAGTGATATAGTGAGCTACGAGTCTTCTGAGAGATCTTGTACTTGCCTTCCAACCTCATACCTGTCTACTGACACCTTACTGAGTGCAGCTGAGGCATTGGTGCAGTACTTTTGCCATTGCAGGTGTTGGAAGTAACCTCTCAATTCAGTGTGCTCCAGTGTCAGTATAGAGGAGGGAAGGAATCCTGGTAGTTGCAAATGTTGCAGGAGATGAGATGGGAAGTCAAAGTATAGTGAATAGGAAAGTATTTTAGGCTGCTCTTCACTTGATGTCAGCCCTATGCTATAAATTTTAAGAGTTCAGATGGAAGCTTAACACACCTTAAATTACACTCACACTGTGTTGCTTTATATTCCTATAGCTTCTGTCCTGCTAATATCTCCAATGTATGTTCACTGTTACGTTTTGACAAACCCCTGTGGCTACTAAGAATTCATAATAAAATGGCCAGTGAAAGCATTTCTCTCCTTTTGCCTCAGGGCTTTCTGCTAGTTCTGCGTTCTTAATTTCTGCAAGGGAACACATTTATCCATTGGATTATGCTCTAAATTTTTTGCTTCATGTTGGGAAAGGAGATTACAGACATTGACAGCTGATTCGAGAACTGGACTGGCTGCTTTTGATCATTCAGTTGCCTCTGATTGGCAGAGACAATCTGAATCTAAAAATTAAATCTAAAGATGAAGCTAAAACTAATCTTACATAACCCGAGTTTAATCTGAAAGCTGCAGTGACAGTGGCATTCTCCAAGAACTCTCTGGACAGTATATGCCTTGGTCTTCAAGATACTGCTGGTGATTTTGTGCATGGTCCTGGTAGTCTGTGAGAGTAGTGACTCCTTTATCTCTTCCCAGCTGATGAGATAACTTTGTACTCTTGAGGTTTTCATTACATATAACTAAAGTTTTTATGGTATGGTATGTTACTGTAATTCAGGCCAGACTCTGCTGGCTGGATGCAAAGCAAAAAGAGTTGAAAAGCAATTATTACAGCACATGTAATATACTATGTAAGAAACTGCATATGACAGTATTTTATCCTCCTTAAGTACAGACTCTGTGATTATTACCCTGAGGGGAATAGTAGTGCCCTTAGGATGTGGCAGCTGGAGCTCCTGGTGTTCAGGCCTGTAAACACAAGATTACCAGACAGGATTTCACTCACTGTGACTCTTTCCACAGAGTGCTGTGTATTTATATCATGGGTTTAGATGTTCTCTAGCAGCCCAATTGAAGCTACAGCAGAATAGCAGATGAGGCTGCCTAAAATTCAGAAGTCCTGGACATTGTGCACTGGCAAACTAATCCTAGAATGTGCACAACAAGACAGCATTACTGTCACCTGTCAGACAGTTGTACTGCTTCTGCAGTAACAGTGTGCCTGTGTGGTAGACGGCTTTGTAAAATGTTGCATCAACTCTACAGTGTGGTAAAGAGAGTCTGAGCCCCTCCAGAAGTACCTGTGATTAATGTGTCAACTGGTCTGAAATCTGTTGGCCCTGTCTGTATAAATCCTTTCACTTTCTGAATCAAGAGACCTTGGTGACCTGTCTTATCCTCCCTCTGCAAACTGCCCTTCATCTGCTCAGCTGCTTGGTGTGTGTCCCTTCATTAGCCCTGGGCTTTCACTCTGAGCAGGGGTGAAACCCCAGGTGTTCAGTTATGCAGGTGCTGGGATGGGTTTGAAGGCCTTGCACACTAAAGCAGTGGGACCCAGAGGCTCTTAGCACAGTGAGAGATGATGGCACACAGCAGCTATTCCACTTTCAAAGCTGTTCTTGTGTGCTATGTGTCAGAAACTTCTGCTTTTGAGATCTGCAGACCCTATGGTCATCTCAGAGCTGAATTACTGGAATGGTCAGCTGTGTCTGACCTACTCATGTAGTTTATTTTCATTTCTTTAGGCACTTTTAAGACTTTAAAACTTACTATTTAGTGTTGTACCGAACACTGGACTGGTACACTGCTTTCTGGTGCACTTCTCTATTGAAAAGATGGAGATGTTGCCCTTGAAGAACTTTTTAAGCTGAACATAGAGATGGCCTTGTATTATAGGTGCTGGCTCCACTCTAATTGGTGTAACTTCTGCAGCAGTTGTGAAGAACCAGCTCATCAGGAGAGGGGTAGACTGGGATGCAGAGTTACTTGAGTTTTAATACCTCTTTTGGTGGGTAATTTAATTCAAAGTTCTTACTAGACTAATGAATTGAAATACTAAAACACTGTAGTCTTATCTCCAAATGCCAGATAAGCAAGAAGCTTTGAATCCAGAGGTTTGTCAGGTGTTCTTCTGTTCTGTTAATGTGCTTGCAGGCTGCTCTCTATCAGAACTTTCACCCTGATTTCTCCTTTTTGGAGGGATGGTAAGAAGCAAGGAATGTACAAGTATTTCTTAAAAAAAGCAGAACTGAAATAAGCAGGTTTCTTCTATAATGCTGTAGATAACTGTTACATTCTTGAACTGAGTGTTCTATGCATGTAACTGCTTTCCAGTTTCTTCACATTGCCTGATCTGTGCCTTTTTTCAATTGTCACAACAGTCACAAATTGGTCCTGCCCTTGTACACAGTGACAGGGCCAAGAACCTGGGGGTTGTTCTGTAGAAAACTCTTCAAACTTAATTCATTTTGCCATAAAATGCAGCATTGAAGTACCTACAGTCAGGGAGAGACTGACTTTCCCTCTCTTTCTAGTGGTGAAGATTGGAATCAGATGCAGTCTCAGGAAGAAGATGTGGCAATAACTGAACAGGACCTTGAACTCATTAAAGAAAGAGAAACCGCAATCAGGCAATTAGAGGTGACCAGTCGATCCTGCACAGTTAACAGTACTGGGAGATAAAGGAGTCGTGCAGTGCTAATTAATGGGATGGGCTGAGGAGAGCTGATGGTGGAGGAATAGATTCTTGTAGAGAGGATTGATGCGAATATAATCTCCCTGCTCCTGTTGAAGGAGGTATATTTTCCCTCAGTGTTGACTGGTGATCCTTCAGAGATGGCAGGAGCAATTCATGTTACAGCGTTCATATTGTGCTAATTGCTAATGTGATGAAACAAATATTCAGTAGCAGGAGTATTGTAGGCTCCCATTGTTAATCCCAAGGTGGTAACATCAAGTCACCTCAGTCAGTGAATGCTGGTGTCTATTCTGATGCTTTGAGTGATGATCAGAAGAGGTGCTAAGAGGGAGGATTAGAAAAAATTGTACGCAGTGTTTGTTGTAACTTGTTAAACTGTTGTCTTCAGGCAGACATTTTGGATGTCAATCAGATATTTAAGGATTTAGCCATGATGATTCATGACCAAGGAGATATGATTGGTAAGTGCATTTGGATAATAAGAAGTTTTTTCTTGATTCAGTTACATGTTTTGTGTACATGGATTAAATTTTTCAGTATTTTGCATTAAAAATATTGTATTTCTGGTTATAATTTTTAAACACTGAAGCTCTGAAATATTTTGCAATGAGTTCTCCTGCTTTTTCCATAGATAGCATAGAGGCAAATGTGGAAAGTGCAGAAGTCCATGTGGAAAGAGCCAGTGAGCAGTTACAGAGAGCTGCCTATTATCAGGTAAATTCTATGTGCTTGCTTGATTGTCAGTGTATAGTTGAGCAATAATGAAACAGGCTGAGCAAGACACTGAGGACTGCAGCACACCAGACTAGTTATTAAAACCAGCTCGTGCAAGCTGGCATTCACTCAAAATTGACTGCAAGGAATATATAAAGCACTTGAGTCTAAAACATGATACTGAAATTCACCTTGTACTTTAGAGTAGATAGAGTCTGGCCTTTCACAGTCTGCAAGCCTAAGTGTTTACCTGTCTTTGTTGTTGTTAGGAGTTAGCAGAAGAAACGAGAACAAATTCTGATGTTGTATCCAACTTGTAAACATATCAGCCAAGACACTGATATGCAAAAATTTATGCCCAGACTCAGGTAATTTCTGGTGACCAGGATTTGCAACACTTCTGTCCAGCTGCTGAGTTTCTATCCCATAGTCTGGGCTCCCTGTCCCATCACATCTCTTGCAGTGGGTCTCACAGCTGTATAGTAGCCAGTGTTTTCTGTAGCTTCCTTTCAGCATCCTTGTCCCTGTAGGTCTGACTTCTGTGAAGGGGTAAGGGTTCTGCTTTAGTCAGTCCCATTACTGCTGGGACTTCAGGCTTCCACACAAGATAAATACTGGACTCTTCCAAGCTGTTAAGTGGGAGATACTGGAAGGCAATAAAACTCCAATGCTGTTGAGTGCAAGGGTCGGAAGTTGCCTTTACCATCTGGCAGCGTGTAGTAGTAGTCTCTCTCTCCATGGCTTCCTTACCAAAGTTCTGAGGTATTTATAAATCTAAGTTTGGGAGCTGTTGGACATGTTTTGCATGTGGTTTTTTTTTTCTGGATGGAGAAGGAAGTGGTTATATATAACTACCCTCAAATCCTTAGATGCCAAGTTAAAAATGTTTGGTGTATATGGATGGTAGTTTCCTGTGATGAATAAAGTGAGGAAAGCTGTAAAATCCAAGTCCATGTACATGAAATAATTTAAAATGTACAAATGCAACACCAAGCCCAAGTGGCCATGGGAAGATTGTGTCGGAGAGCTGCTCAGGAGTTTGATTAGGATTACCTGAAAAATCTAAATAGCTAGAAAGGTTTGGTCTTCTCTGAGACTTGTATTTTCCTTAAGAGAAAAGAGAAGCAAAACCTGTCACATTTTGACTTAACTGCATCTCTCAGACCACTGAACTCCTAAAATTAACAACATTCATCTGTAGAATCATGGAGTTTAAGAAACATATAAAAGCGTTCAGACCACACTAGTTACTTCTCTCAAATAACTGTGGGTATCAAGTGCTCTTGTTCACCCAAGTTAGTAATGTGAATGGTAGCCTTGCTTTTTCCTCAAGTGTTCCTGGTGTCAGTGGCTTTTTTTTTTTCTCTTATTAGAAGAAATCCCGTAAGAAGATCTGTATCCTGATTCTTGGCCTTGCTGTGGCCTGTATAATCATAGGACTCCTTATCTGGCTGACAAAAAAATGAAATCTTCCCATGGAACCCAGTCTCACTGCTGAGATATTTTCTCTCAGAGCAAACAGGCTGACTAGTCTCGGAGATGAATTGACCACCCTGAGAGAGCACAAGCTGGAACTCCTTCTAGTAATAGATATTAGCAACTAATGTGCAGATAACTAGTATTTGGAATTAGTGACCTATGGAGACAGTATTTATCAGTTAATATACAAATTATATTGCTTTATGTAACTAAAATCTTGTGGTTTTGCTTTCTGTAATGTGTTATGCCCTGTCCCAGCTGTATGCTGAAGTGTGATCAATAATTGGAGATGTCTTGTTTTTGACAAGTCGCACAACTTTAACATTTTGTATGTGTAGGTAACTTTGTTGGACTGGAATGAGAATGACACTCAAAAACAGCACACCACCAAGTCACATTATGTAAATCCAGCAGTTTCTAAAGTCTCCAGTATCTGCCCCATGGTTTTATTGTCTCCAGGTGGCTGTGGTTATAGATTCTCTTGAAGAAAAGGATGTTATTACAGATTTGAGAGGCAAGGAGGGTATGCATGGATGATAATTTGAATCTCTGCATGCTGGTCAGTTTAGCCTTGAGACTCATAACTGTGTTGTTTAAATTTTTTGGGTGTGGTTGGGGTTGTTTTTTCACAAAATGCATCACTTGAGGAGAGAATGTTCTTTGACTTAGAATCTCACAGTGCAACCTCCTTAGACAAACTAGCTGGTCGCTTACTAGTGGACAAATAAATCTCTTCCGAAAAACGTACTCAAGCACTAAGTATAAAAAGTTCAGCTGCTCACTCTCAATTGTTTTTAGAAGCTTCCAGGGAGAAAAACACTTAAAAATGAGGAAGTGGGCACCTAAGTTTACAAGCTAGCAAGATTAGTGAAGAGTGTTAGCAGAAATCTTGCTTCTGAAGAAGTGCTCTTGAAGCTCACTTGTAGTGTTCTAGTAAGTATTATGTGTGGCTTGTGAACATTTGGTATTTTCAATTCTTTATGAAACAGAAAGTGCAGAAACTGGCTGAGTGAAGTGCTAGGATTTTCAGACTGAGAATGTGTGTGCAAATGAAAAAGATTGCTGCTTCCAGCTCATAGGGTTGAGCAGAACAAGCAGCCACTCCCCACTTCGATGTAGCTCTGAACTGACGTGCACTGAGGGAACAGTAATCTGTCCAAAGCCCAAGGGGGGGTGGTAAATGCAGCATACTGACCCATTTTGTATTTAATCCTTAATCCTCATTCCATGTCTCTTCTGTAATAAAGTAAACGTGAAAGCTGGGAAGGGAGTGTTCTCCCAATTGCACAGTGGTTTGCACTATTGCGCCATCATTCCATCTAATAATCATCAATAAACACTTTTAAAAGCCTCTGTCAGAGCTCCTTTCTCTTGCAGTTTAGACATTGGCACATGTGTGTTTGCAGTTCCCTCTCTAAGCAGAGTAGAAGACTTTATATCAGTACAGTAGTGTTTCCTGCAGCTTTAGTTCTGTGGTCCTTGATTTTTCAGAATGAAACTACCTGAAAACACAAAATTCATTTCACAAGGACATACACAATACTTCTATGCAGAGTCCTGTACAATAGCTGATGCCAGGAAAATGAATCTCTTACCTCAGCAGCATTGAGTCAGCTCTTGAGTATTTGCCTTTTACTAGAATGTGGAGCCATTGGTGATCTGACTTGAAAGCAAGGGAACTCAGTGTTGTTCTGCTCCTTTTTTGAAGTTTTCCTTGGAAATGGTAGAAGCTATTGATTTGTGCATGCCCACTGCCAGGCAGAATCCTTTGGGTGTCACGCTGCCGTATAAGAACAAAAGCACTTAGCTCCTCACCAGGCCTAAAAGGGAGCATTATTTGTAGGCTCCATCCTTCTTCTAGCCTGTTTTAGTCCTCTGGAAACTGGAATTGAGGACACAGCTACAGGTGACTGAGCTCAGGGCTTCTGTAACTGCTTGACTCCTCTCTCCTCTCTGCACATCATTGATCGTGGCAGTAGAACTGCTGCAGACACTATTTTTAAAGTCTTCACTAATGTTCCCAAGGTTGAAAAGTCACCGTCAGAAACTCCCGTGCCTGTTGCTGCAGTATTCTGGCACGGTGTGCCTGGCTCTCGGATGTGTGTTCTACCGCTCCGGAGTTGCTGGAAACATTCTGGGGAGCCTGGCTTGCCGTGAGAGCCCGGGCAGTGAGCGAGCGTGGCTGTGCCTGCGGCGCTCGGGGTGGGGGCTCCGAGCACAGCCCTGGGGCAGCTGCGGCCTCCGGGCTGATACCGGAGAGAGGCGGCT
>NW_008237525.1:855811-886660 GCF_000691975.1 Corvus brachyrhynchos
AGCCAAGAGGGCGGCGAGCGCGGCCTCGGCGGGCGGTGGGTCCCTGTTCGAGTGCCCGAGCTGGTGAGCGGCGGCCGAGGGGAATGAGGGGTGCGGGGCTGCGCTCCCTGGGGCCGCAGAGTGCTGGCCGGACCGATGGGGTCCGGGCCCGGGCGCGGCCCTGCGGGTACCGCCATCGACAGCATCAGGGGTGGCCCCGGGCCCTCCCCGGTTTGCCGGGGCTTTTCCCAAGAGCTCAGACAGAATATGCGGTGTGGTAGAAATTAAATATCCTGCTCAAGGGATGTATCTGGTGGGGGAAATCTGTCAGGTTGAAAGTAGCCTGGGGGGTTTATTATCTTGAGTTAAGAACTCAGGGCTGAGTGAGGTGTCGGAGAAGAAGCATCGCGACCATGCATTTGGCTGGGTTAGACGTGGGAAAGCCCGCGGTGGAAGGGATCCCTGAAAATGTCCTGCCTCGCCCTCCTGCCGGGAGTAGAGCTTTGGATCAGGGTATCCTTGTTCGTTTGTGATGCATCAGTGAAGAGATCTTGGCTCTGCTGTCTTCTTTGGGTGCCAGAGCATTGGGATGGCTACCCAGTGCTCTAGCACTTGTATTTTAAATCGCACAGGCACACCACTGCACCTGAGAACTAGAGTAGTTTTGTGGTCCAGCTCTGCCTGTCCCTGCAGAGCCCGGGCTGTCCCTGCACGCTCAGCTGTGTTATGCCTCTCTGTGCTTTGTGGTAGTGCTCAGTGCATGAGTGCGTTTTAATTTAGACCTGGTTTATAAGTGCCTGCTTTAGTTAGTACAGCCATTTAACTCTCTCATGGAAAAGAAATCGTCATTATTTTAAGGTCTTTCTTGTGCTGAATATACACAATAATAAACATCTACATGAGACAGGATGGTGTTCCATAAGATGATGACACAATTGACTAGATAAAGCCAAAAATTATTCTGGGTATTCAACTTGCAATTTAAAGTATCATCTATTTTACTTTTTTCCTAGTGTTTTTGTACAACAGTAATCACAATATGCGTTATATTCCGTGGTAAATTGGAATTACTTGTACCTTTGAAAGCTGTAGATGGAGCAGCTGGGGAAGTACAGCTTGTGAAATGCTCAGTCTCAGCGGCTTGCGTGCTATTGCAGAAGAATTCGTAAAGAAATCCCATCTGGAAGGGAGAACTCTAACACCTGTAACTGTGAGGGCCTCTTCAGGTACCTGTTTTATGTCTTTAGCTGCAGCAGGGCAGGGTCTGACAGAGAGAGTTTTCCTCTGTTCCTGCCCTGGTTTGGTTCTGAAGCACAATCTTGTGCTGGATGAGAAATGAGGTTGAATCTGGGAGATGATCCAAACCCAGGAGTAAGGGGAGCGTGTTTGGGTGCCAGGTCCTGTTCTGTTCTCACATTTTTAAGATTTTTTTGTAATTCACTTATTGCAACCTGAATGTCCTTTTACAATAATATTCCAAAATTGTTCTCAGGTACAGCAAAGTTCCTGTCTGGACTCTCTCCTTATACATTGTAAGGAAACTTTTCATTTTCTCTTGGACTCAGTTGTATGTTTGTGCATTGTAATGGTTTTAGGGACCAAGTTGGGCCATTTGTGTGTTTTTACCTGTGAAGTAAAGGAGTGCCTGATACAGTTTGATCTTGGCCAGCTGGCACGTGCAGACATGGCAGCTAATACCAGGGAAAGCTTTGTGGTTTTCCTTCATGCTCCTTTTGAAACCCAAAAGCTGTTGTTTCATAAGAATAAAAATAAAAGAGTGAACTAGCAGGGAGCCAGTCTGGAGAGCTTCCAGTCACAGTGTTTGTGTTCTGCTGAATAGTGAACCCAAAATGGGAAGTGTTGGGTGATGCTGGCTGCTGATAACCATGGCCTCATCCTGTAGAAGTGAGGAGCGCTCCTACCAGGTAGATTTATTTATTTCTGGTTATTTTTCTGTTCTGCAAAATAAGTAGACTATATTTCACACTAAAGCTCTGGATGCCTTCTGCTGACATCTACTGAGCTGCAGATTCCAGCTCATGGTTTTAAAGTATTTGTTCCTTTCAGAGCCAACCGAAGAGTGCACAGGTATAAGGTGGAATCAGTGATGGGCCTTTCCCAGGTAGGATTCTCCAGAGTGGAGGTGGTTTGCAGTAGCAGGTGCCAATAGTGGTGTTACTCAAAGCTCTGACTTAAAAGGGTGTAAAGGGTATCCTGCAGGAAGCTTAGTCTTGCACAAGCACCAAAAAGTATCCTGTGTAGGCAGCATTGTAGGGCTTCATTCCAAGAGCTTTGGGTGACCAAAAGCATGGAGTTGCAGAGAGTCTTCACAGTCAGAAGCAGATTCTTCTGTAGTGAATTATCTTCAGCCTCATCGACCTTTATTAAAATCAAAATCACAGTCTTCACCTATCTATTTGTTTTCCTGCTTCTAAGGAAAGCTGGCTGGGGCCTGTGAACACCAATCATATGAGAAATACATTTCAGATATAATCAAAAGGAGTAGCTTTTTTCCTTGCCTTTAAGTTATTGCCCATGCTTTTGAAATTTGCTTCCATCATTGTACCTGTTCTCCCATAACTTGGATAGTATTTGAGAAAAGACTTCTGCACTGAAATTCCCAGTTTTCCTCAGTTTTAAGTTGTGGCTTTGATTTAGTTTTGTGCTGTTATAGGTTACTTCTTCATAATCCATAAAATATTTATTATTTCTTTCCTTGTGTTTCCAGCAGCTAAACTTGCTTAAGACAGATGAAAAACAGTGGTTGCCATCTGAATAGTGCTTGCCGATGCCAGAATGTGTCTGTGCATGTACTGTAACTCCTCTGTACACGTTAGCGAAGATTTAGGCTGTGCATTTACAGTTGGAATAAAGATGGTGCCCATACTTCCTGTAGATTCAAATGTAGCTATACCATGAGATGAGAAAATGTCTTTAGATAACAATTACACATCTTAGTTTGATTAAGACTTTTGCAAACCTTCTGAGCTGGTTTTAGGGAGTAAAAGTGATTTTTCTGAGGTACAGAGTATCTGGTGTATAGTTTCAAAGTGACCATCAGATGTTTAATGGATACTGCCTGGCTGTACTTTTGTCCTAATGTAACTTGTGTTTGGAATTGTGACTCTTTCTTTACTCTGTCTTGACACACCAGTAGTGGGGATGTCAGGTTTGTCCTGGAATGGACATACATTAGAAATAGTTTGTTTGAAGGCAGCAATTCTTTCTCGTTAGTTTCTTTGGCCAAGAACTGGCTATTCCTGGCAATGCTTTTACACAGATTTCTGGAGAGTGTGAGCTTCAGACTTCTGCAAATTCCACCCTGTCCTTGAAGTTGGACATGAAGGTATGTACAGTAGTCACAGAGGCCAAGATTTTTAGGAAGTGGCTAAATTTAGGTTCTGAGTCCACATTTAGAAACCCAAATAATTGACCTAATTTTAAGCTAACACAATAGAATTATGGCTGTCCTGTCTATGTCCTTAATAGCAACAACTCAAAATTTCTTGTAGTAACTTACTTCAGTCAGGCTTCTGAGTTTCAGCTGGATTTAGATATTGTAACCTTGTTGGGCATGTCAGCATTGAATCTGCCCTGTGGAAGAGATCCTGATTTGTAAAACTTCAGTTCTCTTCCTTGGCACATTCCAAAGTGTTAATGGCCTTGGCCTTCTTTTCCAAAATGGTTTTTCTTTGTTACATGGATACGGCCTGGCCTGTGGAGCATGAGGTGAAGAAAGCAAGGAAACACAATTTTCTGTTTCTAGTACAGAAGAAAGATTTCTTTGCTTGTGGGTATTTAAATGTTTTTAAAACCTGTGCCGAAACTTGGTTTTGTTCAGTGGTATCCCTTGTAAATATTTAATTGCTGATCATTGTAAGCAGTTGATGTCTTCTATAAGGCCAGCTAATCCATGCATGCAGCTACTGTGGGAAATCTCCAGCGTCACCATGTCCAGCTGCTCAGGCATGTAGGGAAGGGACTAATTATTCAAAGCAGGGAAGCAGAGGTGCTGTGTCTGCGAAAGGCTGTCAGATGGACCATCTCTCTTCAAGACTGTTTCTCACAGGACACACAGGAGATGATCATTTTAAGACACAGTGGAGGATTCATACAAGAGCCATGCACTTATAAAGAATTGACTTTGAAGAGTTGAATAGTCTGTGGGCCGACCCTATTAGTATTGGGTTTCTTTATTACTTACCTTGACAAAAGTGACTACAATACTTGTTAGTGACATAAGTGTGATCAGCATAGAGACCAGAGACTTATCCAATCCTTTTGGTATAATATGAAGACCAGGACAGTAAAAACAAGATAAAATGCAGAAGTGTATAGTGGAAAATGGAGACTAAGAGCAAGAACTTCTTGAAGCCAGAAAATAACCATTCAGAAGTAAAAGGAGCCAAGTTTATATTCAGAAATAAAAGAACAGATACACAAGTATATAGTCTAAGCACAGGGTGACCATCAGTCACCAGCAATACACAACTGTTCAAAAACCAATGAAAACACTACTACTGTACCTGATGGATAATAATTTGGGGCAGTCCCAAGCACATCTACAGGCTGGGTGGAGAATGGATGGAGAGCAGCCCTTAGGAGGACTTGGGGGTGTTCCTTGATGAGAAGCTCAACATGCCCCACCCATGTGTGCTGGCGCCTAGAACCACCCCACCGTGTCCTGGGCACATCCCCCAGCGTGGGCAGCAGGGGAGGGGAGATTCTGCCCCTCCGCCCTGCTCAGGTGAGACCCCACCTGCAGAGCTGCCTCCAGCACTGGCATCCCAGCGCAGGACATGGAGCTGTAGGAGCAAGTCCAGAGGAGCCCATGGAGATGCTGCAAGGGCTGGAACCCAGCTGCTCTGGAGCCAGGCTGGGAGAGCTGGTAGTGTTCACTTGAAGAGAAGGCTGCAGGGAGACCTCAGAGCCCCTTCCAGTGCCTAAGGGGGGACTTTGGACAAGGGGTGGAGGGACAGGACAAGGGGGAATGTCTTCCCACTGCTAGAGGGCAGGGTTAGATAGGATTTTGGTAAGGAATTCTTCCCCGTGAGAGTGGTGAGGCCCTGGCACAGGCTACCTAGAGAAGCTGTAGCTGCCCCATCCCTGGAAATGTCCAAGGCCAGGTTGGATGGGGCTTGGAGCAACCTGGGCTAGTCCCTGCCCATGGCAGGGGGTGGGACTGGATGATCTTTAAGGTCCCTTTCAACCCAAACCATTCTGGGATTCTGCATGTGAGCTAGAGAAGTGTCAGTGCTGTTGTAAAAGATGCTCATGAAAATGCGTAGTCTTGTGTTACATGTACTTAATGAAGCTTACCTTTACTTTAAAAAGGGAATATTTTTTATAACTGAAGGGAAAGAATAAGAAGAATTATGTGATAAAAAATTTGTGTGGAAATCCAGCTGTCAGAATACAAATGTCTTCCTGGTAGGCATAAACGCTACAGTCCTGTCTCCCTCTGATTTCTGCAAGTGAGTTACACTTCCAGTATATCTGCTCTCGCTCTGGAAATATAGGAATAATCTTATGAAACAATTGTTCCATTGTTGCTCACTACTTAATACTAATTTTCCTATTTAATTCAGTGTAATTTGAATTAATTTTTGATGTCATAAAACCTGAAGTTGTCTCTAATAGAATATTTATGGCCTTGCTCTCAATTAAATTTTTTATACAATTTCCAAATTTCACTGTATTCCATGAAGACTTTGTTCCTGAGTAAGTAACCAAGGGAACCAAAGCAAGCTAGTAAAACCTAGTTCTGTGTGGAACTGCACTGTAACAAGAAAAGGTGCATACTGCCAAAGTGAAATTGGGCAAATGCTTTAATCCAAGTGGAATGCTTTGTTCAATCGAAGCAGGCACGTTTCTAATCAGAAATCTTCCTGAAAACACAGTGCAATTTATTTTTGTTTGTTTGTTTGTTTTAAATTCAGGGAAGGTCTGTAATCATCCAGTCTGAACCATAGGCTTTTTAAGCTGTGTTTCTTGCAACTGGAAGTTTAGCAAGAATGATGCTTCTAAGAAGCAGAGGAAATTGTCACCTAATCCAATTCCAGTGCTGGCTTGGGCTCAGTTCCTGTGGTGTGTGTTGTGCTTTGAGAAGGGCACATCACTCATTTCCATTAGTGGTGCACACGATGAGCAACAGCTTTGTGATCAACAAATATCTTGGTAAGAGGAGAATTTTATTTATTCTGATTTCTTTTTATAGAAAAGAGCATAAAACTGGCTGAAATCTTTGAAAACAACAGCTTAGAGGGTTTCCTGTCACAGTGTGGTAGTGACCAGTAACTTACGCATGTCTGAAGTATTCCGTCCTCTTGTGTGCACTCTGGGCTTTGGCCATCAGGCACAAAGGGATTTGAGGACCTGAAGGCTCTGTCTGGGTGATCATGTTTAACATTAAAACCAGACCTAATCTCCACAAATTTTGTAAGTTTCCTTTGTTAAATTAAAATTTTATCCCATCACGCTGAGTGACAGCGCAAATGATGTAAGTATTGGAAAAGACACTCAGATCCAGAGCTGGTTTTTGATCCAGGGCTCCTTGCTTCTTGTGTTTCACATGACAGTGTATACTCTAGTTTTGCCCTGCTCATTGAGGGGACAAAGAGAATGGATACTTATCATGTTTTTTCCAAGCTTTTGAAGGTATGTTCTCCATTATTTTTTTCTCTCTTGCCATCCATGAAGCCATCCATCCTGGTTATCACCCTAGCATCTCCTTCTTCACAAGAGAACAAGAGCTAATACAGCATTCATGATGTTAAATCATTACGCATTTATAGTTTCTTCCTTCTGATACCATTGCTGTGTCAGCTGTTGAGGAGTGTTCCTCTGATTCCTTCGGCTCTGGATCTTTCCTGAGTGGCAGTAAGGAGCCTGGAACTTCTGTTGTGTTTGTGTGGTTCAGGTGGTGTATTCTAGCATGGATTCAGCAGTGCCAAATCCCAACTACTTGAGGATGTTATCTCAAGCAGTAGTTCAGTATCATGAGATTCATTTGTAGCATTTGAATCTGACTTGAGTTTCCCGCATAACTGTTGTCATCAGTGATTTTCCTCATTTGTTTGTTAGCTCTTTCCTTTCAGACTGCATATAAAGAAACCAGAGCCCTCACAGAGCCCTCCTTTTTCCTGACTCTAAGTAATTTGCATTCGCCTGCTGGTCTAGTCTTTCCTTTCCCCATCACACCTTAATTTCCACAGGACCATTTCATAATTTGGTCAAAAGCTTTTTTTAAAAACAACAGTGTAGAAACCTTGTTTACATCCTCCTGTTTGTCTTCAGTAATTCTGGTAGATTCATAGTGATGCCTTTTCTTGGTCCTAAAATCAAGAGTCAAACATGGTTAGAAGGGAAAAAGGGATTTTACCTTGGTATTTATTTTAAGGATCTTTAGGTGCACACGTCCAGGTCGAATGCACCAAAATGCACACCACAATGCACCCCCAAAAGATCTGGTATATCATTATAGGTCTTACTAATTAGCATATCTATCAAAAATTCCCCAATGAGAAGCTTGAATGAGCCCCCCTCCCCAAGGAGCCTTCCCCTGGATGGTTCTATCTGAGTTTACAGAATGTGTTCTGGAGAGGACCTTGGGCTCTGGGGCACACTATCCTCTACCTCCGAAGCTTCTAAAATGTTGAGTCTCTCAGCTTGGCAAACAAGTCCAAGAATGGAGGCAAAAAGCACTAAGAATACAGAAGTTGTAACAAGGTATAACAGGGGTGTAAAAGAAAAGGCAAAAAAATCATCATGGCATCAGTAGAATCCCAGAATGGTTTGGGTTGGAAGGGACCCTAAAGTTCATCTTACTCCACCCCCTGCCATGGGCAGGGACACCGTCCACTATCCCAGCTTGCTCCAAGCCCCGTCTAACCTGGCCTTGGACGCTTCCAGGGATCCAGGGGCAGCCACAGCTGCTCTGGGCAACCTGTGCCAGGGGCCCCACCACCCTCACAGGGAACAGTTTTCTCCTTATACCTAGTCTAACCCTGCCCTCCTTCAGCCTCAGGCCATTCAAAACCCGTGTGAATGCCTTTTCTCAAGTATTATTTTTAAGTATTATCTTAATCAGAGATACAGGAAGCTGTACTAGAGATACTTAGCCCAGCCTGCTCTTCAGTCTGGAAAGGAACAGCTGAGAGAGGTGTTGGGTGTCTTGAATAGTGAGCTGAGGTTCTGCAGGAAATGCGTTTCCTGTCCTTTTGAGGAGAAGGATAAGAGTTTGCAAAATGAAATTAATAGCAAGCAGATCTGTGGCCAAATAGTGGAGAAGGTGCTTCAGCTATTGCTAGATGATCTATGAAATTATTTGCGTAAAATTCTGTGAATGCATCGTTTACGTGGTTTCTAAAAGCAGTTCAGTTACGTGGCTGTTTTAAGTGGTTGGCAAGCATGGCTCAGGAAGTCTTTGAGTTGGTAACTGATGGAAACTGGGAGAGTTTCCCTGTGTGAGGCACCTGATACTGGTTACTGAAGGCAGTTTTTATTTTGCAGAAGGTTCCTTGCTCTGAGTTTGTCACTTTCATCTGCTTGATACAATTCCACAAGAATGTGAAAGATAAGTAAAGTTCTTGACACCCCACAGCAGCAGCACTGCCCTCCTGATTGAATAGTGCTTTCCTTTTCTAGGAGAAATGGTGTTGAGAAACATGAATACAGGATTATGGGCCACTGTGTAAATAGTTTGCCACTTGTATGCAGGTTTTGAAGAGTATAATTTTAATCAAAGTTCATCTTGCAATAAGAAAACAAAAACAAAATGCACACACAAAAAAAACAAAAAAAAACAAAAACAAACACCAATAAACCACGAAAAAACAACACCAAAACCTCAACACCCCATTAAAAATATTTAGAGTATGAAAACAGCCCATTTTGTAACTCCCCATCCATTGTACAGATGGGGAACAACAGTTCTGGAGTAGATGCCAGTCTCAATTCCCTAGTCATTTCTCCTCATGCATGAATATGCCCACTTTCTCTTGCAAAAAGTCAACTTACTTGGCTAATAAACATCAGTTTTACCCAAATACCATGTCAACTCCTTTCCCAGGGCATTTAGCTCTTCTTAAGTAGAACAGAAGCTCATTCAATGCTTGGTTGTATTCTGTCAAACAAGACATTCTTCCAGCACGGTCATTGTCATCTTGGGATTTTTACCAGGACTGAAAGGAACAGATTATGTCTTTTCCAAAGAAAGGTCCATCTTTAATCCAATAAAAAATGTTTCTCTGGCTTTTGAAGAACCATCATCCCCACGTATCATCAGTTTCCCAAAGGATAAGAAGTGCTGAGTGTTGATGTGCAGACAAGATAGATCCCTGTTCTGGGCTGGCTGTTAATCATTTCCTGTCTCTGCTGGTTCTGCTCAGCAATGCAACCCCTACAGTGTCCTGAGGAGGGAGCATGGAGAGGCAGGTGCTGATCTCTTTTCCCGGGTATCCAGTGATAGCATGTGTGTGAGGTCACATCTGCAGTGCTGTGTCCAGCTCTGGGCTCCTCAGTACGGGAGAGACAAGGACTCCTGGAGCAGGGCCAGCAGAGGCTGCAGAGATGAGGAAGGGCCTGGAGCATCTCCCTGCCAAGGAAAGGCTGAGAGAGCTGGGGTTGTTCAGCCTTGAGAGGAGACACAGCCGAGAGGGGTCCTCAGCCCTGTGTGTCCCTGTCTGCAGGGAGGGCTCCAAGCAGGGCTCAGGCTCTGCTCCATGGGGCCCAGCAATGGCACAAGAGGAACAGGCAGGAACTGATCCCAAGAAGTTCCACCTGGACATGAGGGAGAACCAAGCCCTGGTGCAGTGACCGAGCCCTGGAACAGGCTGCCCAGAGAGGGTGTGGAGTCTCCCTCACTGGAGATATTCCAGAGCCATCTGGACACAATCCTGTGGTTGTGCAGGGAGGTGGGACCAGATGATCCGCTGTGATCCCTTCCAACCTGAATCAGTCTGTGATTCTGTGACAGCTGCATCAGGGGAGGTCCAGACTGGACATTAGGAGACATCTCTTTACTTGAGAGGGTGGTCAGACACTGAACACATTTCTGAGAGAGCTGGTGGGTGCCCCAGGCCTGTCAGGGTTTAGGAGCATTTGGACAGTGCCTTTAATAACATGCTTTTGGTCAGCCCTGGACAGGCCATTGGATTGGCTGATCGTTGTAGGTCCATTCCACATGAAATATTCCACCATTTTCTAGGTCAGAACTTGACTTTGCTGTATGTTGTTTCCAGATCACTCCTGAAATACACTTCAAAATTAGCAGCATCAGTTGATATCTGCGTTTCTGTTGGACAGTGGTTTAAGCAATAGGTTGCTGAACTGTTAAGTGTAGAAAACTGGTATTTGAGTTCTGTTAGAGTGCCTGGCTGAAGGTGCCTAGGGTTTGCAGTTTGTCACTCCTTTTATCAGTTCTTTACTTTCTGACACTTCTTTGAGTTCCTTGAACTCACTGTTAGAGAAGAAAAGCTCTAGTGTGGTATATCCTCTCATCTTTTCTCTGATCCAAAGAATTCCTTTAATGATACTGGTAACGCTCATGTTCTTCTTGCCAGTCAGCTCTGTTAATTCTCTGGAAGATTTCACATCTCCCCGGAAGCTTTGGCAATTCAGGAGACAGTCAGAACATCCTGTGTCTCAGTCAAACTCACCCAACTAGTGACCATCACAATCAGTGCATTCGCAGGTGTTATTTTCAGGTCACTTGCAGGATGCTGCCCTGGGGAGGCACTGGGGACTGTGATGCACCATCTGGAAGGTACAGAAGAGCTGCTTGTTTCTCATTTTCAAACACAAGCACTTGTGCTGGAGCCAAGTTGTGATTGGAGAGCATTGCCCTTGGGGCAGTGCTAAGGGCTATTTCTTGTATGTTCTGTAGAGAGGACAATCTGCTGACCTCAAGTTAATTCTTCATCCCTCAGAACAGTGTAGGAAAATTAGTTCAGTGGAGATTTTAGTACATTAGTTAGTGGAAAAGGACTTTTTTCTTTTAACACTGGACATAAGAGGGGAGAAAACTGCTATGCTGTAACAGCATAGGGCCAGCTTTCTAACAAACTTTCTTCTAGGAGATTTTTGCTAAAGATTTCCTTTCATGTTTTACTCCTTGATCCATGAGGTGAGAGGTCTGATGGGGCAGAGCATGTGAAGGGTGACTGGTACTTCCAAATCCAGGCATTACTTCTGATATTTGGTGACTCTGGAGCTAATTAGTTTTGAATATAAAACTGGAAAATCTTTCTACTTTTTTCACTAAAAGGCTTTTCAGGTTTCTAACTTGGGCAGCCTGAACTGTCATACTGACTTTAAATATTCCAAAGGAGTTTTCTGTCAGAAATTACTTCTGTAAATTTGTTTTCATGGTATCATAATCAGTATTTACAGCCTTCCTGTGCTCAGTGTTTTGCAAGGATAGGTAGATGGGGGAAATACTGCCTACAAAGGACTCTCAGTTCAAAAGAAGACAGAGTATCGGTAGATTTTTCAAGCACTTTAATTCGTAACTGAAGGCACTACCTTGTAATACTTCTGGGCTTGGTTTATCTGTTCAAAATAAAGTTGAGGGTAAAGGCAGAGGAAAAATAAGAGCAAGGGTGAAACTAAAAGTAGAGGGAGCAATGAAAAAGCAGAGCTGGTATATGGCAAAATATGACCATCAGACAGGATTCAACTGTACTAGAGATCATGGGGGCTCTCCTGTGACCTAACAGGTACAGGGAGGAAGTTGCTAAAATGTGTTAGGACAGGCTGACCATTGAGTATCCAGGAAGAGATCATTGAAAGGAAAAGCAGAGGCCAGACTGAGCAAGAAGCAGACTTGGAAAATGAATTTGTTGAAAGGTTTACCTATTTGGAAAGAAAAAAAAAAATTGGGGAAGTAGTTGTTTGATCAGAGTAAGGCTGGTGTGTGAAAATTACCAAAAGTTGTGTTGCAGAGTAACCAGAACTTGGCAATTTCAGAGGAAGGGGGGAAAACAAGTTTTCCAGTGCTCAGAGGCAGAAAGAGGGAATACTGAGAAGTGGACAGGAATCCATGAAAGAAACCTGTTGTTCAGTGAACGCTGAGCACTGAGATCTGTGCAGGGAGCACAGCAGGAGAGCAGTGCTTAGGTGTAGCCTGGCTGTAAGTTGCTCAAGCAGTACCTAAGAGGAGGCACTTCCCTGGCTGTGCTGGAGGGACTTCAGCTCATCACACAGAGTTGATCTCACGTTTGAGCCCATTTCTGCTTGGTGGTCTGTCCCCCACATCACCGTAATCCCATTTTAGTGGTCAAGTCACCCCTTCAGCGGATTGTGCTGGAGCTTAGCATCCTCTGCTTTTGCTGCTGCTATTTGTTCATCCAAAACAATAAGAGTCAATATTAACCATAGACTTGTTAGGGTGGTATATCCACAGTCTTTGAGAAGGGCCCGACAAGAAAACTTGTGAAAGTCCCAAGTGGTCAATTCAGAACAGGACAGAGAGATCTGGGCAGGCTGGTGTAATGGATTGAAAACAAGAAAGGAAAATGCTTGGGAAAGAAATGAAGCAGAAATAACAGGAGACTGTATTCTTCTATGAAATTATTGAGGGGAGCTGACCTTGCAACACAGAAGAAACCAACAAATGTAAGGCATACCCCAGAAATGTGAACGCCTATATTTAACCCCTTCAAACAACTTCAGCTACCAGTGACCTTTCTTTCTTCTCCAGCCACCCTGAGAACATCAGTGCCCATTGTCACTGTTCTCTGGGCTTGCTTCGTGCACTGAGCAGAATGGGAACATGATCTCTGCGGAGTTCCTCAGCTGGGCAGCAGTGCAGCCGAGAACTAGGTCACTGCTGCTTGCCTGGAAAGCTGGTCCAGCCTTAGAGACAAGCAGCAGAGATGTTATCTGTGAGGAAGTACTAGAGATGCAGATTCTGAGGTACCTAAGCACAAAAAGATCCTTTGCTGCCAAGAGCCCAAGGATCCTGTGT
The DNA here is from genome assembly GCF_000691975.1 of Corvus brachyrhynchos. Lineage (NCBI taxonomy): Eukaryota > Metazoa > Chordata > Aves > Passeriformes > Corvidae > Corvus > Corvus brachyrhynchos. Next base: position 868,758 of record NW_008237525.1, read on the forward strand.
GGTGCAGGGCAAGGTATTGGTACCACAGCAGAGTCCTGGGTTTGAGCACTGTAAATGCCCAGTATGTTTCTGCTAGACCCCATGGGTTCACCCGTGTGCTGGCCTTGCCTTGCTGTGATCTGCTGAGTCCCTCGGACCTCTGAGCTCCCTTTGCACAGGTGGAAATAACACTGCTGGCAGGTGAATCTGCTCCACAGGAGGTGAGCAGGAGCAGTAGGGCTAGGGGAGCTGGTCTGCTGTTTGTGTGGAATGTGATGGGGGAGGACCATGCTGCCGAAGGGCAGGGGTCCCTGTAGGACTGTAGTCTCTTCTGTGTCACCTGTGTTGGCAGGGAAGTGTGATCATAGGTGAGTGTGGAGGAGCACTGGCTATTGGTCAGCACTTTTATAATATTACAGGTGTGCGCAGAGGCCCTTTGAGGTTTTTGCCATTACCAGCCTAGAGGGGAAAGGTGGTAGAAGTTTCTGTTCCTCTCAGCAGCCAAGGGTAGAGATGTGCTATTTTGAGGGTGACATGAGAAAACAGAGTCCTTGAGCAAACAGTCCCGGCCTATCCCCATCTCTAGTTGTTGGTCTCTTGCTGCCTCATATCATGTGCTCTCAGGAGTTGCTCTGTTTCTTGTGTAATCAGATGGTTTTCACCTGGAGAGGTAATGTTTGACATGCTTCATGTCCTGTTACCTTCAATCTTTAAAACCATTGCATTAAAAAATTAATTGTTGATTAAAATCAACCATTAAAAAATCTTGGTTTATGTGTTGTCAGAAGAAATCTGCAGGGAGGAAAAGAAAATTAGGGATTTTCATATTTTCCCCAAAATACATCTGCTAACATTTGTGTAGGTTTGGTCTGTAGCTCAAGCAGCAATAATACTAATAAAATTTTTATTAAATATTTTGATACTATATTTTTCCTTTCTTTATTTTCCAGGGCAGGGAAACCACCACCTGGCTTACACCTGGATGTAGTCAAAGGAGACAAACTCATTGAGGTATGGAAGTAGGGTTTGATGGATTTGGTGTATCATGTACATAGGCATCAGCAGTAGAACATTCCCCATCATTTTCCACACTTACTCATAAGTATTTCCTTTCTCTCATGTATTCATTGTCTTCAAATCAGTTTCTTTTGCTCTGAAACAATTAATGAAGTGACTTTTCCCTTGCCTGTCCTTGAAGGCAGCCTCATGCTATGCAGGGCTTCCATCAGTTACACCTCTTCCCTTTGTACGGCCTGTTTTAGAAACCCGTCTGGTCAGTTTATTTTTTATTTTGCATTACAGTCAGCTTAAACAGGCATCCTGTATCTTGCAAGAGTGCTGCTCTGTCCTACAGTATGAAATACAGTTTGATTTTTCCTCCCACATTCAGGATCTGCAAACAGTGTTGTGATCAGCACAGATACAGCGAGTTATTTTTATTACAGCACCACCTCATTCTCTATTTCGTATTTTTTCTTACATTACACTGAAAGTAATAAATAAAGAAAAGTCTCCTTTACCATGGTTGACAGAGAGAACCCAAAACAGTGAATATATTTCATCTGTGGAGAGACTCCTAACGTGAAGCTGACTGAAAAAGAAATGTTTCTGGGCAGCAAAGCTTTGTAATGAAACAGAATTTAGAAGAAACATAGAGATTTTAGTTATAGGCTAGCTGTGTTGAAATTTGTTAGAATAAGAGTGAGTTCGGGCCCAGCTAGAGTTAATTAAAATAGTTAGTTAAGAAGAGCTGAACCTGAAACGAGTTTTAAGATGTGAGTAACTGATTACTGAATAATTGACCATCTGTCACTTCTATGTTTGTTTAGCTGTGCTTAGAATGAGGAACAGAAACATTTGATAAGTTGGTCTAAGGAACAAGGACAATTACGAATTTCGTCCCTCTCTGAGAACCAATCCAAAAGTCATGCAAGAGGAAATTGGAAGGTCACCAAAGTGATTAGTATTGTCAAAACTCAGAGGGGCAAAAAGGTCAAAATGAGGAAGACAAGTTTTACTTTATCCATTTGGAACTGCTCCCCAAATAAAAGACCACCGACTCCATTCAGAGCACACACTATGGATGCTTAATGACATTTAAGCTAATTTCCATACGAAGCGGAGAATGGGAGGTGTTAATGTTATAATATGCATTTGTATTTTGGATATTCATAATTTCTGTAGATAAATAAGCTCTGTGTTTGCTGTATCTTTGCACTGTGTATCAGGGAGCTATCCCATGCAGCTGTCGGGCGCTGGAATGAACATACACTTTCTAACTCTAAGCTGTTGGAGAGTCTTTGTCCATCTCATTTGGGTATCGATACTAGATCCCTACCCATCATTTGATAAATCAGTAAAGCTGAGCCAACTTTTCGGAACAAAAATTTGGAAAATGAAGAAATCAGTGTTATATCAAGATCTAGACAGCTTAAGATCTTGGCTGGTATTTAGTGTATGCTACCACATGGAACAGTATTAAGTGTTCCTTTTGGCGTCTAGCAGGAGAGATTTACTGTTTGGAATTTGGTTAAGTTACCAGTGTATTTGCAGTGGATAGGAAAGCAGATAGAGATGTCACAAATAGGTGCCTCACAAATAAACTTGTGTTTTTTCAGGCCAGAAATGAGGTTTTTCTTTATAAACACGGCTTTTCTTTGCAGTCCATTGCTTTTTTGACAGAGTGCTCTTACTCTGGATTTAAAGGCAGAAAACTGACAAAGCCAGTCTTGACCCAAGAGATCTGTGGTCAGCCTTGACTGGAAAGGAGTTAGATAATGCACACAGGTACACAGGTAGTGTACACGTTCACTGCATCTTCAGAGCAGCTCTTTGGCTCATACCAGGCATGGCTGAGTTGGTTCATACCAGCACTCAGGACACTCTCAGCAGCACTTCCCATCACTTCTCAAACTCCTTGCACTGTGTTTGTCTTCAATAAGGGCCGTGTTCTGCCTCCCCTGCCACTGTTACACATTCAGAATCATGTTCTGAGCTCAGAGAGCTGCAGTAGGATTGTTCCTGAGTTCAGTCGTCTCAATGCCATCCTGGCAGCAGCACCTGGGGTAGGGCCTGCTCTTGGCACTGAGTTTTCCAGTATCTCTTTCAGGCCATGAATGAGATTTAAGGAGCAAAGCTACACAGCAGTGACTTTGGGGTTTTTGGTATGTGGTAGGTGACCAAGCATAATGCAGCCTTCCCATGTGAGGGATTGATTCTGTGGAGTTTTTCATGTCATGTTTCTTTTGGATTTTTGAGTGTGGACAGAGCTTTAGAATAAAGAGTTCACACGAATGACTGAATGGCTCCTCAGGTGCCAGGTGAATGTCCATCATGGGAGTCCTGGTCAGGACTGGAAAAAAAAGAAAAATGCCACATGGAAGCTGACGATGCACCACAGGTTTTAGCAATGGATGAGAAAATGTGTTTATAAATTGAGAGCCAGGACCATTGTCCTGGTGCTGTCAGGCTCTGAGGCTGTGCTGCCCACAGCTGACAGGCCCAAGCTGGCTCTGTGAGCCTGGTGTCTGTCTGTTTTGGAAAGGTGGGTGGTACAAGCATCCCAATTCCCTTTTCCTACCATCAGCTCTTGATAACCTGAAGAGCTGCTCTTCGCTGCCACACAGAGCACTGAGCGCTGTTAGCAGCCACTGCCACTCTGCTGTCTGGGTACTCGGAGGTTCAGTGGAGGATGGGATCGCACAGAGGTTGGGGAGTGCCTGTGGAGCTGTGTTTTACCTGCTGCTGTTGGCTGTCAGCGTTGCTGAGCTCGGTGAGGCACAGCTCGCCTGCCCTCAGCGTGCCAGGCTGGCTCAGCGCAGGACCTGTGTGTGCCACAGAGGCCTGGTTGGCTGCCACTCTTGGGGCTGTGAGGCACCGTGGGAAGAGCTGGCTCTGTGGGCAGCTCTGGCAGGCTGTTCCATGGAGCACACACGCCTGCCTGCATAGCTGCATTGTGGTCTTGCACTGTGTACATGTGATGGCTTTAATCCTCTAGTCTGTGGTGGTTACCTGAAACAAGTTCCTGTGTGTATGCGTGGCAAGTGTGCAGCAATGAACAGAACTTGGATGTGATCCTTGTGTTTCCCTGTTTAATACAGGTGGCAGAGAGTTTTTCATTTCTGTCTTTTCTGGTAGCCAGCAGAAACCAAGGAAGACCATTGTTAAATCCTGTGGGTTACTGAGCACTTGATACTAACCGAGCCATCAGTGTCCCAGCCTCGTGCAGAGGCCTGAGGGTCACCCTGTGATCGCTGGGTCTGCAAAGTGCAACAGCAAAACAAGCCATGCAGTGTTTAAGCTCAGTGTGTGAAGGAAGACACTGGGTTATAGCTCAGAGGCACAGAACATTTTGGAAACATTATCTTGAATTAAAGGCAATAAAATTATTTTCTCTGTTGATGATTTGTTGCAATATTTCCATGAATTTGTGTCTTTGCGAAATCTCTTGGAAGTGCTGGCCAGTCAGGGCAGTATTGTTTATGTGTAACAGGTGCAAATCAAAACTTAAAGGATGCTTTTGGTTTCAGTTGTGGGCAATTATGAGAAATAGTTTGATCAATTTTTATGGTAATTGAAATTGTGAGATAACTGCTTGCAGAGCTGAGCACTGTGGAGAAATAAATCAGCTTCCACGTGTTATCAGAGCTGTGTTTATATAGGACTTACTTTCAAATTTGCAATTAAAGGAAAAGTTAATACTCATCTTTTTTACAGTGTGGAATCATAGAATTCACTAGTGCAAAGGTGTTGAGCATGAGAAGAGTCAGAGTGCTAAACTGAATGAGTAAGGAACTCCAGATTATGGGATATAAATCCAATGCTGGGAAATTAAATCCCCAGAAAACCTAACCAGGGCTCCTTAAAAGATGTGATGTAACAAACAGTTACGGTGTTCATGGATCAACAGCTGGATGAAACAACTCTAATCTTAAGGGAAAATACCAGTAAGACACATGGATTGATGGTTAAGAAATGCAAGGAAAAGCCTCACAAAGGCACACTGATGTCTAGAGCATACAGGGAGGAAGTGGAGGGGTCTCTTTACAGGTGGAATAAAAAATGAAATAAAATTAAAACAGAAAGGATTGAGGAGACTACATACTAGTTTAAGATCTTCATCTGTGGCTTATACTTTCTGGTTAACTCTGAGGGGTCTTGTGAAAACCAGCATTTGTGAAGAGACAGAAAGTGATAAAGTGGGCAGGTGAGAGCAGAACCCAATGAACTCAATATAGTGATTTCTCATGGTTTAAATCTGAATGTACTGAGGCTTTGAGATGTATTGCTCTGCACCAGACCAACCGATTCAGGGGAGACACCTGCATGTTTTACATCTCCCAGCTGGAAGAAAATCACTTGCATTTTGCATTTGCACTTCATTTGTCAATAGAACGTGTACTTGCACGTGAATTGTCAATTGAAGTGTCATTGCTGCCTTATTAAATGAGATGTGGACTCACAAAGATTTTTTTTTTTGTGGTTGAAGTCTAAGTATTGGCACTCTTTGGGATTTTCTGCCAGCCTGTGTGTCACTGAGGGGATTGATGGAGTTACCATTCTATCTAGCTGATTGTTTTCACAGAATTGCTTGAAATTTAATAATCTTGTAGTGCTGGTTGAAACTAGCCAGAGGTTTAGAAGTTATTTGGTTTAGTAGTAGGTGTCAGAGCTGATAAATATACATACCTTGATCACCTAAATACTCTTTTTTTAAGACAGGAGGCCAAAATATGTTATTCAGTAGATTACACAAAGCAGTCACTGTCACGAATTGGTGCTTAAATTGTATACCTTGAGTTGGTGGGGAATAAGACATTTAACAGAGTATTACCTGAGGGACCAATCAATTGTAAAATTGTCATGATGTATACAAGTGTGGAGTCAGGTTGTTCAATTAATTCTTCTAAACATGCAGAAATAAATGCTTATTACTGAATACCAGATGGTGAGAACTTGCAGCATGGGGCCTGACAGATACTGAGCAGAACGCCGGAAAGTCCAACCTGGAAAATACAGAGCACATGTATGGAGGAAAAAATCAGAAAAAAAACCAGTGAAAAAGTGACATGTGATTGTAGCAGTGCTAAAACCTTGGAGTTCATAGTTGGTAGGCAAGTAAATAGATGTGATTTGCAGGGTGATCTGTAGGAGAAGCTGAGGTCCATATGGGATTTTTGACCTTGCAGATAAGGCAGGGGAGTATAAATACTGCATCTTGTTCCACTCTGTCTCCTTATTTTCTGTATGACTTGGTGGTGCCCCAGAATGAGTGACTTTGTGGGTGCTCGTGTCATCTGATGGCTCAGAAAACCCCCAGACCAGCCCCCTGGACCTGGCCACACAGTGGCTGGATGTAACTGAGCAGATGGTTTGTAACTAGCAAAGTGAGGAGCAAACTCCTGCCTGGCTGTAATGCTGCTGCCAGAGAGAGAGAGATCCTTGGCATCACCCACCGTAGTGCCTGGAATCCAGTTCTTCCGTGGAGCAGCTGGGACATGCGTCTGGCCAAAGAGACTAATCCAGCCCACTCAAATGGGGAAAGATTAACGCAGGGAAAAAAAGGCTTCTCAGGCCAAAAACATTGCTCAGACACGTGCCAGTGGGATTGAGGAGAGGATTGAATAGCTGGGAATGCAGGGAGACGGGGAGAAATCCAGGTGCTCAAGTAGTCAGATTGTTCGTTCATCTGAGACCATCTCATGGAAGCAATGCTCTCCTGAACCAAGACATGGGTTTTTTTCAATGGAAGATGTATCCTCAGCATTCCCTGGATGATGCTATTGAAACATGTGGGCTTTGGTAAATGTTTCAAAAAGCAGGAGAAGCCTGTTAACAGATGTGGAATGTACTGCCAGCCTTTGCCTTGTGCAGCTGGAGCAGGAGAGTACAGATTAGATGAAGTTCTTGGGATCCAGTGAGAAAGTTCTGCACATGCCCCACTCAGTACTGCAGCATTCAGGTGCAAGGAGTTTCTTCAACAACATGGTCTGGTGACATAAATACTGTAGGACTTTGTCAACGTGTCCCTCACTTTATAGAGATGTTTTATGTAACCGATACTAAGGTTTGTAAGATCTTTTTTAACTAAGAGATTAGAACTAGGATGTATAAAGAAGAAATACCTGAAATTAATGGTTTACTTGAATAGTAACCCATATTCAGTATAGTTTTGCATCTTTATACCAGAGGCCTGAAATGTCCTGTAGGTCCTTTTCTGTACAGAAGTGTATTTTTGATGTCCTGTATCAGACCAGAGATCACCGAGCAGGGGTTCCTACCTTAGACAAAGCCTGAGGTCATTCATCGAGGAATGTGTTAAAATCTCTGGGAGCAGATGTCAAGAGAACATCTCTTGTGTGAGGTAATCTAATGCTTTGAAGAGTGACTGTCCTTCCCAGACTGTCCAGTGTTGGCTGGTAAAGAAGGGAAAACTGGGACTCTCCCCTGTTCAGCTGTTCTGATTTTATAAAGAGCAGATTTGAGTTTACATATTTAACAGTGCCAGACTAAACTGAAATATTGATGAACTGTTGATGCTTTGTTTTGAATTTGCTCTATTTATTCATGTTCTTGAATTTTTTTCAGGAAGATCCAAAAGATTCTAGCAGTCTAATATGCTTCTCTGTTTGATATTCTACCTCAGAAACTCATCATTGATGAGAAGAAATACTATCTCTTTGGGAGAAATCCTGATCTGTGCGATTTTACCATTGACCACCAGTCTTGCTCTCGGGTCCATGCTGCCTTGGTCTATCACAAACATCTCAAGAGGGTTTTCCTCATTGATCTGAACAGCAGTAAGTAGTGTGGCATTTAACCAGACAGAAGGGCTATACTTCAGTGTTTAAACATTCTGAATCTGAAGCACTTTTTCCTTTTCCATTGTTGTCTGCACTGTGGGCAAATGGATATAATCGGAATTTGCATCATAAGGAAAGACAAGGGTTCGGGCAAAGGAGTGTTTGCTCCAGTCAGCCTACAGCTGCCTCACTGGGTGTTTCAAAAATTTCTAACTTGTAAGAGGCCTAAGGAGAGGAGGAAAGTGACTTGACCTTCCCGTCACAATTTTAGTGAAGCCTTCTCTTCTGAGGGTGATTTCTCAAGGTCTGAAACCTGTCAGGTGGTTTTTTGCACTGTACATTGGGACCTGCAGGAATACAGAAAACAAAAGGTGTTTGTAATTTATTTCCAGTGACTTTTTGAGGATTTCTGGTGTGTGTTATCTCAGTGTGTGAGATGGTGGGTCTACACAGCTGATGCTTTCAGCAGTCACTCAGTGCCTTGTATCTTGGAACAATTGTTACAGTTTCTGAGATTCTCGAACTGGAATACCATGATCCCAAGCTCAACAGACTATTTTGCATTTTGATGTCCTCAGCACATGGCACATTCTTGGGTCATATCCGTTTGGAAGCTCACAAACCCCAACAGATCCCCATTGACTCCACGGTTTCATTTGGAGCCTCCACCCGTGCGTACACTCTGCGAGAGAAGCCGCAGACGCTGCCGTCAGCAGTGAAAGGGGACGAGAAGATGGGGGGTGAGGATGAGGAGCTCAAGGGTTTGCTGGGGCTGCCAGAGGAGGAGACAGAACTGGACGTGAGTATGATGGCACACTGCCTTGATGGCATTTCCAGCTAGGACAGCATTCTGCACTCATTTGCTTAGAGTCATGGAATCATTTAGGTTGGAAAAGACCTTTAAGATCATCAAGTCCATAAATCTAACACTACCAAACTGTTATGACCCACCCCTGAAGACAAGGTTAACTCAGGTTCTTGTTAATAGATCTCTTGGGGCAGATTGGAGTGAAACAATGCTGAATGACCAAAGTTTATAAATAAATATATATAGGGTTTATTTTAGAACCATTAGGTTGCAATGGAAAGGAGGTAGGTAGCCATTTTGGTTATAATTATCTATAATAATATAGAAAAATAAAATTATAAAAGTAACACTTAAGAAAATATATAACGAAAAGAAAGGATGTGAGTAGAAAGATCTCATCACCCGTGGGTCCAGCAACAAGACTTGATGTCCATTGGTTGAAGTCTTGATCCATGAGGGTGAGGAAAGCCCTCAAAACAGTTTAATGGCTTCCTCTGGGAAGGGGAAGTTTTACACTGTTTGTTGCAAGACTGTGGATCTCGTGCAGTCCTCTGGTGAAAGGTCCAGAAATGAGTTCTGGGGCACCTCGGGAGTCTTTGATGGTTTATGACCCTTCCAACACATGACCCTGCCTCTCACGTCAGCGCAGTTGAGCCAGTTATGCCCCATCAGAGGGAAGAAAACCTTCAGCTCTAGGTGGGAATGGGAATGTCCCGGTACCTTCCCCAGTGGGAGAGGGATCAGAGAGTTGGGGAGTGTAGTTTTACAACTGAGCCATTGTGTAAGGCAGGACATTGTCCTGATAAAAAGCACTATCCCACCTCACAGGATCTGCTTCTCATGGGCCTTTTCCCTTAATCTGGTTCAAAACCCAGCTTGTTGCTAAACACATACTGATTTGACATAGTTATCCTCTGGTGTTCATGCCCTCTGTGCCTGGGCTGTTCCTTTGTGCATCAAAGGAACAGCACCCACTGTGTTTGCAAATGGCCAGTTGTTTAAGCCATTGACATTTCAGTCTGTCACGCAGGCCCACAAGACCCTAAACCAAGTCCTTAAGCGCCATGTCTAAATGTCTTTTAAGTATCTCCAGGAACGGTGACCAAACAACTTCCCTGGGTAATACTTCCTTAGGTTCAGGTTCTTAATTTCTTGGCTTTGAAGATAGTCTGAGGTGCCTTCTGCTGTCAGATACACCCAAACCATCTTATCTGCAATGATAAACCTGTGATCATGCTGCTTCCCAGAATCATGGACCTAATAATCTTACTACTATGCCAGTGATCCTCTTACCAAGGTTTGCCAGGGACGTGCTTTCCAGCTAACATTGCCCCAGGCTGGAGTGGTTTCCCACACTGTTTCCATGGCCAGATACCTGTGAATGCTGCCCTGTTCCCTAAGTTAGCTAATGAAGAGGGAGAGACAGTGTTTGTGGCATTCACAGATTGTGGATATGGGAAGGGACCTCTCAGAATCATCAACCAGCTCAAGAAGGGCCACCTGGAGTAGGCTGCCCAGGATTGTGCTCCATTCTAAATATCTCTGCAGAGACCCTGCAGCCTCTCAGGGAAGCTCATTGCAGCCCTGAACCTCTGCTTGTTCCTCAGGGTCTGAAGTTGAAACTAAACAATGTCCTGTGGTCTCCTGATGTGCACAGTCATGTGATTAAGTCAGATTTCATACACTAGTTGCTGAAACTCTTTCGTTTCTAACTTTGCCATCAGAATCTGACAGAGTTTAATACAGCCCATAACAAAAGGATCTCCACACTGACTATTGAGGAAGGGAACTTGGACATCCAGAGGCCAAAGCGAAAACGGAAGAACTCCAGAGTGACATTCAGTGATGATGATGAAATCATCAATCCAGGTAAGGAGTTTGCTTTAATCCTCAGCTGATGCCTTTCAGGACCTCCTTCCAGTATGCTTGCAGGGATTCCGCATGGTTGCATATGGATAAGGAGAAAAGAAATTTGGCAGTCAGTATTTGGGATCTGCTGTTTCACAGAAGCTGCCGCCATGTCTCACTGAAGTCTGTGACCTCTTTCTGTCTCTTCTGGTCTACCTGTAGAGTAACTGCATGCTCTGAGCAGGATGGGGATATCAGACTCCGCTTCATTGTTCAGTACTCCATCCGATACTGGAGAAATGTCATGGGTCCAAAAGGAGGAAGGTGGTTTACACTTTTGCCTTCTTTAGAATCTCAGTGGGAACAGAACTTGTTTGCTTTTCATCTGTCCTTTAATGCTTTCTTTACCTGTTGCCTCTGGGATGTCTTGAGCTCAGAGTTTTTGCTACTTTTCTGCACATCTGAACCAAGTCATCCCTAATCCTCATTCAAACTGATGCATTTGAGGATGTATCCAATTCCAAATTACTCTTTTTTTCTCCCTTAGCTCTTCTGTATTAATGGCATTCTTATCAATCATACCTTATACGGATAATATTCCTGTTAATAAGAGCAGCTAATTAATGGGCAGGCTCAGAACATCCTAATGCAAACACCAGTCATTCTCATCGCAAAAAAAAATAATTTTTCCGGACTTTCAAACACACTGACTGCTTCTGACTCCTGCTTCAAGGCCCCCCCAAGGACTTTAGGGACTGGCTGCTGTGCCTTTAGCACATGCAATGCCTTGTCAGCAGCAGCTTTCAGCCCAGACTCCAGCCTGTCTGATCCCAAACTGCCCATCTATCTGCTCCCATTGTCCATTTGAGGAAAAGCCTTCCATTCCTGGGAAAGCCAGGATGCCTGATGAGCCACCAGGAGACCAAGCCTCTGAGTGTTCCCCTGAGCCCTTCTCTTTATTTGGTCACACTTGTGCTTACTGGGAGCTGCTGGAGTGCTGGCTTTGGGAGAAGAAGGTCTGTTCCAGTTTTTCGTATAGATTCCTTTACCCCACAGAGGTTCTGTTTTTCCATGTGCTCACTAAAGGCATCACTGCTTGTGCTCACTGAAAGCATCGCTGTTCTTGCTTTGCAGAGGACGTGGACCCATCTGTGGGGCGGTTCCGGAACATGGTACAGACAGCAGTGGTCCCTGTTAAGGTACAGGGTGACTCCCTACTTTCTCATTAACACATTACTTTGATGAACTCACTTTATGATTTATAAATTGCACCTTAGAAACAGAATACTCCCATGTGGAAAGTGTTTCATTGTTAAGAAGAAGTCATGTGTGTGTTTCACAATTGTCTTTTTTAGCAAATTTGACCAATTCCCTTTGAACCCAGCTTTAGCTCTTTTCTTTAATAATACATGGGATCAATGGTGATTGGTTTTTTCCTCCCAAAAAGAAGCACTTTCTAGAAATTCAGTTCATTAGTTCCAGGCATCAGATAAAATTGTGGGAAATGTGGAAAATAGAAGGGAAAAATGAAAGTTTGTTTATTTAAATACTGTGTTCGACGTTTCATAAGTTTGTGTACTAGAACAAGCAGGTTTAGGCTTTGCTCCAAGATGAGTATGCTGACAGTGTTCTATTTAATTGGAATATGCAAGGAGGAAGAAAGATCTGCAGAACTTTAGAGCAGCTAAGCCACTGTGTAACAGCAGTTTCACTTGTTGCTGGTATAGACTAAATAACATCATGTGGAGAAGGATAATATTCCATAAACCCAGACTGCAGGAGAAGATTCCAATGATCAGGAGCAAAATTACCCCCAGTCATCTAGAAGCTGCAGTTTCTTTCTGTGGGGGAGGGAAGGTTTGTGTTATAATGCTCTCAGGCACAGGGTGGGATTCTTGGGGTGTCTTCTGCAGGGCCAGGAGTTGGACTCGATGAGCCTTGTGGGTCCGTTCCAACTCAGGACATTCTGTGACCTACTCAGTCTTTGTTCAGGACAAGCTCAAGACTGGCAGGACTGTATAGGAAGTGAAGAGGTGCTCAGACTTCATCTAAGTTACACCTGAGTGTCAGCTTTTGACACCCTTCCTGCACTGTGCACCTCTAAAAGTTTATTGTTGTGGTTTTCAAGGGAACCCAGAAGAAACCTTGTAGGACAAAGACTGGGACATGATCTGTAAGCACTTTGTATGTGGCAGATTTAGGTGCCTTTTGGGGGAAATGGCCTTGCCACCCAGTTTAAATAGGTTGATGGTTCAGTGCATTGTGAATAACTCTTTAACTTCTTCTGTCTACAGAAGAAGCGCATGGAGAACGCGGGCTCACTGACCACAGATGACTCTGCGTCACGGCGCATGCAGAGCTTCCCCTACAGCGGAGGATTGTACGGGGGGCTGCCCCCCACCCACAATGAGGCAGGGTCACAGTCGCATGGCGTCCACGGGACCGCACTCATCGGGGGGCTGCCCATGCCCTACCCCAACCTTGCCCCCGACGTGGACTTGACTCCAGTTGTGCCCTCCACAGTGAACATGAACCCAGCTCCAAACCCCGCTGTCTTCAACCCTGAAGCTGTGAATGAACCCAAGAAGAAGAAATATGCCAAGGAGGCCTGGCCGGGCAAGAAGCCGACCCCATCTCTGCTGATCTGAGGCTGGGTTGAGGGAGGGTGGGAGTTACCAGCTCCAGAAACTTTTCATGTGCGGTATCGTCTTTTTAAAATTTCAGTGTCCTAACCGATGTAATACCAAGATTGGAGGAGTGAAATATCCTTTAAAGATCCGTCTTCAAATGTTTTTATATGTCTGTAAAAAAAAAAAAAATACAGCTCCCATCTCCTTTTGAACCAAAACCCTTATAGCCTTTTCTTAGCCACCACTGTTCCAGAGATCTTTATGCTGCATTTGGATCCACAAGTGAAAGGGGCAATCACACAATTATCACTTACGGCATGACCCTGCAGGTCCATGTGTTTCAGTGCTGGGCTTGCTGTGGTGACACTGTTCGTGCTGGACATGCTCACAGCAAGGCAGCTCTGTCAGGAGGAAATGTTTGTGGGGCCAAGCCTTACAAAATCCCATTGGTAGGAGCTGTAAAACTTGCAGAATATAGGTCAGCTTTTATTTTTTTTTATTTTCAAAACTCCACCAATGTGGGGCATTCTCTTTTTTTTCTTTTTTTTTTTTTTTAAATAATGTTTGGCTACTAATTAGCTTGTTTTAATTTCCACATAAAACACTAGAGCATCCCATGAGTCATGAGTTGAGATGGATAAGCAACAGGTGGGTTCCTTAGCTTTGTTCCAGTGCTGCAGGATGGGGTCTGTGGGATGGATACAGAGTGCACGGATGGAGGGTCAGAGCGTCCAAAAGGAACAGGCACTGTCTGCACTGTGCCATGATGACTCCCCTGGATAACTCAGGGTGAAGTTAACACAGTGGAGTTTCTTTTAGACTCGGTAGCCCCTGTAACTTAAATAGTTTCATTTTTATTTGCAAACGGAACTTGTAAGCTTAGAGTATATGAGATTCAACAAGACAAAAAGCTGAGAGGACTGGCATGTTCCCCACACAAATATTTTGGCTGCTGGGAACAGCAGGTGAGAATCGAGTGCTACTGAGCGCCAGAATAGGAATTCCCAGTGGACTTGGGTTGTTGCTCAAGCCCTTTAGTTCCTTGGTTTTAGATATGAAAATGATTCACATATTCAGACACTGTGGCTGTACTTTACACAAGGTAAGGCCAGAGCTCTATTATTCTAAACTTTAGTCTGGATTTTTGTACACTCTCTAATGCAGTTCAGCTACAAGTCACATTCCTTTGCTGTTTGCGGGATCCAGGAAACATGCACCAAAATGAGAGCATGTACGTGGCTGTTCACTGTGTGCAGGACTGCAGCTACCTGGGGAAGTAGTGGCAGGTTGCTGGGGCAGGGCTGTGTTCCAGTGAGCTGGGGTACTGGATGGTGCTGGATCAGCGCTCTGTTCCTGTGAGCTGGGGCGCTGGATGCACCAGACCTGTTTCGGACAGGTGCTCCAAAATTTGTGTGAGGTCTGCTCCGCAGTGATTGCTTCTGTCATGTCCCTGAGGTGCCAGCCAGCAGCTGCCCAGCTCACAAGAGCCATGGCTTTGGAGACTGCTCTGTTCCCTCCCCACACCATCACATCTACTAGCTCAGACTATTCCTTGCGTGGATTCAGCACCTGCTCCATGATCCAGCTGCACTGCTCTGTGTTTAAGTTGCCATTGATGATTCAGCTGTTGGGCATTTGTTCTGCCTCCCAGTGCTCCTACAATAACTCAAAATCTTCCTCTCTTTAGTCTGGCCTGTAGGATTTTCATTTCCCAGCCAGTTGCTTTCTGAAGGCAACTCTTTAGGGTAAGACTAGTCGGGACAAACAAAAGTTGAGCAGGTTTTCTTTTTGTTTTGGGGCTTTTTTGTTTTATTTTGGGGGAAGGGGGTTGGGTTTGGGGTTGGTTTTTTGGGGTTTTTTTTGCAAGTGGCTCTTCGCAAGATTTTTCTTGACAAGGGAAACTTCACTGCTCGTTGTTTTTTAAAGCTCTTCTCCTCCCTGACTCTGAACCAGCTCTTACTATTTCAGAGTTTACAGGCCACAGCTGGCCAGGAGGGAACAGGAACATCGAGGGGCTTTGTACAGACATTTGTACACTTGTGTAATATGTAATAGGCCTTTTCACACTTCTGTTGAGCTTTTTACCTGTAACCTTTACTATGTTGTAAATTAAATGCAGATTTTGCCAGGTTGGAGAGTGTAGTGTGTTCATTCCAGTCTGCACCAGTACAGCTGAGACTGCCCATGTGCTGTGGACTCATGGGAGGATCCTGCCATGGCAAAGTGCTCTTCTCCCTGCAGGCCGTGTCCTTGGGCTGCCTCAGGCTGCAACTCCTAAAGCTGTCCCAGCTGCTTTGCTTGTGACCTGCTGTGCTGCCTCATGCTGCACTTTGGCACACAAGTGACACTTGCTTAACAGTGGATTTTGAACAGTGGTTGCTTTTGTTTTCTGAGTCAAGTTTTATCTGGTTCAAGCATAATCCTCTTTTTAAGTTGTACTCCAGAGCCCAGCTCTGCTGCTCTCATTGCCCAGCCTGCTCCTCCAACAGAGCATGGCTTTGGGCAGGCTGCAGGCACCATCCCCTGTCCCTGGATCTGCAGCCTGCCCTGGGCTCGCTGGGGACAGCTGCAGTGACAAACAGCAAAATGGGTACAGGTAACCACAGGGCCTGCAGTGTAGGGTTGAGAAGAACTCCCCAGCTTTGCTGAATTCAGTAATATTTAGGCTATACATAATTTTTTTCCCAATGCAGCAGCAGCTGGGGCAGGTGCATTTGCACTGCAGTGTCGACAGAAGGCTGTAGTTCACAGTTCATGTGCCAGCTGCTTGCCTGCCACAGGCGGAAATAGCTGGAAGAAGTAAAGGTGTTCCCTCTGTGGTCTGACACTGTCAGTTTGGGTGTGTTCACCTCCTGTATTAAATGAAGGATTAAAAGGGAGGAAAGTTGCAGAATAATCTGAAGCCCTCTGCAGTGGGAATGCTGAGACGGAAACAAAGTGGAGACTAGTTTGCAGCTGAATCAATGAGCTAAAGAAAATGGTAGTAGTGTCCAGGAACATCTGTCCTTACAGAATTTCCTGGGTTATCACTGTAACCCCTCCTCCCCAGTTTGGAAGTATATAAATAAATAAAGGGTGCAGCATCCAGCAGGCAGCCCAAGAGCTTGACGTGAGGTACCTCATGGACACTGAGGTACCAACACATCAGCCCCTGTGCTGACAAGCCTGAAAGCAGCACTTGTTGGGGTGGAGCTGAGATCTTCCTGGGGTCCTTCAGGAGAGCAGGAATAGCTTCCAGTGCAGAACAGGTGAAGTGTTGTAAGAGACGGTCTGAAGATCCCTCATCTGCCTCACGATCATCGTCGAGGAGAGAGACTGAACACAGCAGTCCTGGCCTGGCTGAGGTGGGATGTCTGCCAAGTGTTGCCTGCAGGTGTGCCCGCTGGGAACTGGTACGCATTCCTGAGGGAATTAGTGCAGGTCACAATGGACTGTGCCGTTCTTGCTGCCCAGGTGGGAGGACTGCGCTGAATCGGAAAGGAATGACCTGTCCTGTACACCCGTCCTGTACACCTGTCCTGTACATGTTTTCCCAAAACGACGGGCCCCATAACAACGGCTGTAGATTTCCCCCACCTCTTGGCCAGTTGCCCCTCGCTTCTGAAAAGGACTATAAAGGGACTTTCTGAAATAACTGAGCTTGAGATCTCCCCATGGAAAGCAGACAAATCTATTGGCAGAAGACCATGAGAACCTCGTCTCATCCGTTGGTAGCTATTCCCCCCTTTTTCTTCCTCTCTACTCCTTTTTGTTTGTCTTTATCTCTCTCTTTTTCTCCTCTATCGCATTACCGTGTTGTGGGCACTTAATAAAGGTGCACTGTTTTGATTAAAACTGAAATCCCTTGTGTCCTTTTGCACTCTGAGATCTATAAATGAACCATCACGACCCTTGCTTGTATTAGCGGATCATGACAAGTGTGCACTTCTGCAATTACACCAAGAGCTTTGAAACCTCAATGGCACCAGGAGAGACGACATGACTGCAAGACATAGCTTGGGCCAAGCCAAGGACCTGGGGCTGTGCAATGGCTGGTGCTTGGCTCAGATGTCAATTGCTGTTTTTTCAAAAGCAGGCAAATACAGTCAGATCATCTTTGACCTCAGAAGTCTCAATCTAGCAGTGGTAGGTAAAGGGGGAGCAGTGTTTCTGCTTTCACTTCTCAACACCACGTACAGGTCTTCACCCATAGCAGCTGTGTGGTATCACTGGGCCTTACCTGCTGGCTGTGTGAGAGGGAATACTGGAGAAAGGGAGAATGTGAAATAAGAGCCTGGAGCGAGTTCAGGATCAACAACTGCAGGGTTTGGGTTGCAGTTGTTAAATGACCTTTCCCCAAATCTGTCATCTGTAAAGCAGTAAGAGGTATCTGACATTCCATCATCACAATTAGTGCCTGAAAATAACCCTGATGCTTCTCCTGCCTCCCTCAGAGGAGAGCAGCAGCTTTCCAGAAGCACTGGTGGTGAATTTGGTTCTTTTGTTTTGTATGAATTTTCCAGAACTGATGTCCTTCTCAGAGAAGCTTTAAGAGACAAGCAGCTAAAGAGCATGAATCTCTGCTCTCCACCCCTTGTACACCCTTGCTGTCTCTCATCACAGAATCTGACAAACATCAGGGAAAGGTTTCAAGCACAGTTGCAGAACGGTAGCGGAGGGGGAAGCCATAAATACTAAACCTTAAATACTGCCGGGGCCCACACAGGGCAGGTGTAGGCAGGCTGGCCCCAGAAAGGCCCACGGGTGAGAGTAGGGAGCTGGCACATGTCCCGGGGGCTGCTACCAGCATTCCTCATGTCGGCACACACTTCTCACGGGGGGGACAGAGTCACCCTA
>NW_008237525.1:886727-888233 GCF_000691975.1 Corvus brachyrhynchos
GCGGCGCCCCGCGCCCCGCACGGCTCTTGCAGCGGTTCTGCTACGCCGGGGCAGAGCCGCCCCCAGCCCTGCAGCCCCGGACTCGCGTGTCCCCCGTAGCTCCTGCCCACGCTCGGAGGTGCTTCAGAACGAACCTGGTCTCAAAGCGGCCCGGTTGGGATCCGCCAGCTCAGTCCTCCCGCTGCAAACAGGAGGATTTCAAGACAAGCAACACCGGCAACTACCGCGTGTCTCCCACCGTTCCCTCTCAGACCTGCGTTTGCTCTAGGGAGCTCTGGCGACACAGAGCTGGAGGGGACAGGGCCGGGGGCTGCGAGCCCTGCAGCCCTGGAGCAGAGTGGGGTGTTCACAGCGAAGTGAGGTGTGTTCCTATGGGCAGTGAGGTACCAACACATCAGACCCTGCGCTGACAGGCCCGCAGTGCATCCCGGCCCTTAACTGGGTGTTCGAGCACCCATAGCACCACTCCACACACACACTGAGGTGGTCCCAGGGCAAACACCAACGCCAGCAAAAAAAGCACGACTTACCCTCCCCGTCAGACCCCTGGGAGAGCCCAGAGCCACCTTCACACAGCACAGAGCACTCATCCTGCGCCCCCTCCACCCATACCTGGAGTCCAATACCAGCACTGTGTACTGGTTCCCTCCAGGGTCTTAGAGCAGCTGGCAAACCCAAGGCTGTAAATCACCACCTCAGATCTCACTGGCAAAGTGGCCCAGATCAGCTGCCAAGCCCAGCTGAGAGAGGGAACTCAGTGGAGGCGAGTGAAGAGAGCACAGAAGAGAGAGCGAAGAGAGCTATTTATGCTCAGCAACTGAGGGGGAAATAATTATCAGTACCTCATCTTCAGCACTGAAACACCAAAGTTTGCTGAAGTCCAGGCACTGCCACCCCACCTGGCTTTGCTCATAAGCCACAGGCTGCTGTGGAACAAAGCCACCATAACAAGATTTCCTGAGTCACCAGCTGTACAGACTTGCAGAAGTGTGTGCCAACATATGGAATGCTAGCAGCAGCCTCTGGAACATGTGGCAGCTCCCTACCCTCACCAGTTGCCAGTTCATGTCCACAGGGAGGCCTGGTCTTCATCTGATCTGTGAGGTTGCTCCAGCAGTCCCAGCAGAGGGGAGACAGACTACTCATTGCAATCAGTTTGGCGTAACAAGGCACTCAAAAACATTGCCCTTCACACATCAAGCTTATCTAGAAAATTTCAAATCAGCTTCACAGGGCTTTTAGTAAACATCAACAGTTTTGTCCTGGTTTCCAAGCAAGTTCTCAATGCCAAAACCACTGATTCACATCCAGTGTAGTGTGATCTCATGCCCTCCTCCCTTTCTCTTGCTCTTGGCCATCACAGCGCTCACTGAGGACTGAGAAATCCTAAGAACATGCAGAAAACCAAAAGCCAAACACTGCTGGCAGCAGAGGCAGAGCTGTTGGTTTTCACACACTCATTGTACTTTGTAAAATCAACTTCCCTGATGGCACACAGGTGATCCA
>NW_008237525.1:888770-894172 GCF_000691975.1 Corvus brachyrhynchos
CTCGAGGTCGTATCTGGCAGAGTTAAACTCATAGTACAGCTGCAGGTAGTGTGGGTCCCTCGAGATCCTCTCCAGCACCGTCTGCATGGAGCGGGCAGAGCCATCAGGGACCTGGAAGGCTTCTGTCAGCCTGTACTCTTCTTCCCACACTGGGAACTCTTCGTCCCATGGTGAGGCCATCAGGTTGGCACGAGTAAGGTTCAAGTAGTAGGTCACCATATCCTGAGAAGGAGAAAAACAGAATTGAAGAGACATCAGGACAAGATTGGCCCTGGAGTGAGACACTGGGCTGGGCTAGGCCCCCTCTGCAGCACTCTCCACTAAGGGCCCAGCTGCCACTGACAGGGCTTCCTACCAAGATGGGCACCTGGGAACACCTCAGGTGAAAGCCTCCAGAACCCACCCCAAACAGAGCCTGTTTCATAAGGGGTGAAGGGGTGGCTTTGCTCTGCTTGACTTTGATCTCCAAACATCAGAAACTTTGAGCCTGGCCTACTTCATACAACAGTTAGTTACTATCACCACTATCCAGCAGCAGAAGCAAGGGCTGCAGGAGTGTTACTTCCTGAGCAAAGTTATTTTCTCAGCTGTGAACAAACTGAAGAATAAAGTTTTTCACAACTTCTGTTCTCAGTCTCTTGCCCTTTTTTCTCTCCACTTCACTGGCTCCCCAGCCTTGCACAGCATATTTTAGCATTTACTTCTATGCTATAAACATGTAAACAGAGCAACTATAGAGAACTTCATCCACTACAAAGGAGGGCATAAGCACCCGTCCTTCACCTCCTGGCAAACAAGAGGTGGGAAACAGAAGCTGCCCCTACAATTCACCTCAATTCAGATCCACTCCAAATGCATCATTTTAGCAAGTAGAGGGACACAAATAATTTTTCAGATGGGTTAAAGGTTTTGGAGAGGGTCTGACAAGTCTGTTATTACTCAAAGAGTAGTTCTGTGATCCACATTATCTGGGGAGCAAAACAAGTATCAAGGGAAACTCGCTAAGGACATGAAGAACACCACAAAAACTGTCTGACCCTTCCCTGGGGAACTCATCCTAGCAGGATGCACTGGCTGCCAGGGCCATGCTTTGACTCACTGACACTCTGACTAAATCTTTGTGTCAGACACAAGGCTGAAATATCATGGGTCAGAGTCCTCTCCCACACAGCCACTCAGTCCTGTGGACTCAGAAATACTGAAAAGCCCGTTCCAGCTACAGAGGGGAATTAAAGTTCTTCCAGAGCTGTGGTGTGGTGCACACAGGGATTCCCTACCAAGACCTGAAGGGTGTCCCGATCATAGTCGATCACCCGGATCCCAGGGTTGTTGGCTCCATTGCTCACTCCAGGTAATGTTGTTTTCCAGGGAGTCACTCCAGGGGCCAGGAACATGACATTGATTGGACTACCTTCACAGAAATGCAAAGCAAACCATGACTGGAGACCTTGGCTTGTCCCACACCATCTCCCCATCACACCCTGGAGCAGATTGCGCTGCCAAAAGCACCTTTGTCACCAGCTCCTGGTACCACCACACAGACAAAGATTAACACAGTACTGAGGACTGAGCACAGGGCTGCTGCAGCCAGGAGTGGGCTTTCCAATGCTGGCAAGGGCTTTGGCAGTGAGGGTGGCCAGGGAACGACACTCAGCAAAGGTGTTCACCCAGAGCACCCCACACACACACAGATTCAGCACTGCTCCCTCAGCAGTGCCCAAACCCCTCAAGAGGGAACAGGCAAGAAGTTGCCAGGCATTCAGGGGAAACAACAACATTTGAGGGAGAATGGGAAGGAGGGCAGGAGCTACAGATTGGGGATAGAGATGAGAACCATTGTTGCCTCTTGTTGCCCAAAGCATTTCAGAAGCTTTTGCTGGCTTCTTAGCTGCTTTCAGCCAACAGCCTCTGAAAACTCTCATGGACAGTGATTCTGAGAGCTGGCAGAGCTGTCACACAAGTGCTTGGGTGACCAGAACGGGTACCTGTGTCACTGTAGAACATGCGAAAGCTGTCCGTGTGATGGTGCCCAAAGAACTGGGCAGAGATCACCCTGTGGTGCTTCTGCACAATTCCCAGGTACCGCTCATTAAAGTCCCTCCGGAACCACGGCTTGCCCCGTTTCTTCTCAAAGAAGCCAGGGGGCACATGTCCCACAATGTAGACCTAGAGAAGAAAGAGCTGCCCTGAGCACAGAGCCCACGCTGCCCATGGAGCACCAGCCAGTTGTGACTGCACCCAGAGGGAGCAGAGCAGGAAGAGCTTCCAGGCTGGGGAGAAGCCCAGGTTGTTTATTCAGTCTTTTTAATACCATTTCATCTGCTCTAGAGGCGTTGGTCAGTGTTTCTTCCAGCCACTGGAACTGCCCCCCAGGATCCTCCTCACCAGCTGTCTCATCATTCTGGTCATAGTACAGGTTGGTGTTGAGGACAACCATCCGCCCCCTCATCCCTGGGCCAGGCAGCTTCTCGCTGTAGAACCCTCCTTAAAAATGCAACCGACGGAGAAAGAGCTGGAGGTCTGGTCACACTGGTGCCTGTGATCCCATATCCCTTTGTCTCCACCTCTCTCTGCTCTCCTTAGCAATAGCCACAGCAGGGTCACTGCCTGGAACAGTGCTCTGACCACTCCAGGATGTGGATTTGGAGTGACTCTTCCCTGTGTGTCTCTTGTAATTCTCGTGCCTCTCCCGAGGAAGGGAGAACTGAATGGGTACCATGGGCACACCAGGAGCTGGGAAGCTCTGGAGAGCCACAGCACTGCCTGCACCAGCTGCTACCTTTAAAGATATTTTTCCTCCCTCTGCAGGTCACCACTCTGCATTCCTTCCAGTAACTTGACAATGGCAGGAGAGACTAAAGTATAAAATAACTTCTCTTCTTGCAAGCAGAACTCTAAGACAGAAATCAGCATTAAATTGGACCCTACCTCTGCAATATGCTATGAATACTGTTGCTCTGAGCATAGAAGCAAGGAAAATTGTTCATGGTATTCCCCTACCCCTCCTCATATCCCCAGCATGCTCTAAACATGAGCCAGTGGTGCCAGACCTGCTCTGAAGAGAGGAAGGGAAGCATCACTCAGCCAGGGCCGCCACAGTTCTGCTGTTTGGTTGTAGATCCTGTGCTCCTTCCCAGGAAACTGATTCTTGGGGTGGAAGTCATGATTGCCCATCGCTGCATAGACCTTAGTACCTGGAGACAGAGCAAAGGAGGCGCAGGGGAGGTCAGTGCTGCAGAGCTCCTCCAAGCTCCCCAAGGCACTCCTGGCCTTGGAAAGAGCAGCACAACCTAGAGCTTTGCCAAGGCCAGTCACCTTCCGTCCCTGGGGCCACACTGCCCGGGGGCACCACACAGCTCTGACCCGCCCTTGGGACAAGCCACCCACAGCCAAGTGACTGAGCTGTCACCAGCAGTGATACTCCTTGCCCCCTGCTGACACAGGTTATGTCTGAGAGTATCTTGCAGCCTTTTCTGCCTTAATGACTAATGACAGAAACCTTTCTTTTCCTCTCTCCTGAGTGAGCTAACCTGAAACATGATTGTGCATCAGTGCTGTATGGCACAGCAAAATTGAGGCCACTGAAAGAACACAAACAAGTCCCAGTGACCACAGCCCTTCTGTGCCTTTCCTTGTCCCAGTTCTGTAATTTCTCCATCCTGGTTAGCCCTTCCCATGAGTCTCTGTGCCCTTCTCATCCCCACAAATCCTACCTGGAAATGTCTGTTTTATCAGAAAAGTCAGATTTGCTATTATGTGCAGAACCTTTTCTTCTCCGAGCTGCTCATTGGGGACATGGGGAGTGTCATCTCTAGAAAAAGAGAAGCAGCACAGTCACTGTCTGGGACTAACAGGACCTGTGCTTACAGCAACGAGCAAGGCAGAGAAACTTGCCAACTCCTCTCTAGAAGAGAGTGCCTCCTGGAAGAGAAAGTTTACGCTTTTGTGTGCAGAAGTCAGTGCTATGTTGACTGGCCAAGACACTGAGGGAGTTTCAAGAAATTGCTCACAGGGAAAATGAACTCCACTCCAAACTTGCCAGAGTCAAGGAGTGTTCAGACAACGCTCTCAGGGATGCACAGGGTGGGATTGTTCAGGTGTCTGTGCAGGGCCAGGAGATGGAATCCATGATCCTTGTGGGTCCCTTCCAGTTCAGGATATTCTGTGATTCTATGATTCACTTTACCTTAAAACCCCTATGCACAAGGGTGTAAGGGGAGGCTCTCTCTGCCTTGGGGCGTGTCACAGGCACTAAAGCTGCCTGGAAATATTGCAAGGATCAGCACTTTGCAATCTGAGGGCATCTGACGTGCAATAATGAAGCAGAGCTGTTTGCACAACTGTGATCAGCATTAAACAAGGGAATGCTTCCAGTAAGACAGCAATCTGCTCCACATCTGTGTTTGCACTAACGTGCTTACGGCATTTGTAGACGATGCTGGGCTGTCCACAAGCCCACTGGAGAGAGAAGAAGATTCAAAACCATGTCAAAGGACTGAGGAAAATTGCTTAAGGGGAAAAGAATACTCAATATAAGGTCACAAGGACCAATAACTACATCTAAGCAGGAACAGCCATCTGCAGGGACAGAAAATGAAAACATGAGACAGGCAATAGTCCTGCAAACTGGGACTGGAGGTTACAGCAAACTGAGGTTGCACTATCAGAAGAAAGACCATACACACAATCACCATGCAAAATAAAGTTTTGACCATCTGTAAGTGCTGTTGAGGCTTCCCATAGGACAGGGGACCCACCCCTGGAAGCCATACCAGGAGAGAACATCCTCCACTGGGGAGGTTCCTCTGACTCCTAAAGCAAAACTGCCCCTTCTTGAATCAGGTCTCCCAGGTGCCTCATAGCAGCCACAAGAAATGCTGCAAGCCTGGTTTACAAGGCTCTCCTCCCACTCCTCTGACCGGCAGCACCGGACGCACAGACACACAGCCCACAGCTCCTTCCCCTGAGCATTGCAGTTACTCGGAGTCACTGGGGAGTCAGACACGGCTGGACAGGAGGCACAAAGGATGGACAGTGATCCTTTTGTCACCTCACTGCAACGAGCTTCTTACCAGTGTCGAGAGCCCTCGCTGGGGTTGTGCTCTTCTCCAAACCCCTGGTTTGCATTACGAGGCACATCCTCCCCTCTCCTTTTCAAAGCGGGGACCATGGAAAGAGCCCTGACACCCCACGAGCTCCCTATGGGCTCCACTGCCCTTCTCCCGCCTAGCCCTGGTGTCCCTCCAGGCGGACCCGGCCCCTCTTACCCGGTCCAGAGCACGAAGTCCGGCCTGGCCAGGCGGCCCTGCATGGCCCGGGCGGCCGAACCGAGCAGGCTCCAGGGCGCGTCGCACAGGTAGCTGCCCCACGGCCCGGCGGGCCCGGCCCGACCGCCGCCCGAG
>NW_008237525.1:895172-901686 GCF_000691975.1 Corvus brachyrhynchos
GGCCGGGGCGGACCCCTGGCCCGCGGCCGGCCCAGGCAACCCTTCCTCCTGCGCCGCAGGTCACCGTTGTGGGCATCGTCCGGCACGCGGAGAAGGCGCCCACCAACATCCTCTACAAAGTGGACGACATGACGGCAGCCCCGATGGACGTCAGGCAGTGGGTTGATACCGATGTAAGCATTGGATTTCCTATGAACAGGCTTTAGCAGCTTTTGAGAGCAGTGGGTAGAGAAAAGTTACAGAACTATACAGTGTCTCAACTGGAAGAAACCCATAAGGATCACTGATCAACACCAACTCCCTACTTCTCACAGAGCTTTTTTAATCCAAAAGATGTGGCTTTTCTGAAACGTGTTTTAGGGTAATGTCCCTGAAATCCAAGGGAGATGCTGCTGTAGCAGAGGTCACTGGTGTTGTATATGACTGTCTGCCTGTTGAGTATAGCTGAGTTCAGCTGAACAGTTTTGGGGGGGTCATCAGGCTGATGTTCAGTTGCCTTACTGTGAGTTTAGCTTGAGTTCAAAACCGGCTCTGGCCCACCCCATCCCCCCAGGCAGATTATGAATTCAACACCTAATTTTTACTATTAGAGGTTCCTTTCCTCTTGTTGCACTGTGAGAATCTCTCATAAGTGGACAGAGACAGCAGAGCAGACAACTGACACTGCTCTGAAATGTATACTGGTGTTGTTCTTTATTTTTTGTTTACAGCTATGTTTCTCTAACTGCTCTTACTGGACATAGGAATGCACATTGTTTGTGCTTGCTTGAGATGAGCCTGCTTTGCTAAGTTGTTTATTGTGCTAATTGAGAAATGGAAACATGAATCAGCAAATCTCTCTTTTTTCCCCTCTCTGTTAGGAGGCAGGAGGTGAGAATGTTGTGGTCCCTCCAGGAACCTATGTCAAAGTAGCTGGTCACCTTCGGTCATTCCAGGTAAGGTCATGTTATCTGTGTGTGAGTCCTGGCCATGAGGCTGGAGCAGGGGTGTGAAGGATTGGTGATCTGGCTTAGTGCTAGGGGGCTACTTTAGAATATCCACTTAATCGTGGTCGCTGGACAAATCCTTCAATGTCTCTGCCAGGGTTGTATTTAATAACACTAATTGTTCCTGAATGCTAATAGTCCTGAATGCGGACTATTTAAAATGAGAATCCTTTCAAAATTCCCCTTGTCATCAGCATGTTTTCAGCAGAGCAGAGTTCTGGCCACCAGGTTCTGGGGTGTTGGTACTGTCAAGCTTAGACCTAGTTCTGGTTCATGGGGAGACTTCTTGTAGCACTTCATGTAGGACACGTGGTTTAAATATTCAAATAATGGTTCATGCATTAAGGCAAGGTGCAGGTAATTCCCAGCTGGTTAGAAAGAGGAGTGACTCTGTCTCCATTGTCTTTCAAAATCACATCCCTCCCCTCCTCCTTGCTCACTCCCAGTGGGATGGGGGGGAATCAGAAGGGTCAAAGTGAGAAAACGTATGAGTTCAGATGAAGGCAGTTTAATAAGTAAAGCAAAACAAGGAATTCATTCCACTCTTCCTATGGACAGGCAGGTGTGCCTCTTCCTCGCCCTTTCACCAGTTTTATGACTGAGCATGACCACTGGCTGGTCTGGGTTCTCCCTTGGGGCAGTGGGGGTCCCAGCTGTTTCCCCTCACAGCTCCTTGTCCCCTCCCAGCCTAATACTGGTGGAGCTGTGTGAGAAGCAGGAAAGCCCATGGCTCTGTGCAAGGGTTGATGAGCAATGACTAAAACATCCCTGTGATATCAACACTCCAGCACAAGTCCAAAACTAGCCCATGCTACTGTACCCCAGCCAAAACCAGCACAAGATGTAGGTCAGAACGTTTTGGACTAGCTGCATGCAGAGAAGCTCTCTCCCCACTGCTATCCTACTCCTGGAGGGAATGGCTGGGTTGGCTGTTAGGCATCTTTGTGTTGCTGTGTTGTAAATTGTTTTCTTTGTTTTCTGTTTGGTTTTGTCCCACTGAAAGAATAAGAAGAGCTTGGTAGCATTTAAGATCATGCCTCTGGAAAATATGAATGAGTTCACCACACACATACTAGAAATTGTCAATGCACATATGATCCTCAGAAAAAATCTTATGGTACGTACAAAGATCCTGATTCCATCATGGCCCTTCCTGACTGGTGATCTCCCAAAGAGAGACCTTTCGCTGGGAAAATTGCCTAACTGTGGGGCTGGAAAGCTTAAAGCTGGGCAACACTGAATGTTTAACAGGAGTCCTGACTTCCTTGGAGAGAGCTTGTGTTGCAATCCACTTCCATAAGAAGATGTTTTTACTTACTGGCTTAAAAGTAACAAAGAGTGTTTAACACTGTGGGCTTGGTCAGCCTGGGTAACCACAACACTTTTATTCTCATAATTCCAGTCAGCATCAAGAGTGCCACAGTCATTTTCCTCCACTGGGATAAGTGACATGGGGGGCTACGGAGGAGGTGGCAGCCTGCCAGTGAACGGGCTCACGGCGCACCAGAGCCAGGTGGGTGCCAGCAGCTTTTCTGGAAGCACAGCAGTGGCAGCGGAGGCTCTTCCAATGTGATTTAGTGTGGTGGTTCTTGTTCCTCCAGGTACTGAACTTGATCAAAAGCTGCCATGTCCCAGAGGGGATGAGTCTACAGGACTTGAAACTTCAGCTCCACAGTATGAGTATGTCAACAATCAAGTAAGTGTGTAGAAATGAAGGATGCTATGGAAATCCAGGCAGTCCTTCCAGAGGCAGAGAGGACAATGGACAAGCCCAGACACTGACCTGTGAATCAGAGTGGGTAATTCAGGTGGTCCCAGCAGTACAGGAGCCAGAGCTTTTGAAAGTTTCACTGCCCTGAATGAGCTGTTGCCAGTTGCTTTGTTCCCTGTTTTCAAAACAAGCTGTTCATCAGTTCAGTGGCAATGTACTGCAGTGCCTCAGTAATATTTTTCCTGTTCAAGGACTACCTTGCTCTCTGCACACTGATAAAAAATTTAGGAATAGTCTGTTCTATTCTACTTCACTGTCTCTCATAACTTCTTCTTGAGACTTACAAAAATAGTCATTAGCTTCCATGACCTTTGTATGTTCTGTCCCCTGTGGAACAGAGTAGTGGATGCTACCTGGGCAGTGCAGAGTGGTGACTCAGGCAGAGTCTGAGCGGCAGGGGGAGCACATTGCCATAGCTTTGGAGAAACTTCCTGTGTCACTTACACTGCCCACGGGACAGAGACACCAAGAGCTTCCCTTGGCAGCTGCCAGGAGGGACCTGTGGGGATAGGGTCTGTAAATGGGAATTATCTGGCAGAAAGGTGGTGACTTATCTCCCTTTGCTAACTAATTGCTAGCTCGTTACCAACTGTGTGGTTTTTCTTCAAGGCAAGCCGTGGAATTCCTCAGCAGCGAGGGACACATCTACTCTACAGTGGATGATGATCACTATAAGTCAACGGATGCCGAGTAAAGTTCTTTACATCTGATTTTAGTTCCAAGCAAATGTTTGTCCATGTTTCAAGATACCTTGCTGAGCTCTGTGACGTGGAGGGTGACCTTTGCTCTTTGTGGAAATTCCTGGTTACTCTGTGAATGCCAACTCCTTGGAATTAAAGGATGAGCAGAAAGTGTGTGATTCTGGTAATTGGACCTGATTCTATGCTGTGACCATGTGACTGAAAGCATGAAGAGACACAGGAAAACTGAACTCCTCAAAGCTTCAGAGCCTTCACTTTGTTTTGGCTCCTTAGAGGGTGCCTGTTAGAAAGAAGAGCTTCTTTATGATTTGTCCTTTATTTCTAGAGCTGTTTCTCCTAACTCAGCTTCCATTCCATTTCCTTCACAAAGTGGGTAGCCAAGAGTAATCTTCCACTAGTGTACAGCAATCATGAAAAGATGTTCTTATTGTTTAGTTTGTGCATTTAAATCTATATTTGTACTAGAGCTGATCTTGTTACTAGAGCTTTTGAACATTTTCAATAAAATGTTAACTTGGGGCGCCTTGCATCATGTGTGACTCTAGAGGCTTTTCTGCCTTGAAGAAGAAAACATCTGCTTGACAAAACCTGGGGGTAAAAGCACAGCTCATACTTTCAGTTTAACTTTCCTTATTTTTTCCTTAGCTTTTTGCTTTGAAGGTTCAAACTGAAGTGAATGTCTGGCCAGTAAGAAATTAAATAATTTTACTACTGAAGAAAACATGTTGTCTCAGTGTTCCAAATAGGGCCAGAACCATTTCTGCTGCCAAAACAGACTCCCCAGGGAAGGGGTCATGGCCCCAAGGCTGCCAGAGCACAAGAATTGGACAACACACTCAGGCACAGGATGGGATTGTTGGGGTGTCCTGTGCAGGGCCAGGAGTTGGACTTGAGGATCCTTGTGTGTCTCTTCCAACTCGGAACATGGTATGCTGTGCCGAAAGACATGCGTGCTGTGCTTTCAGCTGAAGCTCAAATGAATTACACTGTGTGAAACAAGGTTTTATTCTTTAAACCATTTTTAAAGCCTAACAGAAAAACAGTTGGGATACAGGTTGATACTGGTGGTGGACTGAGATGGAGAAAAGGGATTTGTGTTTCCTATTTCTCTGCACCCCCTGCCTTGTTCAGGAGGCTGCGGGGTGGCTGCTGCAGGGTGTACTTGTTGAGCTTTTGACAGGGTACCCTTCTCGGACCAGGGTAAGAGAGCAGAGGAGGCTGCTGTTCTGCTAAGTTCTTTATTTCCTAGTCTCACAGCTTTCTTGAAGGCAGAGTTCAAAGGGGGTTACATGATATATGATACATGATTACAAGCAGCAACAGCAAACAGGCAAAACCAGCTGCTTCTTCTTCTATATGCTCTATATTTTTTCTTGCAGAAGTGTGGATTATATTTGTTAACTGACCAATAAGATTAACACACGATTCCAGTTTTTCTTAACCTATCCTGGTCTAATTCTAACAGTCGTAAGCCTTACACAAGTGCTACATAGGTATTACACAGATTTGCGTGTACAGTTTCTATCGGCTCTTATTGTTTGTGTGAACACTATCTAAAAAATGTGAACAGTATAATTCTATCTATATTTTGTCTAAAGTAAAGAAATTCTGTGAAAAGGTAACACTCCTGCAGCAAGAACTGTGTTTAAGGTCTCTGCTACAGCTTTTTAATGTTTAAGGCAGTTAGCATACATTTCTACTAAAGGTTAAAAAATCTGTATTTCTATTTCACTTTGGTGTGACTTCATGTATCTCAGCTTATCCAAAGGTTTTAATTCAACCCCTGTGCTTTGGCTTCTCTCTGGGCCTGAGTCCAGAGGAGCTTTCACTCTAACATGCACTGTCCCTGCAGTCAATGGTGAGCTTCCTGTCATAGGAAACAGATGTGGCTGGTGATTGTTTTGAATTTGTAATGGGAGCAGTTCAAGAGTCATAAATATTAAAGAACATTTCACGTGTGTAATGTAGGTGTTCCCACAGAAGGTACTGCGGCTTTCGTGGTGAAGGCGTTGCTGAAAAGCAGGACCCAGATCTTACAAGCTGAACTGCTGAGACGCTGAACTGCTGGGTGGGAGCTGCTGTGCTGTGCTGAACTGTCCTTCAACTGCAGCTTGCTAAATGCCCAGGGACATGGGGCCTGCTAGAATAGCAGCATGCGCACATAGGACTCGAGTCAGAGAGCTCACAGTCTGGTGAACTCTGGGTGTTCAGGAACTGCAAGGGTAGGGCAGGGTTTCTGTTGCCTGGGACTCGAAAAGTGACCTAGGTTTGCAAAAGAAGCTCCTTGTGGGCACATCCATGGGGCTGGCTGGGGGACCCAGGGCCTCTGCTCTGCTTTGTTGTGCTCTGCCAGGCGTTACTGCTGGGGCAAATCCCAGTATCCCGCTTGGGTTCAGTGGCCCAGCTGTAGCCCGTGGTGCACCTCTGTGGATAAATCATGCAGTAGGTGTGTAACAGGTGAACATTTGGCTATGGAGTTCAGCGTATCTAGAAGCCAAAAGTACTGTAATATCGTTTCTGTAGGAGGTGTGCAGGTTAGGAAGAGAATGGCTGAGGATTTTTGGAGGTGAAAATGAGTGGAATTGCTTGCAGTAAGGAGAGTAGTTGTGCAATTGGATAACACAGTCCTGTGCCGGCGGTGCTGAGGGTGATTGAAGGCAGGGGACCCCCCAGCTCTGCGTGGTGCTGTGCTGGCTGGACCGATGCTCCAGCCTGTCCTACCCTGGCTGCCCCTGTAGCACAGCCCCCGTGTCCCAGCCTGCTCTGACCCTCTGTGGCGAGCCCAGAGCTAAGGTGCAATGGCACAGGGTGGGCTGGGGGGAGCAGCCAGAGGCAGAGAAGGGCCGTGTGCGAGCAGCCCTTCCCCGTTCCGAGCACCCGGGCACCTCAACCCCGCTTCCTCCTGCGGTGAGACCTCGCACAGCCCCTCGTGCCCTGGCCGTGCCTGGCAGTCGGCGGGTATGGAGTACGTGTCACGGTGGCAGCCGCGAGGGGAGCATGGGCAGAGGCTATGGAGGGACACGCGAGTCCGGGGCTGCAGCTCTTGGGGTGGCTCT
>NW_008237525.1:902372-904397 GCF_000691975.1 Corvus brachyrhynchos
GGTTCGGCCCAGTCCCGCGCTGGAGCCGGATGAAATGTGTCGGTGGGAGCCACCTTTGTCCCTGCAACTGAAGTTTCCCTCCGGCTCTGCTTTGTCTCCCGGTGCTGTTGCCGCTGCCCTCGGGACAAACGGAACAGCGCCCCGAAGCCTCGTCACGGCCTTGGCGCTCCCGGCAGTTCAAGGGAGCAGCGAGGCCTAGCCGGGGGAAGGGAATAATCCAGGCAGTCCCCTGAGGTCGATGCTGTTTTACACCTGCACTTCACCCATGGCTGGGCATCGTGTGACTACTGTGGTGCGTGGTTTGGGCAGGGAGAAGGAGGGCTTTGGACATAAATCAGTGGGGTTTGTTGTCCTGTCAGGAGTTCGTTGACCTTGTCAGGGCAGCGTGAGGACTAAGGTGTGTGGTGCCTTGCGTGGGCCCTCACCACCAGCTGGGTCCCTACACAGGTGCCTCCATGCTCTGAAAGTGGGCTGGAAGGTGTGCTGGGCAAAGGCAGAGGAGGAGGATGAGCAGAGACACATGGCGTTCCTCTCCCACGACATCAGCATGCTGCGTCTCTTCGAGACCTTCCTGGAGAACACCCCACAGCTCACCCTGCTCCTCTACATTATTCTGCGGACAAACAAGGCTGAGCTCTCCCAAGGTGAGGGGTCTGGGGCCAAGGGAGGGGGCTGCGGGGGTGCAGGCTTGGAGTCAGAGTGGGCTTGGATGAGGCAGACTGGAGAGGCTGTCCAGGGACTGGAAGAACCAGCAAGACACTTGTAGTGTCATTCTGCTCCTATGTCACTCCTTCCTTTGACATGTCACACTATAGGGTGGACCCCTGTCCTGCACTCACATGCCACAGTGGACCATGCTGGGCTTGGGGTGGGAAGGTTGAAGCTGGGGGACCACTGTGGTCATTCTCTTATGTGCCCCAGGAGAGGCTGAGGGTCAGGTGAGAAATCGGGCGCCCTCTGCAGAGTGGAGAGGTGCTGATGTTGGAATGGGTGGAGCATAGGCTGCTGAGCAGGTGCTGTGGTGCCCTTCCTGGGGTGGGGAGTAGGTGTCACTGCAGGGAAATGGGGAGCCCAACAACGTGAGAGCCAGCATTCACCTGCCTCTGTGGGCTGGGGGCTTCCACGCCTGGGAGATGGGCTCTCTCCCAGCACTTCTTCCCCATCTGAGCAAGGCCAGGCACCAGCCTCCTTGTCCTCGGGGAGGGCAGAAGGCAAGGAGAGAAATGTGGGTGCTGATGCTCTGAGCCCCTCAAAAAGCAGCTGCTTTTTGAGCTGGGGGGAAGCTCATTTTAGCAGTACTGGGCAGAGAGAGGTTTGAGCCGGGCTGGGCCACCCTCCCCCTTCAGCATCTTCACCTCTGTATTTGCAGGCCTGGGAATCGGCACCGCATTCCTGTGTGTGTCCTGGTCTCTGCTGGACTACCACCAGTCCCTGCGCTCCTTCCTACAGGACAAGTATGAGCTGAGCCTGGGCTCTTCTATCATCTACTTCCTATGGAACCTCTTCCTCATCTGCCCCCGCATCCTGGTGGTTGCCCTCTTCGCCCTGCTCTGGCCCTATGGTGTGGCTCTCCATTTCCCACTTGTGTGGCTGGCCATGTTCCTCTGGGTCAGCCTTCAGGGCACGGACTTCATGGAATCATCCGGCCCCGAGCAGCTTTACCGGGCCATGGTGGCTGTGATCCTCTACTTCAGCTGGTTCAATGTGGCACAGGGGAGGACACTGTACCGCAGCATCATCTACCATGGCTTCATCCTCGTGGACAGCACCCTGCTGACCCTTGCCTGGCTCTGGGGCTGGGCTCCCTCTGAGGAGTACTCATACCTCCTCCCAGTGGTCTCTGCTGCCCTGCCCTGCTACCTGCTGGGGCTGGGGCTGAGGGTCACCTACTACAAGTGGCTGCACCCCAACATGCAGGTGCAGCAGGAAGGTAGCTACGACGAGGTGGATGCCAGTGGAGGGAGTGGTGGGCTGGAGTTTCGCTCGTTCTTGGAACCAGACCTTGTGAACAGGCGGATGCAGTGG
>NW_008237525.1:905543-911762 GCF_000691975.1 Corvus brachyrhynchos
GGATGCAGTGGCTCGCCCAGACCCAGTTCCCCTTGTCCCAGCCAGCACGGCAGCACTTCGTGAATGGGGCTGCTGCTGTGGAGTCTGCTGTCTGAGGGCAGGCCCTCTAAAGGGACATGAGGGGGAGGGAGACTTGTTTCTTGTCCCCCTTGTTGTACCCCCCGGTCTTTTGTTTTTGACAGCCACAGGGACTTGGCAGAAACGAGGGGTGATGTGGAAACACCTGATGAGTCCCATGGCACTCAGCATGGCTGCCACGGCTGTACCCTCAAGGAAAGCCACAGTGTTTGTGGTGAGTCCAGCACATTGTGGCATATGGCTGCACTGCTGTGTCAGCTTTTCTTGTTATTTATTACTAGCTTTTTCAAAAAAGAAAAATGAAAACAAGAGCACTGGTTTATTTTCTCTGTGCCTCTCCTGGGCCTGCTGCTGCCATTGCTGTGCACGGATCTGGGTGGCAGGGCAGGGAGAACTTGTTTCCTCTATGGTTGTGGCTATCTGACCTGTCTGTTTCCAGCCAGGATTTTCCTTCTTGTGTTAGTTTTGGTGTCAAGGTCAAAGCTCACCTGTTATTGTGTGTTCAGGAAGGGATGGGGAAGGAGGCCTGTGCTGGGAAAGTGGCTGTAGGGTGGCTCAGAGCTTCTGGCTTATTACGGACACCTCATGCTCCCTTGGCTGCCATTCCCACCACCACAGCCTGGGCAGCGCTCCCAAGGCTGTGACCA
The DNA here is from genome assembly GCF_000691975.1 of Corvus brachyrhynchos. Taxonomy (NCBI): domain Eukaryota; kingdom Metazoa; phylum Chordata; class Aves; order Passeriformes; family Corvidae; genus Corvus; species Corvus brachyrhynchos. The sequence goes on from NW_008237525.1 coordinate 906,269, forward strand.
GGTGTAGTGGTTTGGTCCAAAATACTCATTACTTACTTATTTACCTTCTGTGAGATAAGAATTAGGAGAAAGCAAAGCAGGCACAAAACTTAAAAGAATATAAAGAAGTTTATTAACAGACCTAAAAGGAAGGGAAAAAAAAATCAGACCACACCTTCAGAACACTTCTCCCCCCACCTTTCTCCCTTCTCCCACTGACAATATAAAAAGACAACCCTTGAGATTTTCAGTCAGTTTACCACTTCTATAATAATCTTTTTCAGTTCACTTAGGGAGAGGAGCCTCTCTTGCTCATGCTATGGAGACATCTCCACAAGAAATTCTCTTCAGTATCACAGCGAGACAGCGGCCCGGGTTGGTTCTCTGCTCACATCATGTGAGAGTCCCCTCCCCTGACTTGCAGCTTTCCTCACAACTGCTTTCAAGGGTCCAATCTTGAGCTACTGGGGTACCATTGTAAGGTTGAGCCGTTCAGAAACAAAGGTTCTCTTCACCCATCTCTGGGAGTATCTTCATCTCTAGGTATAGAGGCCCTCCTCCTTCCCTGGGAGCAAAAGGGTCCTCATCAAATTACAGCTACTGTCATTTGCTCATTTCAGCACAAGTACTCTGCTCACAGTTACAGTCTGAACACTCCAACCCCCATGCTTTCATGAAATTACAGCGGGTACTCTGATACATCATAGTCCATCACCACCATAGCTTTACAACAGAATTTCAGCTTCTAAGCATCTCCTCTTTCTCCTCCCTCAGGGTTTCAGCTCTTCCTTCTTCACTGACTTTGGTGTCTCTATGATGTTTTCTTCACCTTCCCTCTTCCTCAGACTTGGAAGAGGATTAATGCCTGCAGGCTTCATCTGTTCTGGAGGAAATTTACAGCACTAAAGGGTTAATCTCACCCTGGCCTTGCAGCTGGAGTTCACTTATTGCTGTTGGTCACATGATCTTTGCCAGGCAGTGGGCACCTTCAGCTGAATCTTCACCCGCACTGGGGCTGCCTGCAGGGAGCAGGGCTGTGAGGGGAGGGCTGCAGATGGAACAGGGCCGCACGGCCCCCCCCACACAGTTACCTGTCCCAAGGCTGGAAGCAAGAGAGAGCTTTCCTGGGGTTTGTTTGTTCATTCTTAAATGTGGACCACAGAGGCATGTCAAGCTCTTTAAGTGGCTTAGAAAGTTGTCAATATTCAAACTAGCCAGTTGATAGGTTCTGTCAGGGCACAGAGGAAGCTGTAAGCACCTCTTTGCAAGAGAATCACTTCCGTAGCTATGCTAACCCATGACACCAGGCTGGAGTTGGCCACAGCCAGTTTCTCAGCCATAGGTGGCTGTTGATGTGGTCAGTGGGGTCAGTAGTGAGGTCAGTGCTGTGCTGGCTCCTGGGCACAGACACCCACCACTTCCCAGGTGGGGCTGCCTCCACCCAGCTCAGGGCCCAAACCCAGGCAGGCCCCGGAGCAGCGCCTGCCTTTTGCTGTTGCCCAGCTGGCAGCTGTGGCATGTCCTGGCTGCCAACAGCACTGACCTTTGGCTCCTTGCCCTCACCTCCATCAGATCCTTCCCAGCACGCCATCCCAGGAGAGAACCTCCATACCTGGGAAGGCAGCGGGATGCCGCTGGAAGAGCAGCTGAAATGCTGTTTCACAGCTGCTCCTATAAAAAGCTCAGCCCTGCCCAGGGCCAGCAGCACTGCAGCAGAAGGTGGGAGAGTGGCATGCAAAAGAAAATGGGAAAGTTTGTGCAGGAAGCACCATGTGCCTCCCCATGGCACCTCAGCAGAGCCCAGGAGCAGGTCCCTGCCCCACTGGCTCCCCAGGGGCATGGGGGCTCTGGTGGCTGCACTGTGACCTGTGGCACCCTGAATGCTCCTGGTGGCACCAAGCCTGGCTCGGGCTGTCACAGGGGTGGGGACTGACACAGGGGCAGAGAACAGGCTGAAGCACTGACTATAGAAAATAAAGACTTTATTATTTTTTTCCAGTTCACAGGACAGTTCCCATTACAGACCATGAACAGGCAAAGGTCCCACAGCCAGCAGCACCCAGGACTCACCCCTTGTAGTGCAGCAAGAGGTGGTGTGGGCTCCAGGGGTCCTACTGCTTCCCACCACTGCCAGCATAGACATCCCCTCAAGGGCTGTTGGAGGCAACAAATATTAGTGGATCAGGTGGTTTTTAAAGCCTCTGTGGCTGTGTTGAAGCTGAAGGGGAGGCCAGCAGCACCCAGGTGAGCTCAGGTGCTCTAAGCCTGCAGGCTGACTGTCCTTCAGGTGTTCAGGTTTGCTCTCCCATTACCCCTGACCTGACTGTAGCTGAACTGGTGACAGAGACAGGAGAAAATCAATGCTTGGATAGAGGTGCTGTTCCTGCCTCAAGAGAGACGGGAAAAGGCTTAAATTCAGCCAGTAGAGGAAAAAATAAAATAGCCGGGTCACCCCTTTATTAACAAAACACAGAAATGTACCATCAACCTCCTGTTATAAAAGTACTTTACATACATTCAAGGAAACATCATATAAATATCAGTATGAAATGTCAGTGGCTGCGAGTTCCACACTCAGCTAAAATTTTACCAACGTCTTAAAATTTCCCTAAAACATTTAAAGTAAACAAACACAAAGCACAGCCAGCTACCAGGCAGCTCAGGCCCGCAGGTCCAGCACCTGCTGCCAGTGCCTGGGCAAACCCAGCCCCTCTCTAGCATGGCTCTGGTCAGCTGCTTCCGATGAGAGCAAAGCACAGGGGCTGCTTGGCCATGCCAGTGTTGGGAGGTTAAGGCACAGCTTTTAATCCCAAAGTTCAGCCAGTTGGAGTACAAGATGTGCTCCCAAACCTGCTTGCAGGAGACCTTTGGATAGGCTGGGAACCTGCTGAGGGATGTTCAGCATCAGCACAGACTCTTTGACTACAACTGAGTTCTGATCCTCTGGTGACATTTCCAATCCTGGGAGCAGTGAGGCTCCTCACCACAGCTCTGGCACTTCACAAGGACCCCAGAGGAACTGGACTCTATGGACCCAGCAGTAAGGGAGCTGGAGCTGCCCCAGGTGCCTTGGAACAGGTGCAAACACACCTGAGGTCTCCATTTGGTGTAGACAGAGAACTTCCCTGGGTCCTGCTCCCCTTTCCAAATCCACTGCTGAGCACTCCCAGCACAGCCTGTTTGCCCCCCAGGCTCTGCTGGGCCAGCAGCCCCCAAGGCAGCCAAGCACCTTTATCTCTGCTGAGCTGCCCAGTGACACCCACAGCAGAGTCCTCAGATCCTCCTCATGGGATGAGCAGTTACGCTGCTGGCGGGCAGGAACTCCCACATGTATTTGTGTGCATATTTGAGCTGCAGAGCTCCTGGGGAAATACACAGACCCAGTATCCATCTGGGATCACACCTGGCAAGGAGCTGAAATGGAAAGCAGATCACTCCTGACTCCAGTGACCACCCTGGAGAAAGAGAATTGCCTTTGATTCCAATTTAATTATTAAAAAAAAAAAAAAAAGAAACAACAAAGGGAAACTGGAGCTGGTACCATGTGAAATAGACCTCCCGGGTCCAGTCCCTGAGCACGAGGTATCCAAACCCCTGCCTCTAGGCACCTTCTGCCCCATGGTCACTGGAGCTGGCCCAGGAACAGATGCTCCCAGGGCACAGCAGAGCCTGTGCCAAGCAGGCCCAGCAGCTCCCCCTGCACTGATGGAAATTAACCCTCAGTAATTAATGCTATGAAAGAAATGTAGCAAACACATCCCTGCCTGTATGGGCACAGCAAATGGGTCTGTGTCTTCCCTGCAGTGACAGACTTTCAGCCCAGTGTCCCGATGGTGATATGGGGCTGGTGACCACAATCTGGAGAGGTCTGGGTGCAGCCACAGGGCTGGCTCTGCAGGAGCAGCAGTGGCAGGTTCTGGGGCACAGCACACACCTGTCCTCAGGGCACCTGCTGATCTGGTGCCATCGGGGTACATGGGGGAGACCACCAAACACAGCCTGAGTTGGCACAAAACCAACTGGGCTGGCCCCTGTGCCAGCCCCAGTCCCTAGCTGGCTGTTCCTGGCCAGAGGAGCTGCATCCCAGTGACTCCAGCCTCTATACTGAGACAGGAGCAGAAAAATCCCTCCCAAGTGCTCCATGCTGCCAAGTCACAGTGTCTTAGAAAATTAAGTCCCTCTTAACAAGGCATTTGTTTCTCACTATGTAGTTAGGCTAATGCAAAGAATATAAGAAAATTGAATCTGATTCTACTAAAAGGAACTTATAAACGGAGTCAGGAAGGCAGAGATGAAGGTTATACCATAGCCAGAGCCTTCTCTTCAACATTCATGAGGATTTAGGAATTAGATTATTCCTAGTCCAGGTGAGGACTCTGTTCACATCTGAGCAGTCTGCACCAGTCTGCTGTACCTCATGTTCACAGGCGGTTTCATTTTTCTTTACAGGGAAAATCTGTGGGATCTACAGTCCAGACCAAGGCTGGAATCCAGTGATCTCAAGGCTGGAATCCAGTGATCTCCTGCTGGCTAACAGGGCTTGTGCACACATTGACTAGAAGCCACTGGGATCAACTCGGAACACCAATACTTGCCTCTACAATGAACCACATATCCCAGATGCATTCCCTTACCTTTATATTTTCCAGTAATCCCACACTGAGGAAATAACATAAGGACATTGTAATAAATTAACTGTTTTGAATACCCAGGGAAGGAGAGAGGACACATTTTACAGCAATAGAGGTATTTTTGACATTTTCATTAATATTTCCTATGAAAAAAAACATAGCTCTTCAGCTTTGCAAAACAAGGGAGGTTTAAGCTCTGCCATCAGCATTTTCCTATAAAAATAAAGTTTTGTGTTTACTTGGGTTCTACAACTAAGCTGAATAGAAAGGAGAAGGCTCTTACAAATACATCTGCTGTTTTATGGCCCCTCCCTCTGGAGACACCTGCCAGAGGCATTCAGCTGGCTCTGTAAGTCCCTTCTGCAGACAAGCTCTAGCTCTGCTGAGTCTAGGGCTTCATTACAGGACACCTCTGGACTTGGCAGGGGCTATGCTCCCGAGGAACGACCTGCTGTCATATTCCACTGTACAGTTTGCATTAAATATGTTTTCTTCATCAAGCTGAAAAGTGAGTCCCCAAACATGTGAGATTTCTGCCCCCCCCAGTAATGGAGAGGGCTTGCAGGAGCTTCAGTCATGTCTTTGCTCCAACTTCTTACAGGAAGTCTAACTCGAGGGCTTGGTGAAGGGACACGAGGTCGGCGTGATTTGTGATCCTCCAGAACGGCATGTTGTGCTGTAACAGAGGACAGTCAGGTTTATGCAGGGATTTTCAGCTGAGGTTGAAGCAGGCTGAGTAGAGCTGCAGGGCTGTGCAGTGTGGTGGTTCTGAGCACGCCATGCTCAGGAGGGACCTCGGCCACATGCACATCCATATCTGGAGCCCATCTTATGTGCGCATCTGTGTGTGACAGGCATCAGCACTGTCAGCTGCTGCTGATGGA
>NW_008237525.1:911785-918428 GCF_000691975.1 Corvus brachyrhynchos
GGCCTGGCCAGGGCCCCCAGAAACCCTGCATGGGCAACAGCTCTGGCACGTGGCAGAACACGTGAAGCCTGCGGAGTCAAGGTCCTGACAGTCATCGTTGCACTTCACTGCTAATTAGCACAACTGAACGACCCGTCTAGGCCTGTCCAAATCAATCAAACTCTGCTCCTTGTTTATAATCCAGCCTAATGGCAGGCACTGTATTGACCTGCTGCTGTTCCTGCACCCTGAATCCTCTGTGCTCCTGAGAAACTGCATTATCCTGATAGTCACAGGCTATGATCAGGATACAGAACCATAGAATCATCAAGGGTGGAAGGGACCTCCAAGATCACGGAGTCCAACCTTTCAACATGCTATATCCAACATGATATGCTAAGACTCTGCTGACAGGGACAGTGTTATATGCAATCCTAAACAATAGTAAAAGAGAAACTTTAAACACCTAGGAGCCGGAAAACTGCCCATCTTAACACAAAGGAAGATCTCTTGCATCAAAGACAAACTTTGCTCCTGGTTGCCCTGGCCTGAAGAGCTCAGCCTTGGAACAAGAGTTCTTGTAGGCAAAGCCTGCCAGCAGCTTCCCTTTGCATTGCCCCACCTCTGCAGTCAGACCCACCTGCTTGGCTGCGACCTCCTCATCACGCCCGTCTCCAATCACCACGTAAGTGACCTTCTTTCCAAACCGTGACACGATCCTCTCGAAGCAGCTCTCTTTACCTGCCAAAGACAATCCTCCTGTAAGGACCCTCAGGCAGAGAGAAATAGAGCCTGAAAAGGTCCCTTCCTCCCAGTATGGAAACACTTCTTGTCTTACTAGGCAGGGGTAGCACCCAGTTCAGCTCCCAAGGCCAGAAGCCTCGACCAGCTGGACCACAGCATGGGGCTCCTCAGCTGCAGAAATGGCAGTTCCCCATATAAAAATCCCAGCTTATCCCCAGCAGATGCTGCAGTGCCAGACTTGGCACAACCCCTTACCTATTTTTGTAGCACTATAAATATTTTCAATGGGAAACACCTCGCCCAATCCATACAGGAGAACTTTGGCAAGAGCTGGCATCAGTTGGGTGGTTGTGATCAGGATGTTCTCACAGTTTTTTCTAAAAGAAGAAAAACACTTGTAACAGCACATCTACAGGCAGCGGTGCCAGGACTGCTCTGGGCAGTCTGATCAGCTTCCCCAGGTGCCAGGTGCTTTGCTGTCCTGCTTTCAGGAGGCATTTTAGGACAAGGTTTCGTAATTTTTGCTCATTTGCTTCTGGCAGAATTCTCTGTCAGAAAAACCATTTGGTGAGCATGGGGACCTTACTAACTACAGGTGTTTCAACAGAGAAACAGGGGTGGAGTTCTTGCCCTCAGTCACTTGGCCTCTCGGTGCCTGTGCCCAACAGCAGCAGCGTGATGGGGGCAGTGCCCAGCACAGCGCTGCACGTGAACCCGAGGGCGAGAAAGGGCTGAGAAAACCTCGCATGCACTTCCAGGTTCCATACCTGGACTGGATAAGCAGAAGGGATTTTAATGCAGTTTCCAGCCAGGAATCTGTCAGCACTTCTATGTCGGTCCTCAGTCGCTGCAGAGCTTCCCTCTTCTGTGGGCTAAGCAGGCCTGGAAGATAGGGAACACATGTTTGCCTGGCACATCTGACACGGGGAGAGCTGTCCCCCAGTGCACCAGCTGCCTGCTCTGCAATAAATAACAGAACTGAATGCCTCTGGAAGCTGGACTGTCTATCTCAAAGCAACTAAAGAAACCAGCTCCCAGTGACATGAATGAGCCCAGACATCCATCCAGGAGTCTGACCATGGAGAACTGGGCAGATACTTTTCTGCGATTATTTCAAAGCATTTCTCAGGATACATTTCTCAGGCAATCAAAGGCACTTCTCTCGTACAAAGCACTCACAGTAGCAGGGATCCAAGGCCACAGAGCAGGGGAAGGAACTCCTACAATCACTCTCTCTGACTTTCTGCTTTCCAAGGACCCTTTCCACTTTAAGCCCTTTTACACACCTTTTTTTAAACCACCCCCCCTTCTTTTATTCCCATGTTTGTAATCGCTTTTAGATATAATTTTCTTCAAGCCTCTGGTTTTGAATTAAAAGCAAACAGAAGTGGAGCCCATTTCTGCTCTTGACAGTAAACACAGCAAGAAAGGAGCACATGGATCCTGCACGTCTTTTCAATTTCCATCCATGACGTAGGAGCCCCCCTCACTCCAGCCGTCTGTTACACCAGTCCTCTGCAGTGAGGCCACGGAGGGACCCACAGCAGGCTGCACTGACAGCTACTTCATCATGTAGCTTTCCACAGGTCCTGAAAAACTCTGTATCCAGGTTTCCCATGTGCAAAATACAAAATCATGGTCTGATCCCTACAAGAAATCCAGTAACTGCAGCACACCAAACTGCAGACCTATACTAGCAGATTTTTAATGCTCAAAGTTGTAGCTTTGAACACCTGGTTTTTAGAAAATATGTCCAAAAAAAACATCTATCAAGGTTTTTGCGTAGGCAAAGGGTACCCAAACCCACAACCAACCAGGCCAAGTCACCCTACCAGGTGAGCTGCTCCAGCAGCGTCCCTTTTCCAGGGATGGCAATGCCAAGATTCAGACTAAACAGAAAATGAATCTCCATTTGCTCACTATGGTTTGCATGATTATGACAGCTTTGGAGTTGAAAGGGAAGCAAAACTAGAAGGCTTTAAGTGACTTTGTGAAGAGAGATCAGAGAAGTCATGTCAGACTGTGGACCTGAGAGCCCAGGGGTGACCACTGTATTTCCTGACAATGGCCTGACCATGGCAGACTTAGTGGAAACATGAATGAGACCTCCTGAGCAGCAGGGCACATCAGTCATTCAGGCCGCTGCTGAGCAGAGTGCCAGGCAGCCTTTCATACCAAATTAGCAAAGGGATACTATCTGCACCAAAACTGTTGTCTCTAGGACTGAGTGACCATCCTTATCTCCACGATAAATCACAGCCTGCACTGGCACACTGTTCAGTTTTGGAAGACGTACCCTCCTAGATTCCATGGAAATTTGATCCCAGTTAGCACTGGGAGAATGGTTTATTTCTCATGTCCACACATCAGGAAAGCCAAAGCTCTGAGGAAGGATGGAGTCTGGCCCCACAAACTCTGTTCGGTGCTCAGATCTCGGTGCAGGTGATCACTCACCTCCAACGTTGGTTTTGTATTTGTTGTAGATCTCGCGTACCCTGCGGTAGCGGAAGGCCAGTTTCCTCATCCAGTCCACTCCTTGCACACCCACTGAGGAGCTGTGGTTTGCGTTGCTTCCCGAGCCACTGAACCCATCCGTGGAGAAGTTGTAGTTGCTGTTCCAGGAAAGCAGATGTGTTAGGTGTGCCACAGCAGCAGAACCACTGAGGCATTTCTGGAATGGCAGCGTTGACAGCAGCTGGAAAACACTTTGGAGAGGAGCTGCACAAGCACCACAGCACCTGGAGAGTGGAGCCTGGCTCCTGCGGGAATGCATGCTGACATCCAACTACAGCTGCTGCTCTGAACTGCTGCACTGATACAACTCCTTTCCCATCCTCCACTACAAAACCGTCCTTTGCTCTTTGGCTGTTCACTCCTCTGCCATATAGAGCATCCTTCCCACTGACCCCTTCCTCATCCTGCAGCAATAAACCCCAGCACATCTTCCAAACACAACATCCATGCCTTTACATCACAACTGCAGCTCCACAAGCAGATGAGCTGCTTCACCAGCTTATGACTGCAGGAAGCAAGTCCTGCTTCACCACTTTCTCTGTATTTCTTTCTCCCTGACAGACCTTTCTCAGAATTTTTCATGAGCCAGTTCAGCTCAGTACAAAACCTACCTCACCCTGTTTGATAGTGAGCACCATAAGCTCTCAGGGATGCAAACCACAGGGAGACTTTCGAAGGTCAAGATCATGGAATCAGAGGATGATTTAAGCTGGATAGGATCTTCAAGATCATCTCATTCTAAACCCCTGCCATAGGCAGGGACTTTTTCCACTAGATCAGGTAATTAATCTAGTGCTGTCATGAGATCTGAAGTGTTGGTTCTCCATTCCTCACTTGTTCTTGAGCACAGAGGCAGCATTCAACAGTGGACAATATAATTCACAATATAATTTCAGAACTCTTAATGCTTTGTAGGTCTTCAAAGAAATTGCAAACAAACATTTTACCAGGTTTCATCCCCTGCACAATGCTGACCTCCATCCCTTAACCCCATCTGCATTTGAAGTCTTCACAAAACCTGATTACATCAGCAATACATTCCTGCATTCATCAGTACAACACCTTAGATCTTGGCCATTGTCATCAGATGCCACATCTTCTATGTGTACCTGGTCACACTCCTGTTAAAGACAAAAAAACCCCCAAAATAAAGTCATGTTGTGGTAATCCAGAAACACACTGAAATTTGCAGATTAAAGAAACTGTGATAGAAACCAATCTCTTCACACTTCCCAACAGCAACAAGCCATGCCACAGTGCCTCCACAAACCCACAGAGGTTCCACTAGCTCCTCTGCCAGTGCTGGGTTTTACTTCCCAGCCCCTAGAGGTCCTTGCCCAGCCTGGGATCTGAAGTACCAGACAGGATTGAAAAAAAAGCACATTTCTATGGTATTTTGAGTTGTCTGCAGAAAAAGAACTTCAACACTCACTGAATAGGTTGGACTCAAAGCTCACTTGTCACTTGAAATCCTTCTGCCATTTCAAAAAAGCAAACAAACCAAAACAAAAATACCCCAAAACCACATTATCTGGTGAAACATTGCTATTCTATTTTCTCAAAAAATGTGCTGGCACTGCTGTGGCTCTGGTGCTTAGTGCAGCTGATTTAACTCACTAAACAACACCTACAGCAGTACATGTTGTGGCTGAGCACACAGCTAACACAGCCGTGACGCTCCTTCCAGCACAAGAGACTATTTGGCATTTTCATTTGGTTTTTGTTGCTTTTTTCCCTGAAGCACGGAGGTAACTCATTACCACCTTCGCAAAGTTCACTGCTGCCAGTAGTCACAGCCACAATGGAAATATCATTTAAGTCTCTGTTTGCATCAACAAAACCATCCTGCTTTTCCACTATGTGCATCAGTGATACACCTACACCTAACTGGTCCCTGTTCATATTCAGCCTTCCTAAGCCTCAAACTAGTGCTGTCAATTCTGCAAATTACATTGAGTGGAGTTACATCAAAGACAACACAATAGAAAAAGGGAGAGTGTTGTGTGTCCTCCATGGGTACAGCCTGCTTGTTTATGCAGCATGTCCTTCAAGCTGTTCCACAGCCAAAGTCACCTCCTGTATTCTGTCCTTGACTTAGTCACAGCCCTTGAGAACGGACATCCTCAAGACTGCCTTTTCCTCACATCTCTGGTCTCCATTTCAAAAGAATATCAGTGGAAGCGAAGTGCTCACCAGTCCAGAAACGCAAATACAGGATGGAGCAGACATCACTCTTTTAATTTGTATGGGTTCAAGCAGAAACCCAGCAGAAACTGAGAGAGCTCCTGACACTAGAAGGCTGCAGAATGCCTGTCTCAGTTAAGAGTGCACCCCTGATTTGGCTGTGCTTACAACAAGCAGTAAGAGGCTCTGAAACACAGAGCCCTCACAAACAGTGCAGTGTAATTCTGACGCAGTAACATGGAGTTCTGCCTTCCAAACACATTTGCCATGTACCTCCAAGTCATTGAAAAACAAGTGAGTATCAGCAACTTCAAAAATCATCTCCTCCATGGACAGACCTGAGCCAATCACTAGCGTTGGATCCTGGAAAAATACAAAAAGAAAATGTAAATGCACCGTGGATACAGGCAGAAGGGAATTGTCATGAATCTCTCATCAATTAAACCTCACAGAGTTTTCCACTGTATAGCAAACCTGGCATAATTCCAGCTACATTCAATGGTGTGAACTACAATTTCCCTAGTATTTTAAGCAACTCAATTAAAAAAAAAAAAAAAAAGAAAGAAAAACAAAGAAAGATCCACATTCTGATAATACATTGACCCAAAAGTAACAGAACACTTCAGTACTCCACAGGAGAGACTGATGCATTTTTACAGTCAGCACATACAAAACATTCAAAAATCTACAATGTATTTTGAAGGAGAAAAAAACATTTCCTTTCCCTATGTGCCAGGACCTCAGTAATTCCCAGTGAGGATAAAACTAGTTTGACAGACTTGCATTTTAAGAAGGGACATGTTGGTGGATGTCCATCTCCTAGCTCTGTATAAAGCCAAATTTAGTACTTTCCCTGCCCCAAACTGCCAACAAATTAGAAGTACCACCTTACAGAGTTTAAAAAAAAAAAAATCTATTCCTTTTCCAAAGACTAACATTTCATTCTGCATGACAGAAATGGGTTTTCTTCCATGGAAAAGACAGTATTACCTTGCCATATTTTTGAGCATAAGACCCTGTAAGAAGGGAATGGAAGATGATGATGGTCTCATCCAGGTCCCAGAGAAACACCCGCTGCAGAGAGAACAAGAGCTTTGGTACAGAAGGACTTTGATATTGAGAGCCAGGCCAACATGTGGGGCGGAATAACCCCTCACACTGGTCCAGGCTGAAGAAGCTGGAGGGCATACTGGACACCAGTATAAGCCAGTAGCACTCTCTG
>NW_008237525.1:918457-921091 GCF_000691975.1 Corvus brachyrhynchos
CAACCCAGCTGGCACTGGGAAGGTTACCCCAGATTGCATTCCTGGTCCCAGAGATCTGTGAGGAAATGAGAGTTGCCAGCAAAATGCTATCGAGATGGTCAGCAGCCCAGAGGAGAGGAGAGGCTAAGGATGGCTTATTTCAGCAAAGAGGAGACTCAGGGATATATAACAGGAGACCACAACTAATTGAAAGGGAACTTCAAAGGAGATAGAGATAAATTCTTCTCAACAGTGGCAGATGGAAAATTGCTGTGGAAGAAGAAGGGGAAATTTGCAGCATGGGCAATTCCAACTGGAGACAGAAAACCTTCTTCCCTGGCTGGATGTGGTAGTGCTGGGACAGATCTCTAGGGACAGGATCTCACTGTCTAGGTACAGGATCTTCAGCTTTAGAGGCTCTTTGTGGCTCAGGCAGACAAAGCCATAGCCCCAGTGCTGGGAACAGCCCTGCTCTGAGCATGGGGCTGTAGTAGAGACACCCGGATGTCTCCTCAATGACACCACTAGGATTCCAAGACCCATTTAAGTGATGCTTTGGGTTTGAAGTGGACTTTGAAAGCCATCCAGTTCCATCCCCTCTGCCATGGGCAGGGACACCTTCCATTAGACCAGGTTGCTCCAATCCCCATCCAACCTAGCCTTGGACACTTCCAGGGAGGGGGCAGCCATTAATTTCCTGGGCAGCCTGTGCCAGGGCCTTCCCACCCTCACAGGGAAGACATTTTTTCCTAATATCAAATCTAAACCTATTCTCTTTCAATTTGAACCCATGGGGACAGAACTTTTAGTAGGGCCTGTAGTGATAGAACAAGGGGGAATGGTTTTAAACCCAAAGAGAGTAAATTTCGACTAGATGTAAAGACACTGGCACATGTTGCCCAGAGAGGTGGTGGATGCCCCATCCCTGAAAACATTCAAGACCAGGTTGGATAGAGCTCTGAGCAACCTGACCTACTTGAACATGTCCCTGTTCATTGCATGGTGGTTGGACTAGATGACCCTGAAAGGTCTCTTCAAACCCAAACCATTCTATAATCCCCTTCCATTTCCATGGAGACAGAATGAAAAAAAGGGAGGAAAATGTTCACCATCACACTATTCTGCAATGCTACCTCTAGAAAAGAGGATCTCTATTTACCTCCAGTTCACTGTCCTGTGAGGAGGAGGTATCTGCTTTCCTCTTCCCTCTGTTCTTTCCAGGGATGTTTTTTCTTGCTTGCTCATCTAACTCTTTACTTGCTGTTGCTCTTGGTAGCAAAGGACTTGTGGATGCATCTCCTAGAAGAAAGAAATCACACAGCTCTCATCCCCCCATGTCTCAAAATAAACACCAATACAGCAATGGCCACAAACCACCTTAGCAAAAGGTAAGACGTTACTTTACTATGTGGATGCAGTAGTAGTTGAACGCTGATTAGAACATAAACCATGATTTCTTTATCCCATCATTTCATAACAGCTGTCTCCTCAATTCAGTCCCCCAGGACTGAGCTATTGCAAGAGCTATTGCCTACAGAGCAAAGCCAGAGCAGAGCACCCTCCATCCTAAAGCCTGGAACCCCTCAGTCATTTCACTACCCTGGAACTACTTTATTACTCAACTGTTTTATTTACTAGACAGTTGAATATAAAAGAATAACAGCAATGATGTTGGCTCTGGAGACACAGCCTTGGTCAAGCAGCATGGCCACGACTAAGGGGGACACAAGATGGAGCCTGTTCTGCTACTGGTAAGAATGCCCTTCCCAGGGAAACAGTACACCACCTCCATAAAAATCACTAATTCTGATGTGCAGAGTATAAGGACCATGATGGGAGATACTCTATGAATCCTTTATTACAGCTCAGGGAGAAGAATTAACATCCCAGACATCTGCCTAGCTAGTTCCAAAATAGAACCAGACCTGTAGCAGGAAGGCAGAGGGTACAGGGGGCTTGGAAGAGCTTTAATTCAGTCTGGGGCCTGAAGATAAGACACTGCAATTCCTATGAAAATCAGTGCAAAATGGCGAACCTGGAGAATTCCTGAGCTAAGAAAATGGCACTGAAAACATCAAAAACTGGGCCATTCCCATGACCTTGAAATAACAGGTCAGTTCCTCAGGTTTGGTTTTCAGCAGCAAATGAGAACTAATTCTCATGAATAAATCTTCTGTTGCTCACCTCAACTAGAGGGCAACTGTTTCCTGAAAGAGGAAAAGTACTTGGAATACCACACTTCTTGATGGACAACATCACCCACATCAATAGCATCCCATCAGGTAAAGTGGAGAGGGGTCACTGAGCCCCAGACTACAGATTTGTATGCTTGGCTCACTGGCAGCGGCCCATCCCTGCTTGCAGGTTGTGTGACTGAGCTGGAGGACTTGGCTGAGCTCAGGTACTCCTGATGGACCTGGGGAAGATGCACAAGGCAAAGTGCTGCAAAGGCAATCAATCAGCACCTCCCCCAGCAGGCTGACACCCAGCCCCTCTCCGAGCAAGACCCACCCTAGAAGCCACACCCCACACACCCACCTCTTCCTCTACTTCAGTTTTTATTGCTGAACATGCTATTATATAGTATGGAAAATCCCTTTAGTCAGGTCATGTCAGCTGTTTCAGCTGCATCCCCTTCAAGGGTCTTGTGTATCT
>NW_008237525.1:921153-932981 GCF_000691975.1 Corvus brachyrhynchos
GCAAAAACACTCTGCGTTATCAGCATTGCTTTAGCTAGGAATCCAAAGCACAGCACCAGCACAGCTGCTGGGAAGAAAGTTTCCTCCAGCCTGGCCAGATGCAGGGCACCAACAAAAATGACTGGAATCTGGATTTTTTTTCCCTCAACCTTCAAATCTGCAACAGGCAGCAGATTTCAATTTAAAACTGCTCAACAACACAGGAACAATCTCCTAACTCCTTGTGCAAGACACTGGAAGAAAACACTAAGTTTTTGCTCTTGTCCTTGATACATTTAAGAAACTCTCTTTTTCAAGAAACTTTAGCCTACACTCCTGAGGGTGGGACACAACCCAGCACTGGTGGAAATGACCTAAGGTGTGACTTCTCTAGAACAGGCAATTACACCTTTTCAATACACTTTCTACTTCCCTTACCAGCTGAAATCTTCTCTACCAGACAAGTGCCAGTGACTGACTGCTCTGCAGATGCGCCCACAGCAAAGCACCAAATCTTCTCTACCAGACAAGTGCCAGTGACTGCTCTGCAGATGCGCCCACAGCAAAGCACAGCAGAGCAGCTGTTTGCAATGATGAGGCAGAGGAAAGGAAAGCATGTACTGCTGGGCACATCAGAGACAGCTCAGTGAGAGGGGATGGCTGAACCACAGCTCTTGAAAATGCAGGAGCAGTCCCGGAGGACTCCCGTAACTGGGACTGGCAGCTAGGTACTCTGCCAGGTACTCTGAACACCTGGCTGCAGGAGAGAAAGATGCGGCAGGAGCTACTGAGACCGAATACAAGCAACTGCCCTGTAAGCCCAAGTGAACACCCAGTCCCCAGGGAGCTGCTGCTGGCAACTCCTCAAGTGACCCCTCACACTCCCTTTCCCTGGGGCACACAGAGTACATGGCAGGTGTCCTGGAATTGCAGCAGTAGAAGGCTTCTGATACATAAGTATGGCTGGCCCACCATAATACTGTGCACACCAGTGAGACCAGTCTGACACGGAAGGCAAGCGTCCCATCTGGCCCAGCATGAAAAGATGCTGCAGGTACCTTTTGGAGATGTTTCCCCACACCTGCCCCCTGCACTGTTTAGCAGAGGTATTTTGCAGCCATCCTTTACAGACCCCGCCTCACCGGAGGAAGGTCTCTGCACCGCCCGTGCCGGCACCAGGGCATTTGGTTTCTCAGCTGGGTACGTGGTCGTGGCTAATACCATGCTTTCTGTGTTGCTGTCTGCTGGTGGCACCACTCCGAAGCCTGAGCTTGGGTAACAGGTCTGGTACTGACTCTGGCCAAGGATTGTGTACGTAGGATACTCCTGTTGGAGGAAAGAGTTAGTGATGGTAGGACACTGCATTCCGAAAACAGTCTGAATCAGGATGACTTTTGTATTAGAATATCCTGTCCAAGAAAAATCCCAGCAAGAGCACAGTCTGACTTTATGCTGTTTCATTCTGCACATGTAAGACATTCCCAAAAAGGGCTGAGAGCTCTAGTTGCCCAATGGCCCCTGCACAGGCAGGTTTTGCAGAGGAGACCAGCGATCACAGGGCCATTCCTCTGCTTCCACTGTCTGCAAAAATTAATTAATAATGAATGATGTGATAGTAACAGGGGGAGCTGAGTAGATGCCAAGACATCAGTGCGCTCTGTGCTCTGGAATGTGTGGTTTTGTCTTGCATTTGACTTCCTGATATCAGATGTACTGACAGTGACAGAAAGTGACCTTGGCCCTCGCTGAGGGCACAACTACAGGATAAATGGCCCTTACTCATGTCCTGACTTCATCAAGCAATAATTCTGCATGCTGTGCTGGAAGGTATTCATTTATGAAAACTACTTAATTCATTTAGGAGATCACTGAGCACCTGGAGCTGTGCTTGAGGATTATAACTTGTGCTACTGACAGTAAAAAAAGCAGCAACCCCAAATGTCACATCACACTGTTCTGGTACACTGCGCTCTCCTGATTTCCTTGAAGAGCAGCCTGGGTTTGTAAACCAGGTACCTTGGTCTGAAATACTAAAAGAAAATCTTTTTTTCCCTTTATGGTTCCAAGCAAGTTCATGCTTAAAAAGCAACAGCATTAGCACAAAAGGATTTTTGTGCATCCATTGCATTTTCCACACTTCCTGTATTCTCTTTCTGAAAAGCTGAACGCTGAAGGCTTGCTTTGTATAACCAAGTACTCAGAATGGCAATTAACCACCCACAGAGGTAAAAGGCAGGGGGAAATGGTCTTTGCTAGCTTGCAGTGCTGTTTCACTTTGTTCTAGTCTACCATCAGAATGCACACCCTACTTTATTGGGTTGGTGTTCTATTTGTGTACAACCTCATTTCCTATTCTTGCTGAGGGAGAACAAAGGCGTCCAAAAAACATCCATGTCTAATCCTCCCTGTAGGTTTAGTCCTCAAAATAGCTGAATTGTTTCTTCCCCTCCCTCTCTCTTGCAGAGATCTCAGTTTAAGATTCGCCTCACAATTTGCAGATGAGGCAACTGCTTTGAACAGATGAAGTGAGTTTGTTGCAAAGACCAAAGGGAGAAGCATCATGGTCAAAGAGATAGAAGGAGCGATTTGGTGACTTTGAGTTACACATTGAGCCCCACAGCTCCAGTACCACTGTGCTCCATTTGAAGTGACATTCCCAGGTTAGTTTTGAGCAATGTGTTAAACAAAGGTAAAGGAGATGGTGCACATAAATTTACCAAGGAAGTTTTACCTGTGAGATGCTGGCTACTGCTGAAGTGGAAATATTTACAACACTTGAGGATGTAGAGACTGGACTGGCATTGGTAGTTGATGCTGTAAAATTCAGAATTACTGCATTAAATATTCTAGAAAAGCATAAGAAATTAGAAGTTGTGAAATAAATACTTACTAGGCAAATGTGCAAGCATTTGTGCTTCCAGCAGCACTCTGCTACTAAGAGCCAAAAAAGGACTGGGCTGTATTTTGACACCAGTCACATTTCAATTGGTCTTACAGGGAAGGAGAGCTAGTACTTCTTTAAAAACAGTCCTTTCAAATGGTTCAGAAACCTTTTCCCTCCATGGCTGCTAAGCAATTAGTGTAGAATTAAGAAGGTTTTACATCTTTACCACATGTTTTGATAAGACAACAATCCCATTCTGATGGTCAATCAGTAGCAGTTGAAAATGAATCAGAATAAATCAAGAAAAAGGACATGAATGTGTTTAACTCAGTTCTGTTAAAAAAAATCTCTGCATCAAACTTCGCATTTTTAGTCTAATTAGATTTAAAATCTAAGGAAACATTAAGAATGTTTTAAATAGTAGAAGAAGAGTGTTTCCTGCTGGAGAAAGTGAACATCTCTCCCAACATCCCTGTGTCTAGAACTGCTTTTTGGAGACTTTCTGAAACAATCTGTCAACAGCTCATAGGACAAATTCTTAGAGATGTGTAGCTGTTAGTATCAACTTGAAGATGTTTCACAGCCTTCATGTCACTGCATTCAGTTCTCCCAAAACACAGAAAAGGATGCTAGAGCAGCACTTGGGAACGCCAGTCATTTAGCAGTTTTGGGGGGGTTGCAGACACAGGGCCACTCCATTAAACACTCCTCAACACGGGGTTTTGGGACTCAAAAGGATAACAACAAATAATTAAATCAGCATGAACAAAACCAGAATGTACAAATCCAGAGGCCACCAAGAACTATTCTTTTCTAAACCACCTTTCTCTGCACACAAATAAAACCAAAAAAATCACTTTTAGATGCTTATGTAAAGACTTGAAGAAATCCACAGTATCCCTACTTTACCATCACTCTGAGAAAAACCCTCATTTTCTGCAAATGCCACCATGAAGAATCCACCCCAAGAACTCATGCTTCTGAAGGCTTCAGTCCTGCTGCTCCAGGGAAACAGACCCACCATGAACTTTTAACCAGTGTATGTTGTGCTATGGCAAGCACCGATACTGCCTGGTGCCTCCTGGAAAGAGGAATGGATCCAAAATAGGCCTCAAGAAAGGTAAGCAAACAAAAGAAGCAGATCTTAAAGGACATGTAGAAATACACAGTATTTACAGGAGGTGAGAAATATGAAGGGTATCATCTCTGTGGAAGCAGAAACAAAGGGAAGTAATTAGCCCCAGAAACATTAAGAGAGACAAAAGGGCTGCACTGAATAGCAATAATGGCAATGAAGACACACAAGGACCTACAGTAGCTCCACAGCTACTTGAAGCCCAGCTGTGAGAGCCAAGGAACCTGTCACAGACACTTCTCATAAGCAACTGCTTGAAAACAGGGGGCAGTTTCCAAATAAAACTCCTTCCAACTACACATTATGGAACCTATCAAGGCTATTATGACTGTAAGAGAAGATCCCTTCCTAGGCCCCTATGAAACCCATCTCTCCAGAAAAGACCCTTGCTAACCCAACAAACCTGCCATGCAGCTGGGGAACAGCAACTCCCTGGAAGACAGATTGTTACACCACTGCTCTCAGGATTATTATGGAGAGGAAACAGAAAGTGATTCTTATCTGTAGTGCTCTGCAGAGGCTGCTTCTCCACTGAGATTGATTACAGAAGTTAAGAAATGAGAAAAAAGATTTCAAGGTTTGGCATTCCCTCATATGAACTTCATTGTTTACCTTAACTCTGGTCTCCCTCCAACATGCCTTTTTAATAATCCTGTATCTAAACAGTGCTACATACCAGATTTTTTCAAACAGTTCCCACCACATGGATGAACCAATTCTTTCTGCACTGTGGGACACTTCCTTTTACCTGTCAATGGGCCAGAACCATGCAAAAATATTTGGCACGGATTTGCCAAACATGACTTCAAGGTCTGAGGTGTAAAATGACCAGCAACCACAAGTACTGCATTAAAGGTGCTCTGACTCTTTTCCTCTTTTCTTTATCCCCCACTTCACACCTCATCCTCAGAGATTACATCCCTGCCTCCCCTACCTTCTTAATCCCAATCTGCTTTGCTTCAATCATTTTCAAAGAGCCAAAACCAGAACCATGCACTGAAATTCCCCTCCAGTGGGTCAGCATCATTGTACAACTTTGTCTCACCCTGCTACTCTGAGTGGAGAGAAAAGACAGATATTCCAGGGATTACTATTAAAAAAACTCTGCCCATCCTTCCAGCTTCTGCTCTCTACCACCTCCCTGGCACCAGCCCCTGTACTGACCTGACCCCTTGGTGGGCTGCTTGAGAAGGAAACACAGCAAATGTGAAAAAGGAAAAGTTTCCTGCCAGTCTGCAAAAGGTTTTTCCAAAAAGCAACAGCATTTGTACAATTGGGGTGACTTTTGCACACTTGGGGGTGACTTGTGCACACTTTCAGAGAGCAGCCTGCAGGAAAACTTCTCATATCACACATTCTCCCAGCAGCACAGATTAAAATTCTTCTCCTGTGTGAAAACCTGACAAAGATGGGGTTGTGCAGTTTGCAAAGGAGAAGGCTTCAGGGAGACTTTAGAACCCCTTCCAGCAATCAGAGGGGCTCAGAGAGAGTTGGAGAAGGACTTTGGACAAGGGATGAAGTGACAGGATAAGGGGGAATGGCTTCCCACTGCCAGAGGGCAAGGTTAGACAGAATACTGCAAAGGAATTCTTGGTTGTGAGGGTGCCCAGAGAAGCTGTGGCTGCCCCCTCCCTGGAAGTGTCCAAGGCCAGGTTGGACAGGGCTTGCAGCGAGCTGGTCTAGTGGAAGGTGTCCCTGACCATGGCAGAGGGGTTGGAAGTGGATGATCTTCAAGGTCCCTTCCAGCCCAAACCAGTCTGTGATTTTATAGCTCTTCTACAGAGCGAGGCCTGACATGGGTCTGTCACCTCACCAATCCCCAGGGATCCACCTGCTCCCCATGGGATATCACTGGGAAATCTGGCAGGGGTCATGTTGTGTAGAACCATTCCTGACCCTTGGCAGTTAAAGCCGGTGCTGTAAGACCCATTAAGTCATTCTGCTGGTGGGAGTATGGGAAGAACAGTCATGCTGGAAGGAAGGGAGTATTTCCAGTATTGCTTTCCTTGTGTTATGAATGTGGAAAGTGAATTAAGGATAAATATTACACTAGGCCATTGACTGTCACAATAATGCAAGCTGAGGAAGTATCATGACATACCATGTGACTTTCCTCGGTGAGAGACATGCTAAAACCCCACTCGCTGCTAATTTTAAGAACTATCCTCCTTTTCTTGGCTCTCATGAGACCACATCTGGTTATTGGGATTCAGTTTGGAGCCTCAAGCACAAGAAATATGTTGATAAAATTCAGTGAGTCTGGTAAAGAGACACCAAGCCAGTCAGGGATCTGGAGAAAATGCCCTGCAAGGGGCGTTTCAGGGGAGAGGGACTGTCCAGCCAGGAGAGGAGGTGGCTTTGGGGACCTGATGCAGCCTGCTGGTACCTGCATGGACATTAGTGAGAGGACAGACACAGGCTCTTTTTGCAGGTGTGCAGCAGCAGGAGGAGAGAAATGGTCAGAACATGAAAGAGGGAAAGCTCTGAGTTGACAAAAGGAAAAAAAATTTCATCATAGTGACAGTCAGGTTCTGGAACTGGCAAAATTTCCATCGTTGGAGGTTTTGGACACACAACTAGATAAAGCTCTGCAACCTGGTTCTGAATTCTGTATCAACTACTCTTTGAGCAGGAAGCGGAACTAAAAATCTCCTTAAGTCCCTGAATAATTCTGTAAAATTATTCCACAAGAAATATATTACCAATTCCTGAAATGCTTTATAAAATCCTCAGAGAAAGAGACAAATTTTCACAATTCGTCATCAAAACGTAAGTGGCAAAATCCAGCCTCAAGAAAGCTATCAATTCACACATAGGTGCCATAAGCAACAATATTCCATTATTCAGCTATCTGGCACATTCACTCCTAAAAACTGCTGTGGAAACTGGCGAAATTTAGCACCTGCCTTCTTAGATGTGGCACATCCAGCAACTATAATATTTGTATGGTAGTTCTATACTGAGAAATTCACTTCCTAGCAGATCTACCAACCCAGTGGGTGTAATATGCAAGAGCCATCTACCTCCAGAAGGAATTAAAAACAAATGTTTAAAAATCTCACTTCGGTCAGTGTATTTCCTGACATCAAGCTAAAGACCACAAACAAAGAGAAATGCAAGAGCATTCCCAGTAAAGCATGCAAGAACACAGCATTTAGTCTCCTTTCCCCTTCCCATTTGCTCCTCACCCTGTTCAGCCCAGCAGCATGGCACCAATGAGCCAGCCTGGTGCACACACAGGTATGAGGCAAATACAAACCCAGACAGACACAGGCACAAAGAAAAAAGAGGCAAAGCATGAAGAAGCATGCACAAACCAAGGACAAGCGTGCAAGCCTCTCTGGTATCTGGACTCGGTTAGGTGGAGAGAGATGCAGATAAAAACCATGCCAAGTTACCTTCAATGGAATAAGAATAATGTGCTGGGCTGGGCTGGCTTGTGGTTAACCCTGTAGTGCAGGTAAGAACACTGTGCTGACTTGTAGATGGAGTCTGAATTAAACCACTTTCAGGTTTCATACCTGGCCACAGTGCACCTGAATCAGATAAATTGGACCAGTTACAAACAAATATGCTGGGACCAAACAGCATGCTCCTACCTCAGATTAAGATTTTGCTCTTCACAAAAGCCAAGTAACAAATGACACATGGAAAATGTTTCATTTCGGCAATAGCAAGTGCTGACTGTCAGGCTGTGCAGGGATTAGAGCTGGTGACAAAAAGGCTGAAAAAGAGAAAATTAAAAGCACCAAGAAGGCTAATTTGCAAAGCTTTTAACTAAAAATCTGCTTGTGTCACTAAGTTTCACTGCCCATGCAGATAAAGGACCTGCCAATTGCTGTGATTTTGGGCTGAGCTGCACAGCACTGCAAGTGACATCAGCTGTTACACAGTGAGGCCGAAGCCAGGATCTATGAAGGCCAAGCTTAACGCTTCCACTACTTCACTGGGCTTTGGGATGAGTATTTTAAAACAAGCCAAAAGTCAGTAATTTTCCTATACTGACAACAAATATAGAGCTAAAAAAGAAATTAAAAATCCGAACGTTTCTTCCAGATTTACTGTTGTTTTGGAATGCTTTTGTAACAATCCTGGGCACAGCAGAGAGAGCAGAGTGACTGTAATTATGTGTACAGGGCACACTTAGCATGTGGTTCAGCTCAGGTGCCATGTTAAGATCGAGGTCTCTGCACTGTTGGGTGCCAACAGTGTCCAACTAAGGCAGTTCAGCTCAGGCCTCACTCTTCAGGGCTCTTCAGGCTTTCATTTGAGTGTCTCCAAATCTACAGCCAAAGTCAAAGACAGTTCTCCCTGGCCCTGGTTAGAAAGCAGAAATATTTTGAGAAGATCTACTTAAAAACAAGCAGGAGTGTGCAAAGCAGAGGGACAAAGAACGTTCAGAGCTAGACAGAGTTCAGGGCCATCAGAAAGACCACCCTCCTTTTTAAACATCCCAAAAACAGTACCAAGGCTGCAGAAGCCACCTGCAGCCCTTCACCCACTCTAGCAGGATTGAGCCATGGGCTATGAGCTTTAGGTTTCTTACCTAGAAGACTCCATCAAGCTAGACATGAGCAGCAGCTCCAAGAGGTTGCTCCATGCTGGAGCTTTGTCAGAATTAAATTCTGCAACGGCCCTTTTGATTTATTCACATACCTGATCTCAAACTGACACCTATGAGCCAATAATAATAAATCACCCCCCTCTATACAGCCACCCCAGGGTTTGACTCTTCAACTCTCAAACTGCATCTTTGTTAAGGTTTCAAACCTCCAGAACCTCAATAATTAGCAAAAAAAAAGGAAAGGCTGATTTAAGAAAGACTGTAGATACACTGCAGAAACTCCAGAACAAAATATATGGGAAACAGATCCTCTAAGTAGAGTGGGAGCAGCTGTGTTTTAGTCTGGAAAGGGAGTGCCACCATCTCCAAATGGGTGAGCAGTTTCTATAGGGGACAGTAACCAGAAGCTCCTTAGGGCACAAGAGAGGGACAAGGAGCAGACAGCACCACAATGTGATGGTCTCGTGACATGCAGAAGTGCCAATCAACCTGACAGTGAAACACAAACCCACCCTGAATGCTACAGGATAATGCCCACACCGGGAGTGTGGCACCAGGTCAGACACACGCAGAGGCGCTGGCAGCGCTGGCTGGGTGCCAGCACAGGAGCTGATTCAGGTCATGTGCTAAGGCATCTTTCAGCCCCTCCCTTCCATGACTCTGTTGCTACAGATGTGTCCTACTTTCTATACAGCAAGGCACACTCCTGGACTGGTGGTATTTGTCCTTCCCCTCTCATTCTGCAGGACAGCATTATGAGCTAGCACAGTCTCAAGGATGATAGAGAAGAAGCTGTAAGAGGGGGAATGACTCTTCCATGTCCAGTGGCAGCACTGTATGTCACAGAATGTCACAGCATACATCTAACATACGTGGAAAGGCCCCACACAGGACATCCCATCACTTGTAGGTTTTTCTTGAGTTAATGTAAGCCATCACATCCATGGTGTTTCTAATACCAACTTACAGCTACACATATGCAGCCTGGATGTCACTACTCTTATTTTAATGCTTCTTTAAAAAAAAAAAAATCTCTCCAGACCACAAGGGCATCTCATGCAGAACAATGCACTGAACACTAAGAGAGGTGACAAATCAGCAAGAGCATAGGTCATGCCTTCTCTAAAAGCAGCATCCTGACGTCAGCCACCTCAAGACTATGCTTGTGTTTGTCAGCTTGCTTGAATTTCATGCTGGTTTGTTCCAATTAGATCATCCATGGTGCCTTCTTTCTGGCATAGAAACAAATACACAGTAGAAAGACACACCAACCCCTGTAACAAGCCCTCTGGTGCTGGTAAAACATCTGACCAAGTTGTTGGCCCTCACCTGCTCACTGGAGATTTTGTGAGCAGAAACAATTTCCCGAATTCTCTCTGCAATGTGCACGTTCCATCCTCTACCCTCTATCTCTCCGTCACACCATGCAAGGTCCATCTTCTCAGTATGACTCAGCAGGTACCACTCCAGTATGATTTCCATTACTGGAAATAATGACTTTTACCATCTTCCTAACACTTGATTTCACACTAAAAATTCAGGTGTTAAACAACAGACCTCAAAATCCACAGCATCCAAAACATTTTGGATGTTTTACAGACAAAAGCTCCTTTGAAATCAATAGAAAATGCAGATCTCCTTCCAGGTCTTCAGAAGAATTACTAGTGTTACATTTAGAGTATAATACTGAAGCAGCTGAGGTACCCCTGCATTCCAGAACCTTTGGATTTAAAAAAAGGAACACTCCCCCCAAACACAGTCATCACTGCTGCCACCAACAAAACATCACTCACACAACACACTAACAAAACACCTACACCCTCCCTCCCTCCCAAATTGTAGAATTAAATCTAAGCCACCTTTTTAAACAACTTCACTGGAGCACTCCACATATTTACAAATATTTGCCTTTAAAAAAACCAACATGTGACACATTAAAACATGCAACAGCACACCAAGCAGCTTCAGCGCACCATGCACAACAAACTGTCGGGAAACACCAAATAAATGAAGCAAAGGAAACCATCAGCCACTGTTCAGATACAGCAAAAAACAGTGCAACAAGACCCTGAAACTGAAGTGCAGGCACCCAGTGAGGAAGAGTATGTTCCAGTAACCATTAGTAAGTACAGTATTAGTAATTTAACTTATGTTTAACAAAGCCAAGTCTGGATTTATTATCTTTCCTACACCATCTTTCAAATATATCATGACAAATCAATTGTTCTGTAATCTTTATAAAAGCCCATGCTCTGTCAGCAGCTAACAAAAGCCAGAAATATAGCTGCTTTTATTCAAAGACATCTAATTTTTTAACTATAGAAAAATTCATCCTTACACACACCAAAGTACTAAGATTTTAGCACTACAGATAAATCTGCAAGAGGCTCAGTGCATATGGTTGTGCAGTACAACCACAAGCCCCTGAGACATATCACAGAACTGTAAAAGCTGGAAAAGACCTTTAAGATCAAGTCCAACCATTAACCCAGCAGCACCACCATGTCCACCACTAAACCATGTCCTCAAGTGCCATATCCATGTTTTTTGAACGCTCTAAGGGGAGGTGACTCCACCACTTCCATAGGCAGGCGGGGTGCTCCCCCAGGTTCCCTGCACAGTGGGGTGATGCTCTCCCCTTTCATCAGTGTTGCATGCTAAGGGATAAAACAGCCTCTGCTATCTTCCATTTTCTGAGATCTGGCAACATTGTACAATATTTACATATGAAACCAAGGTAGGCAACATTGAAAATGGAAAGAGAAGTTAAAGTGTTCATTTTTAACAATCAGTTATAAAATTTGGCATGTGTGTGGGGCTGGTCAGTCACAGGTTTGGGTTTTTTTTTCCCCCCAGTGCCTGACACTTTAATGTCCTGGCTGCTTAGACACAGTGGGGAACAAGGGGCTGGAGAGCAGCCTGAGGAAAGGGACCTGGGGGTCCTGGTCAATGGCCAGTTGAACATGAGTCATCTGTGCCCTGGAAGCCAGGAGGGACATTCATGTCCTGGGGGCATCAGGAACAGGGAGGGATTGTCCTGCTCTGCTCTGTGCTGGGGTGGCCTCACCTTGAGTGCTTGGGCAGTTTTGGGTGCCTCAATACATAACGGATGTAAAGCTATTAGAGTATCCAAAGGAGGGCCATGAGGATGGTGAATGGTCTGGAGGCACCACAGGAGGAGCAGCTGAGGGTTCTTGGTGTGTCCAGCTGGAGCAGAGGACACTGAGGGCAGAGCTCAGCGGGGGCTGCGGCCTCCCCCCGCGGGC
>NW_008237525.1:933001-966306 GCF_000691975.1 Corvus brachyrhynchos
TCCTCCCCCCAGAGGCTGCTGGCCACTCCCCAGGCTCCCCGGGGAATGGGCACGGCCCCGAGGCTGCCAGAGCTCCAGGAGCGTTTGGGCAGCGCTGCCAGGGATGCCCAGGGTGGGGTTGTTGAGGTGTCTGGGCATGGCCAGGAGTTGAACTCAGTGATCCTTGAGGGTCCCTTCCAGCTCAGTACACTCTATGATTCTAATATACAGAATACAAGGAAAGACCAGGCAGTCTTTCACTAGCTAACCCACCCAGAAGTTACATATTTTTCTATCTGCACTACTCATCTTCAGTTCCCTTTATACACCATGGAGAAAACCCAGAGGTGTTTCCCCACCCATGCACAGGGTGGATAGCTCAAACCCTGTAATGGAGCTTTAGTGACAACACAAGTCTGACCCTTCAAGCATTTGCAAAGACTGCAATAGCTATCAAGAGGTCTCAGTTTTTAGAGCAAATTAAGCAAATTATTTGCCTAGTAAACTTGGAGACATTTTAGCATGAGCTCTCATTTGGTGAAAGATGAAATAAAAAGTCTTAATCTTGGACAACAAAAAGGAAAGGAAAAAGCAGAGAAGTTGTAGTATGGGGTGTTGTGTCATTTCACTAACAAAGAAACTGCACAAACACAGCCATATCACAACTGAAGACAATTATGAACCCAAGCCAAGAACCATATAACAAACTTCATGGGGAGAACCAAAGTAACAGCTTTGTAAGAAATCTTGTAAGTTGAAGTCCCATCATGAGATCAGTGCCCATCTACAATTTAAGCTAGGCACGTGGTCTCCTACAAACTCTTCTCTCCAACACACCTGGTTAAGCTTAACATTGGCTTTTTAATGAGACATAAAACAGTAATTGCAGGCACCAAAAAGTCTTTGAAAAGTCACTTTTTACCGAAAGGAGGTAGTCCGTAGGTCTGAGTGGTCTGGGGGTAGATGGTGTAGGGCTGGGACTGCTGTAGTGCTTGGTACTGAGGCTGACCAGGGTAAGGGCTCATTGTTTCCGATACTGGTACAGAAAGGATATGTGCATATGGCCTTAGTGAAAAGAGAGAACAAAAGTCAGAAAGAACTATTTACATTATGCATCTTTCAGCCTTCAAACCAGAAGACACATCAAAAAATTGCTCCAGAAAGGAGAAACTTCTCAGACTGACACATCCTCTTAGTGCAATAAGCTCCTTGTGCTTCCCAAGGCAAGCTCTTGAGTTAATAGATGCTGCCAGCTTCCTGCAGTGACACCAGGGAAACTCCCTCCTCCATGATGCCACAGTACCAGTGCTCATCCAGGACTGCAACGGCAGGGTGAGTTGGGAAGGACAAACTCCCCATTCCAACAGGCACAAGTAGTTAGTCCCATTTATCATGCCTTACTACACCAGACCCTAAAGCTACTGTAATAAAGCCGTATCTGTAAGAACCAATGGGACACACACAGAGACTACACAAAAACCAAGCAGCGGGGGCTAAAACCTATCCTGCTCCAACGGGCAGAATTACAAAGATCCATAAACACAGTGAATGATGAGAAAATCTTATATTCCCCTTGTACTTATCTATGTTTAATTTGTTTATTTGGCAAATATTATGTGCACTATTCACTATCATGTTAATTACTTGAAGGGGCTCATTTATCTTTGTGAACATAAAACAACAGTAACTAAAGTCAAAGGGTGAATTCTGTAAATTCAGTGTCCTCAGCAATGAGTATCTGTTGCCAGTAGTGAGATTTACAGCATTAGAGAAATGCATAAAGATACAAAAAGATTACTTCAGAAAGAAGTAAGAGTTACAGAACTGAGTAACAATTTCTTGACTTACTTTGCAGAATACATTTGTGAGGTATAATCATTTGATGACCTTGGGATATAATCAGTGCATGTCATAACTGAAAAAAAAATAGTTTGTGTAATTACAGAGGTGCTTTCAAAACCCAACAAATAAATACAAATATCAATACTTATGGTACATTTTAGTCAACACACAGGATTTACAAAGAGTTTTAGTGCCCTGAATATTTGTTTCAAAGCAAATTCTCAAAAACACACTGTTAAACTGGCACAAAAATGTTCTGCCAGCTCACAGCAGGTAGATCAGTCAATCACACTATTCCTCCCTGTGTAACAGTGCTCTTTATCAGCTGGTACTATAATTTTTTTGCAACTGTCGTAAAAAAAATTTGATTTCAGTCCATCCCAAAACCCTGCATATTTGCCAAAGGGGCTTCATCCACACCAAGCGTAACATTTCTGCGTCCTGGAGCAGAGACCAAATGCCTGTTTTGCCAAGCTTTCCTCTTCCTCTACGTACTCTACCCATGCACGGCTCCAGCAAACTGTCTTTCCTGTAAAAAGGAACAGCTCCAGCTCAATGAACTTAATCACACACAACCAGTGAAGCACAGCTGCAGTGCACATGGCCCAGAGATTCCTCTAAAGTAATCTGGTAGTTACATTCAACCAGATGTTTCTATTTTTCTGCTTGAATAAATCCACAACAATTGTACTCTGAAACTGGTAAGACAGAGCGGCTCAGCTGGCAACTCACAGAGGAAATGTTTCAAACGTTCTCACTCAGCACAGCCTGTGGCTCTAGTACACCTTGTGTGAGACAGCTCTGTTACAGCATTCCAGGTTGGGGTAGAGAAGGGGGCTTGGGCTCCTATGGCTTAATCCAAGAGCCATTAAACACCCCCTAGATTCACATGAACTGACCTGATTAAATACTCTGCTGTCCATCAAACTAGGAAAGCAACGATGGGCAGGACCCCAGCACTGAATTTGGCCCCGGGGCAGCCTGTCTGGCACATACCACCACCACAGTGCAGTATGCTGCTGGGAGCTACAACTTCTGTGACTGTGTATCTGCACGGTACATGGATTTATCAGTTCAGATCTAGAAGCACCATACCCAAACCCTTAGCAAACACGGCTGCACTGCTGTGGATCCAGCTGATTCCCCTTTGAAAGTAGACAAAGCACCCAGGGCTTGCCCAAGAGGTAAGCCAGGCTAACTGTATCCCCTTGTGTGGGCCCAGGGGCCCCACTCCTCTACCCCTACCATTGCAAGAGACCACACTTCCCTCTCCCTCTGGAGTGACTCAATTAACAGCCTTCAAAACAGCACAGGGTCATGGATAACAGCATACTCTACTCTGGGATTTGATCCAGATGCCAATAATGTGTTCAGAAAAGTTGGGCTTTCCGTATCAGACTTACATTATCATTCTTGTATGGCCACATAGTTAACTCTCCTGAGTTACACTGAGGAAAGCAAGACAGTCGCTACAGGCAACCCTAACCCTAATGTGCATTCTGCCACCTCAATAACCTTCTCTTTGTGTAATCTGAACACAAGCAGCTGAGCGGTACAAACCATCAAACCACACGTGCTGAACCTCCCAAATGAACCATGAATCACCTTCCTCTGCTCCTCAGTGTTTGCCCTTACTCATAGTGTGAAGCCCATGCAGCACAAGGATACAACACAGAAACACAGGGAACTTTTGGAACTAAAGGCTTTCCTTTAACACTTGTCAGTTCCCACATCCCTCCTGCAAAAATGTTTAGGATTTGTAGGGTTTTTTTAAAAAATGTCAATATTCATCTGAATAATTATGTAGTAATTATATTTCTAGAATTCCTGTTTATAAAAGTGCATATGAAGAATTAGGCAATGGTGTAAAAAAGCAAAAAATTCCACAATAACACTGCATGCAGTTTCTGGGATTTGTAAATGGCTTATCCAGTTAGGCAGCAGGTTCTGCAGGCTGAAATTTCTCCTAACTCCTGCAACATCACAGTACCTGGATTAAAATAGCAAAGATCAAATCAATTACAATGGAAAGTTACACCTTACATACCTTCAGCTAAGCTGAGCTGATTTACACTTTGAAATATGTATTGGCAGTCAAAGGTATTCCACGTAGGAATCTGACCTTCCTAATAACCTCCAGCCCTCTTTTTCCAAAAGAATGGATACACTCCACTTTTCATTTATTATGCAATCTTTGTATTCCCTGCCTGTTTCCTCTCTGTTTATTTCCTAGGAGCTTTCTACAGACATTCAATACAGTTCAGAGTCCAAGATGAAGTGTATGGCATATTGCTACAAAGGACCCAACCAGCTGTGTGGAGATAATGATTTTTAAAACATGTTTACAATAGGCATTATAATTGATGTTGACTCAACCCTCAAGAAGAATCATGTCTAAGGCAGATAAGACACGGCAGTACTCAGAAGCACCCAACAGCAAGCTGGGGGGTAGTGACACAAAAATACTTGTTAGAAACAGATATTTCCTTACCATCAGGCATTAACATTTTGCAAACACTACAGCAAACATTTACTTTACAACTGATAGTGAGGGCAGGCTAAGGATTACAAGGAGAAGACAAAGATTAAGGTTGATGAAGCGTGGTACCAGGGAAAGACGCGAGGAAAGACAACTGGAAAATTCCAGAGATACTCACTCTCACTGGACATGGGAAGGTTTGAACCAAGGTTTGAAGATTCAGTTTTCTGATCGCTGACTTCTGTGTTGCTCACATGACTGCCAGGACAACAAAGGCTCAGTATTAGCATTATGAACTCTTAAATTAACATCCTTGGGCATCATAACCCCAGGTTCAACCTTTCTGACCAAGGCAAACTAACTCTTCACAGAACCTAGCCCTGTGCTCTTTGCTATTTCATGAAGAGATTCTGAGAGAGAGATCTGCAGCTGGAATTAGACATCAAACTATATGGGGTTTGAGTGGCCAGGGCTTGGTAGAGGGGGGACTGCAGGGGTGGCTTCTGTGAGAAACACCCCTTGGAGCCTCCATTCCCCCAGGCTGCAGCAGCCGAGGAACTGCTGCCAGCAGTGGTGTGTGGCCCTGCTGCCACAGGCTCCCCTGCCCATGGGCATTGCCTCGCTGCTGGGTTTGTCCCTGAAGACCAGTGCTGAAACATCCTTGAACTGGGGGTCACTTCTGTACTTAAATATTTGCAGGTTACTGGATTATTTTGGATTTCTCCCACACTGTTTCAGTTCCATGTCAATGTTGCTTTGTTCACATATAGAGTAGAAAGTACAGGTAATTCCTGATTGAAATTGTTTTTTCCTTGCTGATTACCTTCCTGGCTTTAGTTTTATTAATGCTAGTTCTGCAACACATCTTTTCATGAGGCTTTCAGCCATCTGTGTGCTGTTCTGATATTCTGAGACTGAAGTTTCTCAAGGTAAAGGAGCCAAGGTAACTGTTTGCTGCTGCTGAAGGGGTACTTCCACTTGTAGATCAGGTGTGCACCAAGCATGGTGCTCCGTGCCTCCCTCCATGACCCGACTCTACTCAGCATCCCAACAAAAAACAACTGCACAGTTTTGTGTTGGATGAGCAAATTAAACTCTCAGGAAGAGCCTAAAGGTGCCTGAGCTGACCTGCACAGGGAGCAGGAGGCTGTATGAGAAATAAACCCAAATCTTACCACACCTTCCCCCACCCCACCCTGCTTTCTGGGCCCAACTTCTGATTTTCTCTCCCTCCTCCACCCCCCGCAGTGCAGGGGAATGGGAGAAACAGGTCCAATAACTTCTTTTAAACTAATCCATTGGTCAAACCTAAAATCATGTATATTTATCAAAACAGAGCCAGAATATTTAAACAGTATATTTAATTGAGTTAGAAATGCAACTTTATCCCTCCCCATCTTCTATTTTTAAATACTGGATGTCTACAATTTTAAAATACAAGGATGTTTACACTCAAATCTTGAGCTCGCTGTGCCTGCAGGGAAGCTGTTGTCATGCTGAGGCAGGGTGACTCAGAGGTAGAAGGGAGAGCACCTCAACATGTTCAGACGTGCCCATGCTGCCCTCGGGTCCTTTCTACCCAAGAGAGGGGAAAAAACCCTCCCTAGGATGTGACTCCTCTGATCTCAGATGGGCCAGAAAGGGAGCTTGGGTGATTAGCTCAAATTTCTAACTTTTAGAATATACCATGTCCACTCCTGCAGAAATGGCATGTTTCCTCCTTGCTCCTATTGGAATGGCAGAGACTCCAAAGAGAAATCTTTCTTCACTGTATTTGCTGCTACTCAGAGAAAGAGAAAAAATCCTAATATAGCTATTCTCATTATAAGTAGTAATAATAATAGTTAATTCCTAAATACAATACCCATCAGAAAGCATCTACTGAGGCTAAAAATAGTATCACACAACAGCTTTAAATAGGAGACGCTACCAAATCAAGAGTTTCATTTCTCAAAGCAGTTTTCCACACAGGTTCACTAAGAATAGTAGCACAGATATTATTAAAATATCCCGAGTCTCACCAAATTAAACACATGTTATGTGCAGTACGTGACAGTCTCAATCTGTGAAAGATGGGCATGATGATGCCTTTAAGACTCTGTGTAGCCACTTTCATAAAAGCTTTATACTGTAGGGGCAGCTAATTATTTTTTATTGGGAACTTAATATTATACCAAATACAAATGCAGCTACATTTGCCGTAGATCTGTAAAAAATAAATCAAGAGGCAAATTTCTAAAATGAAAGCTTTATAATTGTAAAAGACCATAAAGAACTGTTCCACACTAAAATCAAATTTAAATCCCATACCTCAGGCTCTGTTCTCTGGATTCCTGCATCTTGGCTTTTTTCACCTGCGAAGACAAAAACATTCAGAGCTACAACTAACACAGGCTGAGGGTTCACAGTGGTGGCTAAATACACAGCCTTGTCCTGCACTCCAGAATTCACCAGTGGGCTCTTCACCTCTAAACAAGCCTTTTCCTAATTAGAAAACAAGGGCTGACACTGGATCTTTTATAGCGGAATTGTCATGTTAGTTATGTAATTAACAGGTGCTGAGATATACAGCCACAAAAACAGCTGGTAAGGACAATTCTGTGGAAATTGAATAAAAAAGTCATAAATTTTAACAAAATCTTATTCTGCATGGATTCAGCCATAACCTTTGCTCTCTTCCCCCTATATTCTAATCTTGCACAAAAATAGGAACATGAATGCTTTTGCTGTAATAAATTAGGAGTTTTGACTCCTGACTAAAACCAATACAGCATTTATTGTCATTTTGTAGGTTCCAGCTGGATCCTGTTCCTGTACCGGGTATTACATCACAGACAGCACTGCCTTGAACACAAATTCGGTTTTTGCAGGCTACAAACATTACTGTGAAACCCTCAGGAGGATGCCAGGGTCAGTGCCTGGATACACAGGCTTCTTTTTCCACACCTTCTCCCTCTAAGCAGGAAGTTTTACAGCCTTCCACATTTCCTGAGCAGGTTTAGATGCCAGACTTGCACCATCAGTATCATCCCAGCCCCTACAGGGCACTCAAGCACTGTTTAGCAGGTCTTCTGTGAAAAGGGGTCTGGGAAGGTACATGCTAGGTACCAGACTGCATGGACTCCAAAGAATAAACCTTTCACCATGTTATTCACATTTTCTTTCTCGGGTGAATATAAATAAAAGGTGAGGGAAATGCAATTTGACCATGAGAGGTCAAAATGTGCTTTAAAAAAAGAAGTAGTAACATACAAGTGAATTCCTGTTGGGCAAGAGGAGCTGGGAGGCAGGGGGGCAAAAAAGGCTCAAGGTCACAAGGGGAAAGGATGGGAAGGAGAAAGCTGAAAGGGCAATCTTCTCTCCCTGAGGAAGTTACCAGTATTCCAGAGCTCAGTCTGCTTTCATCTCTGTACTAGTCTCAGTGTCTCTTCCCTCTGGCACTCACTGCAGAACACTACAAACTTCAATAGCACTCATTACACCACAGAGAAGGCAAAGGAATGACAAGACTATGGCAGTACAATGATATCATACAGCCTCAAACCTCCTGCACTTTTAACTTCAACTTGAGCAAAGAGCTGGTCACAGTCATTGACATGAACTCCTGGGGTGGTTCTCTAGCCCACAGCTTCACAGACTTCTCCAGAGTCCTCCTCCTGCCTGCCCAGGAACACATATTACTTCTGGTCCACATCACCACAAGGTCCTGCACCCAAAGGGTCTGCACCAGTCTTCCCCACCCAAAGACAATGTCAACTACAACACTATGGGAAAGCAGACATATGTTACCCCAGCTGTCTCAGGCACCAAGTTACCAGCTATCATCCATTCATGGCGCCTCTCAACTCCTCCTGTCATCCTTCTGCCTTGCAGCAAATGCTCCAGCCCTTCCCTGGGACCCTGCCAACCTGCTTCTGAGCAGGGACCTCAGCCATCAACACCAGCAGAAAGCTCAGGATGCCAAACTGCCCACAGGGTTCTTTAGGAAAAGAGACAGAAAAAAACTAGTCACACCAAAAAAAGTAAGGGCAAACTGCTTCAGACCAAAATAACATGGAGGATAAAACTAAAAATTAACTTTAGAGTTGGCAGCTTGAATTTTAGACTTCACAGGATTTTACTGCTGTTTCCAGTCAGGTACTCGATACGATCAGATGTCCGCAACTTCAGTAGTTTGTGGTTTGTTAATATGGAAGGTGAACAGAGAAACCAGCTCACTTACAAAAATGCCCAAACCAAGCCCTCTGCCCCAAAGGAAGCGAAGTTTTGTATGAACACATCAGTTTTATTGCTGTTTTCACCAAAACTAGAACAGGAGAGCTGTTCCTAAGACACCTCACAGCAGACAGGACTTGAGCTCAAAGCCCCACTCTGCTGCTCTGCCCACTGGACTGGAACTTCTCTCTGAATGAGTATCTACAGCACAAGGCCATCATGGCTTGTTCTCCCACGATGGGAGATCTTCCTCCTCTGCCAAACCATGCCCTCAGTGATGCACAGTGATCAGTATTTTACATTGTTCCATGGCACGGAGTTGGAACTAGATGATTTTTAAGGTCCCATCCAACCCAAACCAGCCTATAATTTTATGATAGGAGTTTAAGTCAATTGTTAAATTCATTAAAAAAAAAAAAATCAGTAAATATCTGGAGATGTTTTCATCCTCTCTTTTTTAAATGGCCCTGGAATGTCATAGCCATTGTGACTGTGCAGCGGAAGTCAAGCCAAACTGCAATTTTGGATGTCAGCTTACCATGTCCTGGCCTCAGCTGGCCAGCCTTGGCTTGTTCCCACCTTGGGAGGTTTTTAAAAGAAATTGTCCCTAATGTCTTAATGCTGTGCAGTAACATTTACAAAATTGTGACACTTCAGTGGGATGCAAACCCAATTTACAAAATCTTGATCCTTCAGTGGGATGCAAACTCACTGTTCTACCCATCACTAATCACTGCAATTTATACTACAAATTGAAGTGGGAGGGAACAGCTTTCAACAGACTTTCATGGCCTTAGAAAGCTTTTTCTTTGTTTCCTGGCACGTCTTAAAACATATTTAATGCAGGAACAGCACCTAGTAACCATAACATAAGGCTGATGTCTGGGGCACAAGGAGGGAGTACTGTCAAGATGTGCTTCTCTCCCACCTGGGTCTTGCCAAGACTCCAACTCCAAACCCTACCTGGGCACCTGTGCATCCTTCTCCTGCATGAACCATAGAAAAGGCTGTGGAAATCTCTTCAAACACCTTCTTTCAACATACACTTCCCCCTGAAAATCTTTGGAGAGATGCAGAAAGGTTTTTTGCTCCCTCTCAAGTGACAAGATCACAGTTCAAAGACTTTTCATAGAATCCCAGAATGGTTTGGGTTGGAAGGGCCCTAAAAGTTCATCTTGTCCCAGCCCCTCTGCCATGGGCAGGGACACCTTCCACTATCCCAGGTTGCTCCAAGCCCCATCCAACCTGGCCTGGGACACTTCCAGGGATGGGGAAGCCACAGCTTCTCTGGGCAGCCTGTGCCAGGGCCTCACCATCCTCACAGGGAAGAGCTTCTTCCTAACATCTAATCTAAATCTAATTTAAACCTACTCTCTTTTAGTTTGAGGCTATTCCCCATGGTCCTGTTCCTACCCTTGCACACAGCTCCTCACCAGACTTCTTATAGGCCCCCTTCAAGTACTGAAAGGATGCAGAAGTGAATTCATTCTTTTTAAAAATAAGGGATGAAAAAAGAGATAAAAAGAAAAAAGAAATTAAAACAAGGAAAAAGATGGGGTCTACCTCAGGGATTCATGTTTCAGCTTTAGCAACTGCAAAGGTTCACTCTCTAAGCTGTTCTGCTGCACTACAAGTGACATGTCTCCTAAGGTACATCTTTTCTCCTACCTTCATCTTCCTATTTCCCACTGGTTTGTGGCTTACATTGATTTTTGTAAGAAAAGAAAAAGAAAGAAAGAAAGAAAAAAAAAGCAGAAAGGGAAAAAAAAGCGCCAAATGGCACATTCTAGCTGATCCTTGCTCCCAAATCACAAATTTCTATCACTGAAAATCCAAGTAATGCTGGAAAGCTCTGTTCCTGCCTCTGAAAGACTGGAGGTCAGTCGTATTTACTGAGCCATACACAAAGTCTTCCTCCCGACATCAAGAGAACAGGTAGTCTACAAATGAATCCAACTCTGACTGACATCCATGGATAATTTCCAAGCCTGAGCAGACACAGGGACACTCCTCACTCCCAGCTCATCACCGAGCAGGGCAATAACTTTGAGACAACGCTGCCCAAGCCGTTGGGGAGCACAGCTGGGCTGCTGTGGCTGGAGCAGGGGACAGCACACATTCAGGGACAAGGGGTATTATTGCCAACCTCTCGCTAATTTCAATTAGGAAAAAACAGTGTATTTCTGGAGCCCTTTCCAACACATTCCTCTCCCCACCATGGACCCAGGCTTGCCCTCGCTGTCTGATGTGAGTGAGCAGTCATTCCAAACACACAGAGACCCGCTGGGTGTCTGCAGTGAGGCTCGCACAAGTTCACTGTCCTTTATAAAAAACATTTTGTCATTTCCTAGTATTAAGAATTAAAATAAGTATTATAAAAATTAACTACCTCCACCCACAACGCATTCAACAAGTGAGAGATTACTATACAGAATCACTTCTAAAAACTAATCCAGATTAATAATTTATTATAAATTCTGAATCTGTTTTCTAGCCCTGCAGTATGCACAGAAACTGTTTTCATTCTAATACAGACTTGAAGAGGGAAGAAACACTCAAAAACCAGGGACCAAAGCTATGGCCATACAACATGCCAGAGAGCAGTACAGAACTGAGTGATCAGTCTAACACTGAGCTAGAAAAAACACATTTTGGGAGCAATTATTACTATCAGTCCACATCAACATAACAAAACTACCCATCTTTTTTAATTAATTTTTTTTAAAGTAAAATACACTGAACTTGAAGTTCGATGACTTTTCTACAGGCTCCTTTCTGTCTTCAGTTATCAACAGTTTGCCATAAACATTATTTTTTGAAGTAACTTACTAATCTTGTCCCTGTGATTTAAGAAAAACAAAACATTTGGGAAAGAAATTAAGTGTGCACAATACCATCACTGGGTGATTCAGCTGACAGGATTTTGCAAAGCTGACCTCAGTTTCCTTTTATTTTTTTACTTAAAGAAAATTCACATGTTTCAGGAATGGTCTCACTATACAAAAAAGAAAACAAAATTTTCTTTCCATTTCCTCCTGCAAGAATGTTCCACTCTACCCAAAATACTGCCTCACTTATTCATTATGATCCATCTAGTCTTATATTCTGTCACAGAATGACTGACTGGTATCAGATACTTGAAAGAAATTACCAAGAAAATCTTTAGCTGAATATTACAACAGAATCTGCTTAAAGGACACTCCACTGAAAATTAGCTGTACCCTATTGCTTGTGCCCTGAAGAATAAAGACAGTTTTCATGGTATAAGGATGTAATTTCCTTTTTTAGTACATTTTTAAACTCTTCAAATAGCTGGAATACAAACTATATGGTTTTGCTACTTAGTTTCACATTTCATGGATATTACTCAGGCCCATCATCTGCAGATTGTGACAAGCCAGGTTCTAAATAATTTTAAGTTTACATTTCCATTTCATTTGACTTAGTTCCTAAGCCATAAAATTGCATAAATGACATTACAATGTATTTTCTAACTAGTTTAACTGAAGAACATTGAATTCTCACATTAAAAAGGCATCAAAATCTTTTCAATTAGAACACATGCAAAGTGCCCTCAAGCACATTATTCTGTTTCTGTGTGCATTTGACAAGGCCTCCAAGATTACAAGCATCACTCCCATGGTAATTTGGCAATTTCTTGTTGAGTCTGCACCAGGTTTATTTTGGGAACAGAACATTAATACAAATATTTCTGCTTAATTCCTTTGCTATTGTATTTTAGATAGGCAATTTAATTCATCTCGTATTGTATTGATAATTCTCTACCCAACACTCCTGTGCTGTGTTAATATCAGTTATTGATAATGCAAACAGTACTGCAAATACTTCACAAATACGTAGCAACTTTAACCTTCCCACATGCTTCCCTACCCCAACGTACTGTTACATTAGGCATTAAAAAATGCCTTCCACTTGTGGAAACAATGAATTGCGGGATCTTTTCAAGATCTCAAGCATAAGAAGAATTAAAGACTACATACCCTGTAATAACCAGCATGCAGATTTTGTCCCTAAAATAGTAAATTTTATTTTCTCTACAACAGGCTTAAAATAAGTCTGGTTTTCTGAGCATAGCAGGTAATCTTTGCATGCATAGAAACATCACAGAGTTCAAGTATACATAACTATTCCTTTATTACTACAGCCTGTACAATTATAGTAAATTAAATGTACAGCACATTTTACAAACAACAAAATGCTTTTTGTCCTCTGGATAAATATACTAAGTATAAGCCTTCTTTTCCAGTATTAGTTAAAATAACTGTATACTGAATTTGTGAGATCACAAATTTGTTTTATATTTTCATTTTTAGTCTTTTTTAAATGTACTTACTGGTTGTTCGGGTAAGTCTTGTGGCTCTTCCATGGGTATTACTATTTTAATGCTTAAATGATTCAAATCGTGTGTTCCTCAGCAGTCTTCAAGTCCTGTTAAAAAAAGGTGTTCATAGCTTTATGTACTTTTGGGGGGTCTTATCATGTAGGCTATCAGAGAATATTAATTGTTATATACTCCTCCCACAAAAGTCGTGTGGCCATCTCCCAAATAAAATACAAAACTCATATATGGAAAGATTTCATAAACAAGGGATTTAGCTTTAAGCTTTGAAGATACAGATTTTTCATGCACATGGTACATTTCTACATCATTTACTCGGACCACACTGACTGCAGAAGCTAATACACTAATCAGACACGTGCACCGTGATTTTAAAGACACTTTAAATGATCAAGTCTGGTCTACTAGGTCAGTAAACAGCATGATTCAATCTAACCTGTTTTAATTTAGAACATTTATATAACAATCAAAAAAAATCAGGACAAGAC
The DNA here is from genome assembly GCF_000691975.1 of Corvus brachyrhynchos. Classification (NCBI taxonomy): domain Eukaryota; kingdom Metazoa; phylum Chordata; class Aves; order Passeriformes; family Corvidae; genus Corvus; species Corvus brachyrhynchos. The sequence goes on from NW_008237525.1 coordinate 946,365, forward strand.
TGTACACCTAAATGCATTTACACACAGTGCTGTTCCTTGCCAAATTCGCAAAGCAAGTTCTTTATTTCAACTGCACCTTTCAAAAAGAGAAGTTTGATGAAATTTTATAAAATAATTTTTATTTTGGAAGCATTTAGCAGAGAAATCTTATATCTTACACCAAAAAGCTGCTATCTTCCAGGGGCTTAAAATCATGAAAAAGAAATTTTGCAGAATATTTTCACAACCTGATTAACTTTTGCAATTTGCTGGGCAAAAGATAAAGGCCTGCGTCCTCCTGGCTTCCCCCTCTGCCCACATGACGTGCATGAGCAGTATGACCTGTGTTTTTGCTCTTTCCCCTTCTCATTTTGGAGCCATTTTATTAAAATCAACCCCAACCTCTTCAGAGCAGCTTTTCCTGAGCTGCCTCCTCTGCCACCCCAGCAGCGCCTGCTCTGCCACACGCCCACACAGCACAACTTCAGGGGATTACAGAAATTAGAAAAAATGCTGTAAAACACTTAGCGGGTTGGAGAAATTAAATCCAGAGACTTTCTGTGCTGAGGTACAACCAATTCCTGCCTCCACAGCCCCAAAAGTCTGTCTCTAAGTGTCTGTGGAAATGCAAAAGGCCATTTTATCAACTGCTCTTTCTTCTAGGACCTTCTGTTTTCCCATCCTGTTCGGAGCATTCAGGCACCTTCAAATCATGGAACTATCCCCACACAAAGTGACTGACTGAACTAGTTTACAGAAGTAACTTTCTGGTGTCCTAAAAACCATGTCTCTGTCCCCTCCCTGGCTCCTGCCAGACCTACTTAACCTGCCAGCACATGCAGCCCGCCCGCAGCCAAGTCCCACATGCCAGCCGCAGGGATGCTATGCAGCCTGGAATAATTTCATATTACCCATGAAAACACAAAGCGTTTCTCCCTTATCTGAGGACAGGCCTTATGTGCCAGCGTGTATTGTACGTGCCAGGATAAAATTTCATTGAGGGTTTGAGGATTTTGCAAGGCTGCCACCCCTAATCAAAGCTACTTACCCTTATTGCCTGAACTCTAAATCAACTGAATTCACAATTAGTCTCGTCCATAACTCAGGTTCTTTGGAAACGACCCTATTCACAACACACAAGAAAGTCTACAATACAAAGCTCTACTGTTATCTTTACAGTTTTTTCTCCATCAGTTTCAATTGTTTTATTTTAAATATAAATCTTATTTCTTTTATTTTTTGTAGAAATAACAGAGAAAAATCAGGTCCGAAGAGAAACTCTGCCACTGAGAGATTATAAAAAGGAGTACAGAATACAATGGCCAAGAGCAAGAAGATTTGGAATTCATACCTAGAGGTCCTGTCCCTCATCCTTCACTTCTCTTATTTAACCCTGTTTTGTTGTGTAATTTCATAGAAAAATCCCAAACTAAACTCTTCAGTACAGAAAAACATTTTGCGTTCCACTGATCCACACAGCAGTAACTTCCCATGCCATGCTTTGCTTAAAGGCTGCGAGTAGTTTTACAATTTTGGTTTTGAGAAGGATCTAAATAGTTACAAAGGCAAAAAGATTCCCAGAGCCCCATTTAATACGTTACATGCATGAAGAAAACACTCTTCCCAAGTAAGTCAGGCACCTTGTAGCACCTGGAAGCAGATGACTGAACCAAAGCAGGTGAACAGTAAGTGCCTGCCTTAATGGCAGGTAGAACTTGGCCTCTGGTGGCTTCATGCCTTCTCCCAGGGAAGTGAGAACTCCAAGTGAGAACTTGGCCTAGGGTGGCTTCATGCCTTCCCTGTACCTCCAGAAACAGCAGCACGGGCAGAGGACACCTCACACTCGAGGTGTGCCCAAGGCTGTCGTTCCACAGACCAAGCAGCAGTGTGTGTCTGGGTGAAATGGAGGCACTGAACTTCACACCTGGGAGCAAGGGGTGAGGGCACCCTCCCCCAGCCAAGGTCAGCAGCAACTTACACTGGTGTGGGAGAAGGGAGAGCTCCTGCCTCTCCCCACCTCCCGCAGCCCACTCCTGCCTGCCTGACACTCCCTCCTTCACGGCCACCAGAGGCTTGTGTGGTTGAACAGCAGTCTGGATGTAGGATCTGCTAAGGGAAAAGAAAGAGAAAGAAAAGAAAAACCAGAGAGACCCAAGCACAATCTTTTCTGCTAAGCTGCTGTCAGGGAGATCAGCTCTGGCCCTGCACAGCCCTGTTCCAGGGGAGCAAGCAGGACGTGGGTCAGAAAAAACATGCAAGCAGAGCACCAGGATGTGCCTTTTCAGCCACAGTCATGGTAAATGAAACCATAATTTTACCATCTACTTGATGTTTCACTTCGATGAAACAGAGACATCAGTCATGGTGATAAACATACAACAGGCTTTTCACCTCTATCACCCACTCAGTCACCGGGTTCTCATGCAGAGCAGGCACACATCTTCTTGTGACTGGGCACAGAAAGCAGCAAGTCCTTGGATCGTGCTATGGCAAGTACCTCTCCCTGCCACTCTCCTCCCGCACTGAGAGGCTGAGTGAAGCTGCTGTCAGCTCCAGGGCCGAATCCACAAGGAGGAGGATCCAGGGAGCAGCTGCTCCTGCCCCGCTCCACCACAGCTAATCCCCAGCTGCCCTTCAGCCAGCCCCAGCCCTTGGCAGGAACAAGCCCCAGGTGCCCGAGCTCCTCCAGGTGCTGTTGGACACCTCCTTACCCAGCAGCACAGGTCTGAACTGCCCAGAGCTTGGCTTTCCCAAAAAACAAACCCAGCATCTTGCACCTGCTCAGCCTGAGCTGCCTCAGAGGAGCACACTGAGCTAGCAGCTCACCAGCAACAAAGATGATTTTTAAAAACTGAAAATACACAACACTGATTTTTTGTTGGGGTTTTTTAGGGGGTTTCCTTGGTTGTTTTTTTTCTTCTTGCACATCAAATTTCAAAATTAGATTTTTAACTTGCATAAAACTCAAGGTAACTGCACTTCAGGTAAGCTTATCACCCATTATTACGGAACATTTTTAAACCCTAAGTGAACACAGCAGCAGAGCTATCAAAGAAGATCTTTGATATGTTCAGTTCTGCAGAGAGCCCAAACTGCTGTGGTCACACCCAAGGGCACTGGTCCCCATCCCACCACGGCCTAGCTCCCCGAGGCAACTGTGCCTGCTGAGCTCCCAGGAGAAGGAAGCAGGGACATACAGCTCTGGGGGCAGCTGGGGCTTGATCAGGGTATATCTGTACATACTTCTGTGTGAAGGAGGTCTCAAAAGCCAATTCAGGTGGTGAGAAGGCTTCTGTGGGCCACTGGGTTTGTGAATGAGAAAAACAGTACAAAATGGAAGCAAGTGTGCAAGAAGCCATTAAATGAGCTGCTGCAATGAAAGAAACATTCAGAAAAATGAGTCCATGGTTCTGCTTCTAAAAACCAGCAAAGTACCACACTTTTTCCCTTTATGGGATGATTTTTGTTAATTACCTGATGAAAACTATTCTGTAATATGTGAATTAAACACCAGTTTTTATTTAATCTAGACTTGTTTTGAATAACCATCCTGTTTAATTCCAACTTGCATGGAACACCAACAACACAAAATATTAAGAATTGGGTGTGTCATTTTATTTTGTTTGCTCAATTTAAGGAGCCATGTTATCTAAACTTCCAACCAGAAGGCACCAGAGCAGAGGACAGGGCTGCAGAATCGCTCTCAGCAGTTGCCTTCTGCTCTGCACAACATCTTGATGCCAGTAATTCACTATTAAAAGCCCTGGCAAGTGAACTCCAGTTTCTTGCACTAAAACATGTATTAAAAATCCTAAAATACAAAGTCCAGCTTGGTCAGACTTTCTCAAACTAGATACTCTGGATAGAATTTCTGAAAGCTGCCCACTATGAACAGAGCCTGGATAGACTGCTATTTACTTTCAGCTTGTGCTTTCCAAGCTCATCTGCCTTGGCTTTGGATATAAACTTTCATGCAAGAAACAGTTCTCCCAAGCTGCAAATAATTAAAGTCAGGATAGTGTGATAAAACCAACACACAGTAATTACCCTGATCAGGAAAAAAAAGCTAATTGACTATGGTTTTGTATTACTTTAAATCAGTCACTACTTCCCTAAGAACAAAGCTTTGATTGGGGTAATGAAGTTACATCTATTAAACAGTGATTTGGAATAAAACCATAGAATCATTTATGTTGGAAAAGACCTCCAAGATCATTAGGTCCAACCAATACCCAGCACTGCCAAGGCCACCACTAACCCATACCCCCAAGTGCCTTGTCTTTTAAATCCCTTGAAGGATGGTGACCACCTCTGCCCTGGGCAGCCTGTGCCAGGGCAGAACAGCCCTTTCAGTGAAGAAATTTTCCCTAATATCCAATCTAAACCTTCCCTGGCACAGCTTGAGGCCATTTTCTCTTGTCCCATCCCTTGTCCCCTGGGAGCAGAGCCTGACCCTGATTGCCTTGAGAGGCCTCCTAGAAACAGAGACAAGACAGGAGTAAGGGAATAAGGCAGGTATTTATTTGAAAGGCCTTCAAAGGTACCCCTGGGGGCCAGAGGCCACTGCCAAGATGGACCCCAAGATGGACAATGGGTCACGAGTTATTCACACTTTTATAGGTTTGGTTCATTTGCCTATCAGGGTTAATTCTCCAATTAAAGCTTCAGTTAATGATGTCATTTCCCCTCAGCTTACCCCCCCCTTAGAGGCTCTTTGGTTTATACTTTCTGGGCCTAGGACCCGGAGAGGCTTTGTTATGTCTACCTAGCACGAGAGCACAGAAATTAACAGGCTACAAGAAACTTCAGTTACACACTGGGCAGTGCAGGACTTGGAAAATAGAAAAGTTAAAACCTAAGGCATCAACCCCACCTGGCTCCATCCTCCTGTCACGGAGTTGTGGAGAGCAAGATGATCCTCCCAGGCCTCGCCCAGGCTGAGCCCCACCAGCTTCTCCAGCTGCTCCTCATCAGACTTGTGCTTCAGACCCTTCCCCAGCTCTGCTCCTTTCTCTGGACACGCTCCAGCCCCTCAGTGTCTGTATTCTAGTGAGGGGCCCAAAACTGAACCCAAAGGAGGGGAACAAACACTTCCCTATTCCTGCTTGACACACCATTTTTCACACAGGCCAGGATGCCCTTGGCACACATGCTGGCTCATGTTCAGCAGCTGTCAACCAGCACCCGCAGGTCCTTTCCTGATAGGCCCCCTTCCAGCCATTTTCCTCCTAGCCTGGAGCGTTCCATGGGATTGTTGTGCTTAGGATGCACTCCATCCCCTTGTCCAGAACATTCATAAAGATATTAAGCAGGGCTGGTCCCCAATACTGAACCTTGGGGAACTCCACCAGTGCCCAGCCACAGAAGGATGTAGTACCATTCCCCTTCACCATCTGGGCCCAGCCATCTAGACAGTTTTAAACCCAGCAAAGAGAGCACCTGTCCAAGCCCTGAGCAGCCAGTTTGTCGAGGAGAAATGGTGTCAAAGGGTTTACTAAGGTTCAGGTAGACACATCCACAGCCCCTCCCTTATCCACGATGCAAGTCACCTTGTTGTAGATCATTAGATTGGTCAGGCAGGATCTGCCTCTCCTGGCACGTGCTGGCTGGGACTGACCCCTGGTTGTCCACTATGTGCCATATGATGGCATGCAAGATGGTCTGTTCTATAACCTTCCACACCACTGAGGTCAGGCTGTAGTCCCCAGATCCATTTTCTGACCCTTCTTCTGGATGGGCACTACATTTGCAAGCATCCAGTCAAGTAGGACCTTCCTTGTTAGCCAGGAAGGCTGGGAAATGATGGAAAGTGGCTCAGTGAGCACCTCTGCCAGCTCCTTCACTACCTTGACTGGATTCTATCTGGCCCCAGAGATTTGTCTAAGCGGTGTACTATGTATTTATAGAAACATTTTTTTATTGTCTTTTACAGCAGTAGCTGTAATGTTTTGTACAAGTCATCTCTGCAGTTATTTTCACTCCTTAGTTATTCAAGGACCACCACTTTACAATGAACAGCAACAAAAATACATTAATTAGGCAGAAGAATAGCATAGGCTTCCCATATTTTCTGGTGGGGCATTTCATGACAATGTGTCCCATGCTGCTGCATTAGACACACACAGAATTGGAGCATGCAGCCAAAGCAATCTGAGACATCACCCAACTGGAGCAGAGCTTTTCCTCACAATGTTTTCATTCAGTGCCACTCACCACATGACAAACAGCTTCTGACAGAGAAGAGCAGAACTTGGCAGAGTGCAGTATGGTAGATCTAACCCCCCCCCTTTGTTTTTTTTAGATTTAATTAAAATACCCAAATAAAAACAAAGGTAAAAGAGACACATATTGATGTTACTATGCACTGCACAGCTGCTGAGTGCTTTTTATTCTGAAGGTTTGACTTAAGTTTTAATCTTCAGGCAAAATATGCTCTCAGTCATCCCCCGCACTGGCAATGGCCTGTGCTCCTCCACATTACAGTGTAAGCAGGCACACAGATATATTTTATTTTTCCTTGTATCTCAGCACTCCTATATCCAACTATGATAGTATTTCACCTGCCAAGCTGATGAAATATTTCCAACTTATTATTGAACACAGGCTGATCAGTGTTCTGACTATACCAAGGCAGCACATCCAACCTGAGGATCCCTCCTGAGGATTTAGCAAATACAGGCCAACAACAAGAATCTCCCATTTTGCTTTGAAACAGCTTGATTAAAGACCCCAGGAGATTACAGCATCAGCCTGGTTCCTAGTTTATGGAATAAAACAGCCCCTTAAGGAACTGTCAGGAACTGAACAATTTTGTGTACTAAGTTTCATTTTTTTTCTTCCTCCAGGCAAAACCAAGATCATAGGAATTCTTCATGAGTTGTAACATTACAGTGATACAAACAAAATGAGTGAGTAAACTGGTGTGCAAAATGTTCAATCTGGTGAAAATCAAAAAACATTACAGATACTCAAAAGAAAAGGGACTCACCGTAGTAGTGCAACCCTGTGCAGAGACAGGAGAGCACAGGAGGGGCTCAGTGAGCTTTCCTCCTCCACCACGGAATGAAATACCTCACACAAGTCACTTGCTCTCAGAAGCAGTTGGCAGTAGCACAGTGCATACCCTCGTTCCCATGGTGCGCAGGAGTTCATTTGTAACTGTCAAATTCAGGTTGCACAGTATATGTCTGTGACTGTCATCCCACAGCTTCCAAACCAATGGGAACAGGTACCTTGCTCCAGTGTTTGAAAAACAGCTGAAGTAAGAAGAAAAAGGAAGTGGGATTTCTAACTTCACACTGTGGTGCCAACCCCCCTGTGCCGAGTCCTACTTTCTAATACTATTGACAACTAACTCCTCAAACAGCCTTGCTCTCCAAAACAAGTCTTGAAAATGCCCTCTAAAATCCATCTTCAAGACACCATCCTTCAGGCTTTCTCTTGTCAAATCTACCCCCTTCATGAACAGTTTTCTCCTAGTTTCCTTCTTCAGAAGCAGAGCTGAAAAAGGACTCAAGTTAATGAATGAAAGCTGGGCTACACACCAGCCTGTTGATTCCCTGTCTTGAACAAATCCAGAAGCAGAGCTCACGACAAACATTGATTGATACTCCACTATTGGCTTTTCTCATCCTCCACACACACCCACATGCCCCTAGGTACAACACCCACAGGTATCTTCAAAACACTGCAACAACCAGGAGAATAAACCTTTGCGATGAGTGCTGCTCCATGATTCCCTGCTCTCTCTCCGTGCTCTTTCTTCCCTTCTTTATCAACCAGGAAATTTCAGAATCAAACACTGTAAAAGTTACAAGGAAGGCATTTTGTATGCCCTATTTCTGAAGGTATGGATGGTCATGACAAGCCTCCAAATAATGTCCTGTGGGACTGAAATATCATGGTTTGATTAAAGTTCGTAACCTTAAAATGGAAAGCAAATTGTGTTGCGAGAAATAAAATAAGAAATAAATAGAGTGAGAAAATAACTGAAATTAAACATGGATATACAAATCTCATTTTCCCCTAAGGAATGTCTGTTCCATTGACAGGAATTTCCCCATGATTTTTAGATCCTTGAAGGGCTATCAGTGGTCTGACTGTCTGCAGCTCACTCTGCTTGACTAATGACACATGCTTATTTTCCCAGTTCTTATGCAATGTTTTTTCAATTTGATTTTGAAACACAGCAGGGAAATTTTTAATGGGGAAAAGAACTGTTTTCACAAAAGGAAGATTTGGAAAGAACAACTTCATCCTCAAGAAAAACAACTCCCACTGAGCCCAGAAATCATGTGGCAATTCCTGCTAGACAGAGCCAATGTGCATCGTTCACAGGGCACAAGAACACAGAACTGCTGCTACCTTTCAGTGACAAAACTGAAGTACAGTGATTTACACAAACGTCAGCTAAGTAAAAGAGTTGATTCCCTCCTCTGTTCCTGAGGACATAATTTGCAGTGAGACAGGACAGATTTTTCCCTGAAGGCCACACAGGGTGTGGCACCTGAAATCTCACAGCTCATATACATTTTTGTGTTTCTGGAAATTAATAAGCAGATCACAAATTTCTAGAGCTGCAGCCCTAGACAGAAAAAAAAAGCTGTTTGACTTCCATGGCTTTAAAAACAAACTTTCCAACAGCAGGACACACTGCCTTTAATTCCTAAAAGCCACTTCAGACACATTATAATAGATTAGGACACTTCCTGAACAAAAGACAGAACATTTTAAGCCTCTCTCAGTCAGACAGCAAACCTGCATCACATTAACCGCAAAAAGGAATTACTGACATTATGCAGTTCTAAATTTCCTTTTCAATAAAAGATTTGACTCATACATATCAAAAAGTGATATAACTAGTACCAGAGGCTAGCATGAAATGCACCTACAGTTCTACTAGAGAAACTTTTTCAGTACTCGACCTTCACCACAATTTTATTACAGAGGTTGTGACTACAGTAAATTTACTTTTTTTGTTATTTTGCATTAGGGTCAGACATGGTGTTTATCAGGGTATGATTAGTTCTGAGAACATCTGTAGTTATTCATGTCTTAGCAACACTAGTTGCTAGAATAACCTGCTCAAAAAAAAATCAGGAAAAAAGTATTGGAAATTTGAGATATTTTTTTTTTTCTGGGGAAAAAAACAGTTTAAATGATGGTGTTCAACACTCAGCTACTCAGTAGGAGCCATTGCTTTTAAGTAAATGGATTTATTACACCATTTGCTTCACACAGCATCTGTCCTGCTGACAGAGGCAGGGGGAGCCCAGCAACATCTGCTGAGAGCAGACGCATGGTCCGTCTCACCCAGCTACACCGGCAGGACCTGTGTGAGCATGACCACCTCCACCAGGTTTCCAAGGGCTTTCAGTCCTGGTACAGAAGGACTGGGTGAGCAGCTCGGCTTTCAGCACGTCCTCTGCCTTCAGGATTCTGTGAATTCTGTCTCCAAATCAGGCTCCCACCCTTCAGCTCCTCTTGGGTTTTTAAAAATCTGCTCCATCCACTATGGTCATGGTCACTGCCCACTTCAGACACAGCAACCACAGATGCACGTAATACACAAGATGTGGCTGCAACCACAGCTTTACAATCGAGCAGTAAAATGATGTCTCTGTCTGTTGTCCTAAGCCAGCCAGCATCATCAGTGTTTTGTCTGGCTGCTGCTTACACAAGGAATCATTTCAGTGACCCATCGCTGCCCTCAGGTTCCCCTCCTGGAGTCACAATTGCCCATTCTGAGTTCAGCCTCCCGTTAGGCAGGGTTTAGATTGTTTTTCCCCGAGATGAATTACCTTTAATTTAGAAAAAACAATCTAAACCATATTTATTTTCATTATATTAACTTCTTGTAAATTTATCTACACTGAAGTTTTTCCACTGAAGCCATTTTTTGATCACTCAGTCTTGAACTTAAATCATTGGTAACATCAAAATCTTAGAAAATCTTATTGGCCATTCATTCCTCCAGATCACTGGTAAAGATGTTGGACAAACCCAGTTTAAGCACCAATATCCACTGTAAGAGCAATATGGTGGGGTGAACAAAAGTCATGTTTCTCAGTGTATCAAAGATTTTTTTAGGTGGTGATGTAACATGGTAGAAGTTCAAGATCCCAGGAGAAGTGAAGATGACAAGTAAAATAAACAGCCAGCTTATAGTTTGTTCAGAAGACTGATCTGATCTGTACAGTGCTACGGGGGGGCCTGAAGAGGCAACATCTGATCATCAAGGACAGCTTCCCCAAGTGCAAGAGCACATTCCACCCCAACAGGCAAGAAAATGAGCAGACGCAGGGAGAGGACAGTTAGACAGACAACTTCTGACTAAGCTCAAAAAGGAAGAATGTGGGAGGCCAAGCTAAGACCATGTACCTATGAGGACTTCACCAGAACTGCTGAAGCACACAGAGATCAAAAGCTTAGCTGTCTCAAATCTGGCAAGGGATACAAAATGCAACAAGAAGGGCTCCTAGGGCTCCTCTGAGCACACTAGTAGCAACAGGCCAAGAAACCTGCTGGTCAGATGCTGAGCAGGCAGGCATCAACTGACCAAGGATACAGGAAAGGCTGAGGGATTCAACGTCTTCCTTTCTTCAGGCTTTACTATCAAGGTCTGCTTTCAGGCCTCCCAAGTCCTTGTGCCTCATGGGAGAGCTTGGAAGGTGAAAGTGTCACCTGTCAGGACCCCCAGAAAATATATCCCATCCTAGGGGTTTGGTTACCTGGGCTCAAGACCAAGACAGTGCAGCTGGTGACCTTGGGGACAGCTTTTCCAGAAAGCACTACTGAAGGCACCAGCAACTCCACTTCCTGTCTTGGGAACTGCTTTTAAGCTGCAGATCTCCCCTCTGGCTCCCACCTGAGCTATAGACCTAACCTCCTAGTTGGAGCACAAAGGTGCCACCTGCCCACTCAAGCTCCTGCCTGACTCCTGCCATCACCCAGTTCTCCCCGTGGGTCCTGAGGGACTGCGCCCTTGCTGCTGCAGCTGCCTGCTGTGCTACCACTCAGTGGCCCTTCCCTGCTGCTCCCAGACACTAACACTGGCACTAACAATGGAAGATGAAGTTAGAGACTGCCTTAGGAAAACTGGACATACACAACTAACACCAGACACGGATGGAGAAGGATCTGCTTCCTATCATTTTAGAAAGGTCACATCAATCTGGAAGGTGACTTATGACTGGAAAAGGGCAAATGTCACCTTCAAGACAGACAATAAGGGAGAGAGAAGCCAGCTGTCTGTTTCATCCCAGTGTCTCAGGGGACTGTGGAGCAAATCCCCATGGAGATCATTCGTACACACACAAAGGACAAGCAAGAAACTGGGAACAAGAAGCATGGATCCACCAAAGCCAAATGGTGCCTGCCCAATCTGACTGCTGCCTCTGATGAAATTATTTGCTCTGGAAAATAAGAGCTATGAATATTCAGTATCTCCCTTCAGTAATGCAGAGTCCTTTGGCATGCTTGCAGCCACACTGGGCAGATATAAACTATGGACAGAGTCCTGTCCACAGGAAAACTGTGTGGATGGCCAGGTTCAAAGGACTGTGACTACATGGCAACAATCTAACTAGTGGCTGGTAACAAAAAGCTACGCACAAGAGATGACAGTGGACACAGTACTAACATCTTCATCATGACAAGTTCAACAGTACAGCACAAGCCTTCAGAGAAAATCCATGGATAAGACCAAAATGGGAGGTGCAATCCAAAAGCCTGGAAAGCAGAGCTGTAATTCAGTTGTGACTTGGCAGGACAGGCTGGCAGGAACCTCAAGAAGTTCAACAGCGGCAAGGGCTACAGGCTGCCCTAGGGACAGGGCAACCCCATGCAACACGACAGGCTGGGAACAAACTGAGAGGCCACAGTTCTGCAGGAAAGAACCTGAACAATCCTGGTGGACAAGTACAACATGAGTCAGCTGTGAGTCCTGGCAGCAACGAAGGCTTGTCTCAATCTAGACTAAAAGATACAGAACACACAGAGCCAGACTCATCTCAAGAGACTAGAAAAAGATGTAATGGTTGTAAACTGCAACAAGGAAAATTCCAGTTCAATGTGAGGAAAAATTTATTCACCATGTGAGAGGTCTACACTACAAGACTGTCCCATAGGGGTGGTGAAACATCCAACCCTGCACATTCTCAAAAGCCCAGTGGTCAAGAGCCTGAGCCACCTGCCTTCTGTGAACAAAAAAGAGGCCACGTCATGAGGTGCCCTGCAGTCCAAATCTCTCCTTCCAGAAGCTTCCATTCATAGAGCACATTTCCTCCAAGCCTGGGGAAACCTCCTTCAATACAGCTTTGTCAAATGTTTTCTGAAAATTTAATTATACCTGTAGCTTCCCCTCTACCCATGCACTCTGAGAACTCCAGGACAATAACAAGGTGGAATTTGCTTGTACAGAAGCCATGCTGACAGCATGCTCACAAGTAAGCAGTGGTTTTGTCCTTTATAACCTTATTACTGTGGAACTCAGTCATCTGTGGTGTTCCCTGGAGGTTCTCTAGGGCCCACCTTTAACTGTGAAAACAAGGAACTCACTGAGCTTTTCCGTTACACGTTACCTCGGGTGCCCATTACTTCATCCTTGGCCACCAAGCAGTCCCACACAATCGCTACCTGGATTCCTGCTCTTGATGAATTTGGAGAATATATTACAACTGGTTTAAGCCTGCTGTGCAAGGCGCTGTTCAACTTATTTTTCACTCTTTTTAATTCTTGTTTTACATTTTACCTGCCACCATACAGATTTTCCTGTTCTCACCTGCCACACTTTTCATTTTAAATGCTCATCTCTTCCCTATGATTTTTTTTAGCTTTCTTGTTGAGCCATGGAGGGATACTGGGGACACCCCACCACCACCACCCCAATTTGTTTGCTGTTCGGGCTTCTGACAGAATTTTTTAAACAGCCTACAAGTTCCCTATCGGCTGCTCACTTTTGGACAGATCTTTTCATGGTTTGGGGGATTTTCAATCAACTTGTTTCATTTTTAGATATTTTAATTTCTTGAAATTGAATACCCACGTTCTGGATTTATTTTGGCTGCTGTCCCATTCTAATCAGTTATATCTAATTGTACTGCAGTTGTTACAAGCCTTCCCATTACTAGCGCTTAAATTTGGTTCTATGCACCACAACAATCCAAAAAGCTACTTCTTCTGACAGTTTAAGCTAAAGCAGTCATTCACTGAATTGGAAGAATGTTCCCTCTACCTCGCCTCCTGATAAGGCACTACCTGGTCTTTGTCCAGGTAGGTGGAATCGTCCATCATAAATCTCCCAAATTTGCAGCTTCTCTGATCTCAGTTAAGAGGTCCTGATCATTATCACTGGCCTGATCCAGGGATACCCAGTCTAATCCCAGCAGTACGTTTAAGGTCTGGGATTTCCACCCATACAGACCCAAGAGTGCTTCTCTTCTTCTGTATCTGTAATGCTGTTCCCATTTATAAACTCCTTCACTCACACTGGCCACATCCCACTGTCCCTGGCCCCACTGTTCCTGGATAGAGATACCCTGGCATCACCACATTCCAGGAAAGCCTCCTTTTGTCATCTCCCCAAGACTTCTTACAGCACAGACAGCACAACCCTGGGGTCAGCTCCCTGATCACCACCAAATAGTAATTGCTATGATTACAGGATCTACAACTAGTTAGTACTACAGCATCAAAAATTACCCAAACCAAGAATGAACATGTCCTACTTGGAATTCAACAATTCCAAAATTTACAACCAAATAAAGTCTCAAATAAATGCAGACGTAGATGGTAAATGATTTGTTTCTTGCTGGAGCTCACTGACAAAATCCTTTTCCGTCTTTGTTCTTGGCTGGTCAGCCAACTTTCAAAAAAGAACAAACATCTCACAAACAGCAGCACAGTCTCCTCCACAGGGTACAACTCTGGCCAAAAAATGGCTGATGACTTTTTTTTCAAATCTACCCTAAAGGCCCCATTTCTCCCAACTCTCTTTTTTTTTTTTCATGTTACCTCATGTGCTTTTCAGCATGAACCATAATTAACATATGCTACCAGCGACCAAATCACATGTAAGCAAAAAGTCTGAGTTGATCCTGAGTATGCTGTGCATTATTTTTTATAAAAAAGAAGGCACTGGTATTTTATTTACTGTGAGTGCTCCTCACTTACCTGGAGAGTTACCTCGCAGACCAGGAGAGTCAGCAAAAAAGCTACATTCAAATACTGAGAAATTGCATGAAGTTTCTACACAGACCTCAAAAGATACTGCAGCCAGGACAACAAAACCTTCAGACTAAAGACATACTCATATTTCCTTACTCTTCCCTGTTGGCCTTCCATCTATTTCCATGTCCTTTTTTTCTCTTTCACACCGTTATTTATTTGAATTATCTAACTGCCAGTCATGTAACTCTTTATATTTAGCTCATATGAAATATTTACAGTTCAAGAGTACTCAAATATATTAACTTCTAAACTCAGTGGCTCAGTCAATTAGCAACCCTCTCCTCCAAAAATATACTTCCAGACAACAAAACTGTGGTGACATAAGCTTTCAGTCTTTGGACCATCCTACTTCTTTACTGTAGGGCACTTCTGCTCCCTGCAGAAGTTCTCCCAAGTCTTCTAATGCAGAAGAGAAGTCTGCCGAGCAACCCAGCACGGCTATTGCAAGTAGTGAGACTCTGGGTTCATTCAGAAGCAGTCACCAAATCACAGAATGGGCTGGGGGGACCTTAAAGACCATCTCGTTCCACTCTCCTACTATAGGTAGGGACACCTTCCACAGTTTGCCCCAAGCCCCATTCAACTTGGCTTTAAACGCTTCCAGGGATTCAGTAATCCCAAATGCATATTCAGCTTCTGCCACATGCACCAAAAGAAAAAAATCATTGGAAGGCCCTGAAGGAATGGGATGACACACACCAAAGACACAAAGAGAAGATGGAGAGAGAGGTCTGATGCTCCTGTACGATAAGCAGCCATTTGAGTGTTCCTGATCACAGGGTCTCCCTTAGACTGCTTTACCAGATTCAGCCAAATGGCAACTGTGTCTATTGCAAAGTGCAACAAGTCAACAGGAGCTGATGGAGAGCCAAAGAAACAAAAAGGCATGTGAAGGTTTTGGGTTCTTTTGGGGGGGAAAGGGGCGGCGGGGAAGACTGTTTTCTTGTTTGTTTGCTTTTCAAGTTACTGCAGTTCCTGAGTTACAGCTTTTAAGGTGAAAAGACAAAGAGGAGGTGAGCTAAAGAAAAGCATCAGATTTCAGAGTTTACACAACTGTGGGCAAATGACGAGACCCGAACTTTGTGTCTGCATCTTTCCACAGCATGCGTTTCCACATGTGCGGTTTACTCTTGTCAACACTTAAAAAACAAGCACAAAAAGTAAGAAAGACAACAAACTACACTGCTTCAAGCATCACGTAAACCAGGTCCTCTGACCTTCTGGTATGTGCAAGTGTGGCTCCCAGGAGGAAATGAACAAGATCATGAAGATATCTTCATTGCTATAAATATATTTTCTTCAGACCTTGGCACTGAGAATCAATCCCTAACCAGATAACAAACAAATCCCAGCAAAACCAGTGCTGTATGTCCTGGAAAGCCTGATGACCACAGAAAATCTTGAGCCCAAGATGAAAAGCAGCAGATGAACGACCTGGTCATTGCTTTACTAACGGATCCGTAACTAGTTGACCTGTGGCCAGTAAGAAGATCGTGCACTTTCATTTCAGCTGACACCAGCTGAGAGGCATCACATTACACAAACTCCTGCAGTGGTAATCAAAGCATGTTTAACCCAACACTCCATTAAGTTACAACCAGTTTTATTTGGCAACTGGAACAGGTAAGGAGCAGAGCACAACTCACTTCCACAGCTCTTTGGGGCCTGGCAGCTCTGTCACCTGTGACCACAGGTCTATTTCCAGGGGCTGTGGGAGAGTGAGGAACAGGACTGAAGTTTAGGCAGAACCAGAGGCTGACACACACCTTTGGGCTGAATGACAGCCCAAGGAATCAGTGTCTTCTTTCTTACCATAGGTACCAGGTAACCTGTGGGAAAGAAGAGCCCACAGCACTTTCTGCTGCCTCCTAGCTCTAAAATCTGTCAGTATCAAGACCTTACCCAAAGGGCTGTTGTCTCTGACTTAGGCCTAGTCTGCCAAAAACTAGTCCACTTTTTACTTCCTTCACTGGAAAAAGAAGCTGCATGACATAACACTGGACTCTGCCAGTAGCTCAGTGAAAACTACACTTTCAATAAAGACCAGTTATATTTGGGTTTTTTACAACTGCAGCCACAAAAAAAAATTAATATCATTCATTAGAGAAACTTACATGACAACTTGGTGCTGTTTTTTTATTCAGCATAAAGTTACATTCTTTAGGTGCTGGATAGCTATCATACAGACTAATGATTCACGGAATTACTGTAACTGTTTTTTCTATCTTGTAAAATGCCAACCGCAGTGATACTATTGACTCATGGGGACTTTCTGGCTTTCCTCGGGTCAGGCAAGAATGAGTATTTTGTAACTTCTTTTATTTTCTAAACCAGAAGAATTAATTTTTGCTCATATCCAGAAACATCAACATAGCAGGAGGCTTGGCATGTAAGCTAACTACTGGATAGAATGGGGAAAAAAAAGAAAGTAGAATAAGAAGAATTAAACCTCATGTGTCTTTGTAGTTCTTCAGAATATCAGCCAAGATAATGAAGCGCCCCTGTTAACTCTGAATCACATCTTCTAGAAAGGCCAGCTCCCCTTCCTATACCCCAAAAAGTTCTGGATGGACAGGAAATGGGGATTTAAAGTACACAGAATAATCAAGGCAACAGCTTCTGAAATTTCAAAAGCTGTTGTAAAGGTAGGGAACAAAGCAACAGATATACCCTACACATGGGACCAGACTTGCACGTGAAACTTCAAAGCCCTGAACCAACAGTGTTGTCTTCTGTGACAGTATTTTCCCCAACAGGTAGATAAGAACAACTATGCCTTTACCAAAGGAGCTGCATGAGGAAATCTGAAGTACAGAGAACCAGTATGATTGTTTTTCTACCCAAAACACCTCCATGTGGTTTTGAAAACAGCTGCTACATTCTTTTCTCTTCTGAATAATTAATAATCACCTGGTCCTGAATATTCATTTTTCTACCCTGATCACCTTAAGTCAGTAATATTTAAGGCAGAATTTCTTAAGCTCTCTCAAAAAGAACAGGGCAAAAAAAGAGTCACAGAAAAAACACTAGTATGAGACTGATTTGGAAACTCCCAGAAATGGAATTACACATAATAGCGCACTCTGTATAGAAACAGGAACCATCACCCAAGGTTTAAAGCTGCCACACACTTTATGCCATGTTCCAGCTGGTGACTCTCAGAGAAACAGCACTGTCAGTATTCAAACACAACCAACAAACATTTCAAGATGCAGCAGGAAGCTCCTGGGATGCAAGAATAGCGCTCTGGTCAAGTCTTAACTCAGGAGGGACCCATCTGCTGCTGAACTGAACTCTTCCATCACCTCTGAAATTAGGCTAGACATACCCTTAACCCCAAGCAAAAGTCTATTCAAGAGATGGAAAGAGTCCCCAGTCAGCTCCATCACAATATTATATTATTTTTCTAAATACAAGGCTGGTTTTCTAGCTAGCTTGTTCAGTTACAGGACTGATGGGTGACAACCTGGAAAAGACAGGGAAGTGACTGGTGTGAATCACAATGACACCATACCCTGAAGAGGCTGCTATGTCCTGCTGTGTCACAGCACTCTCCTAAACATCATGTTGGGTAAAGCATCAGGAGGAGATCCCAGCCCTTGCAACATCACCTTCCCTGAGGCTCTGATGGCAGAAGCAAGAAGAAAGAAAGGATTTGAAGTTACTCCCTCGGGTACTGGAGTGCCTCCAGTCATGGCATCTGCACAAATTATCCCAGAATCACTGCTAGAGAGGGGCCACCAGAGAATACTGCTGAAGAGATGCTGGTTTGTGGCCTCTTAACTAAGTAAAGGAAAAAAATTCTGGATAAATTAGGATGAAATAAAGAAAATAAATTAAGGGTAAGACAAAGCACAAAAAAGCTGAAAAAGACCTTCCTCAGTGTATAACCAACCAGTGAGTGCCACTGGTCATGGTATAAGGGACAAAACCACCCCCAAGGTCCTGTAAGAAGATGCTGTCTGGAGATAGGTAGTCTGTAGACACTGCTTGGTGCAAGAACATATATAAAATACCAGTTGTTAAGTCCTGACACAATTCCATTTCAGGCTCAAAAGTTTCCACACATCTCCATCCTGGCAGCTCCTCTTCCAATCACAGGGTTTTGCAGACCCAGTAAAAGTTTTATCAAACGTCCCTTTTCTAAGAGCAGATTTCAGGGAAAAAGAGCAGAGACTTGTCAACAGGGAAAAAAATAACCCTACTTCTGCTAACTGAGAGTACAGCCATGGAGCTACTCATGTCCCAACGACATATTATCTGCTTTATGTCTTGGGTACCTTACGTATAGCATGGCTTGCACACAGGAGCACACTACTTGCCTGACTTTTAGTTCAATTAAAGTATTTCAGTATATTTTATCTAGTTTTATGTTTAGCCATCTATAACCACCTTTTGGTACACAGAAGTTAGGAAATGGTACATTAATCTGCTGTAGAGGGGCTCCAACCCATTCATACAACACATGGAAACCCATTGACAGTGTCCTCTGACATATTCAACTGAAAACTCATTCAGCATCTGGGTATTTCCAGGGCAAAGTTTTGAGAAGTTACAAATTCTTCCAAAGTCACCAATTACTTGGGAATCCCTACAGCTATGGCATACATCCGTGACAGTTTTTCAACCAAATTAATTGAAAAGCAACAATTTTTCAATCAAATGTGTTGCACAACCCAACAATACACAGTTCCCCAGGTGCCACAACTGCTGCTGAGGCTGCAGGGAGAGCTGAGGGGGAGACAAAAGCTGCAGGCAGACACTGCAGGAATTGCAGCAACTTGGAAACTTCAGGACTTCAAGCTCAGCAATGTTTCAAACAGAGCAGGGAGAATGTACTGGCAGATCACTGCTTGTGTGGCAAAAGCTGGATAGCAGAACTCCACAAGTAAGAAGGATCGCACCACAAGGTGACAAGGAAAATCCCCCAAACACAGTAGGGTCAGCCCAACAAGTCTGTAGGTTTGCAGGCTGAGAAAGCCACTATGTTCATGCATTTTTAAAAGTAACTTATTATGAAACCACTGACTTGAGGCACATAAATTGTGATTCTCAACTAAACATACCTTATTCAGCTTCCGGAATTTAAGATAATCCACAACAGACAAAACTGAAGGAAACCAAACAAGTGGCAGATAAGGCTTCTATGATTATCTTCTATGACTTTTACTGATTATCTTAATCAGTATGTTGACTGTTAATCACCAGTTGGAGGTTACTACACTACAGACGAAGTGTATCACAGAAAGAGAGCTAGCTCCATACTGAAAGCAAACTCCACCATGACTCTTTGTTCGATGTTCCCTCAAGGACTAGCTCTAGTCTGGAAACCATTCAGCCACACCATGCAGCACAGCAGCCAAGCTAACAAAGCATTCTGTTCTGGAGCTGGCTGTACATAAAGCTCCAGCAATTCTGCACAGCATTCCCAGAACAAGGAACATCCATCTGGATCCAACCTCGGTTGTGAAGCCCAAGCTCAGCCCAAACATCCTATTAGACTGCATAAACTTCAGCACAAGCAGCTACACCCACCCAAGAGCGATGCAGGTGTGCTGAACTGTGCCCGCACAGCCTGCGCCCGGCCCCGGGAGCCGCGGTCCCTCCCGCGGGCATCTACCCGAGTCCTGGGCATGTCGCGGGGCGGGCTCTGAATCCAGGTTCCCTCTGGCCGCTCCTCCCGGCCTGGGCGAGCCCAGGGAGCCCGACAGCGCCCCACTCCCCCTCCTGCCTT
>NW_008237525.1:966727-979295 GCF_000691975.1 Corvus brachyrhynchos
CAGGGCTGCGTTCCCGGAGCCTCCCCTCCGCTCACTGTCCCAACGGGTATTTAATAGCGGGGCCAGCCCGGCTGGGTGCCACCAAAGCCGCTCCGTCACCGCACTCCTCAGCTGGGTAGGGGAGAGAAAACAGGACCAAGGGTGGTAGGGCGACAGCAGTGCAGGAGAGATCTCTCACCCAGCACCGGTACGGCAAACATGATCCGGCTGGGGGAATCCGTTTAATTTATTGCTAGAGAAATCAGAGTAGGGTAATAAGAAATAAATCCACATCTTAATCCCCCACCCCTCCCTGCTTGTTGGACTCGGCTGTATTCCCGATTCTCTCTCTCCTCCCCACAGCAGTGCTGGGGCCGGGGAATAGGGGATCACACGCTCTCTCCCTGCCTCTCCCTCCTCAAGGGATGGACTCTTCAGTGGACTCTTCAGAATTTTCCCTGCTCCAGCGTGGCATCTTTCCCATGGGGTCAGTCTTCTAGGAACAGGCAGCTCCACTGCCGGTCCCCCATGGGGCCACAAGTCCTGCCAGCAAACCTGCTCCAGCGTGGACTTCTCTCTCCACGGGTCCGCAGGTCCTGCCAAGACTGCTCCAGCTCTGGCTTCCCACGTGGTCACAGTCTCTCGGACATCCCCCTGCTCCGGCGTGGGCTCCTCCAGGGGCTGCAGGTGCATCTCTGCACCCCCGTGCCCTCCATGGGCTGCAGGGGCACAGCTGCCCCACCATGCGCTGCCCCGCCATGGGCTGCAGGGGAATGTCAGCCCCAGCACCTGGAGCAAGTCCTGCCCTCCTTCCCCACTGACACTGGGCTCTGCATGGCTGTTTCTCACATATTCTCACTCTTTTCTTTGGCTACGAATTGCTCCTGTGCAATAACTGTTTTTCCTTCTTTATAATGTTATCCGAAAGGTGCTGCCACCGTCACTGATGGGCTCGGGTCCGCCCTGGAGCCGAATGGCTTTGGCTTCATTGGACACGGGGAAAGCTTCTGATAGCTTCCCAAAAAAAACATCCCTGCAGCCCTCCCCACCCCTCGCCTTCTCCGCTACCACAGCCTAGCCCCGCAAACCCAATCCGTTAAAATGGTTTGTCACATCTGAGCCGCACAATTGTGTTGCAGTGGGGATACTGCAACATACATATATCAAACCAGGAGTCCCGTGCAAAGGAAATATATATGGACAGACATATTCTTGCTAGCTGTTTCAGAGATGTTTATTTCTCGAGCCGCATGGCCGGAGCTCTGCCGAGGAACTGTTCCAGTCACGGGACCAAGGGTCCTTCTGCCCGCGCAGGGAACACAAACCAACCAATGGGAACGAGGCTGAGCAGGGGCAGGGAAACCCCGTGTCTGTGCCCTCAGGGCCCCTC
The DNA here is from genome assembly GCF_000691975.1 of Corvus brachyrhynchos. Taxonomy (NCBI): domain Eukaryota; kingdom Metazoa; phylum Chordata; class Aves; order Passeriformes; family Corvidae; genus Corvus; species Corvus brachyrhynchos. The sequence goes on from NW_008237525.1 coordinate 968,097, forward strand.
TCCCAGGGCTCCATGGCGGGGGAGGGATGCCAACACAGTTGGTTTGTATAAATTTCCCATATGCAGGTCAGAGAGTCCAGGGGGTTTTGTCTGGTTGGGTTTTGGAGAGCTCTAGCAGATTTTTCGTAAATTGTTTCCTATCTGAACTTATTTCTTTCCCCTTCCCTTTTAGCAGGTAGAACCTTGCTGAGCCTTTAATTTCACCTCTCCCAAGAGTTCATATGATGGTTATAAAAAAAACCCAAAAGGCACATTGGAGCTGTTTCGGTGTGGTACCAAGGCTTTCCTTCAAGTATAAATACAGAAAGATGAGAAGGTCAGAAAAGTTAAAGGGCAAAACACTTGGAGAACACACTTTATTTAAAAGAACTTTTGAGGATCCATTTCATTGCAAGGTAAAGCAGAGTAATACAACATTGCAGTAAAAACAAGAAAGTAATTCCAGGAACAGAAGTGGCAGCTTAGCCTGGTTTTTAGAAATGCATTTTTACTGACTAATTACTGCAACATCTCCTGAAGTGGCCTTGGGGCTTTTCCCTCCACTTAGCCTTTTCCTGAGATGCAAGTTAATGTTTGTTCCCTGAGCCCACAGTGCTAGCCATGGAATAAAGCCTCTTATGTACCCATGGTGAAGAGCTAAACTATAAACTCTTGCGAGCTTTCCAGGAATTGGTAGATCATGCATCTACCAGCTCTCCATGTAAAATTTCTTTCCATTTCCTCCGATAGTTGCCAAACTCCATCTATTCGGGGGTTTGGGATCTGTGAAATGAGAGCTCCACTATTGCTGGGAGCCAAGGGGGGAAAGCAGGTCCCCCCCTCCCCACCAGCTGCCAAGCTCCTCATCCAGAATATGCCCACAGAACAGTGCAGAAACAGAGGCAGATTCCTCCAGCAAGCCAGATTTAGGCTTTTAAATTACAGAAATTGTTCCCTTCCCGTGTGCTGTGGCTCTGCAGAATCAGGGTGCATCTTTGAACGTGCCTGAGGAGCACGAGGTGCTGGCAAGTGTTTGTTGTGGGTGGCCATTACTGGAACAGAGCCCAGGACTAGGAGGGAGATGCATTCCTATTGTGATCAGACTGTTTCCTCTGTCTGGCACTGGGCCTGGAGTGCAGGGCTGGCCCTGGAAATGGCCTTAGAACAATAAATATCTTCGTTCTTTTCCTCATTGGCACAAATAAGGACACAAGCTGCCTGAGGAGCTCCAGAGCATACATCTGAAGGACCCATATCTCCACTGGATACAGGCAAAGCAGTACAAATATTGGCCCTGTCTTTGGAAAGGCTTGAGCTTATCTCTCCCGTTCTCAGGCAGGTGTGGGAAGGCTGCTGTCCTGCACATGAATAATTGGTGTCACAGGTCAGATACACTCTTCCTGTCATCAACAGACTAGATCATTTAGGGAACCAACAACTGTTGTGAAAACAAGTAAGTTCCCTTCTCTGCCCAATTTCCTGTGCTAGATTGAGCAATTTGGGTCAGAAAAGGAACCCGGAGTGTCTCATGACTGGTAACAGAACTCAGCACCCATGGAAAACCACTTTGCCCTGGGCACCAGTGGACTGCATCCGGCCCTGGGTGAGGGGTCTCCAGTGCTGTTGGAGTGTGTGAATTATTTGTCTGTCAAGTGCCCTGACCTAACACTTCCCTTGCTGTAGATCAAGAACTAATCAGCTTCGTTTCTTTGCAGCAGAACTGGAAAGGCTGGAGGAAGGAATAATGTAATGACTATAACCCCAATTTAAATAAATAAGTACAAAGATCCAGAAGCATTTTAAGCTTTTTTTTCTTATCATAATGCCCATGCTGACAGTAGTCCTCTGTTATCTGGAGCCTCCTGAGCAAGACTGGGTGTCACAAACAGATGCAGTCAGTCAGAAATTACTAAACTGAGTGCATGAGGCCACTGGCTGGCCAGTTCTGCTCTCACACAGGAAGCCAAGGCAGACCATAGTGGCCTTTGGCCATAATGCTGATCTGGTGGAGGGGGAGGGAGTTGTGCTGAGGCACTGCCAATTTCTCTTCCTTTCCTTCCCTACTTTACTGACTCAAGATCTGGAAGCAAAGATTCATAATAGCTACTCCCAGACATCTATTGAGTTTGGATCCCAGAAGACCAGGTGAGTCGGTAAGAAGGGATGAAGGGATCAGAGGTGCAGATCTCTTTGACAGCAGTTGAGGATGTCCATGGACTACGTCCCTTACAGCCACCCAAGAGCTTTGTCAGCTCAGACTCTCTTCACAGGACCATGTAAGCTGCTTAGAAAAGCCACCAGATGATACTCACAGCTCAGTCTGTTCTTCCAGATCTTTTAGAAGTCCCTTACAGCTCTGATACTGGATCCTCTGCGAGAGCTGGGCAGGCAGAGGAGCAGGGATGGGTAATTTTGGCGTGCTCAGCTTCTAGCTGCTCACTGGAGAGGCTCAGTGACATACTTCTTTCACATTAAAGCAGGTCATCTGAGCTGTTCTCAGTGCCCATGAGAACACCAGCCCGGACAGAAGGAGCTTTGCTGCCAGATTACTGCAGGTTCCAGTTCTGCCAATTGCATGTGATAGAAGAAAGGAGTGTCCATTCTTCTATCTAACGGGAAAAAGAAAATATAAAATCCTGGTCCTCTGTTGTGTCCCTTGGCGCCTCTTCCTGAGAAAAGATGAGTGAATAATTCACACCTCTCCATGTGCAATCAGAACATGCAGAGTGGCCCTAACAGATCCTAATGGCTTCCTCTTGATGAATGGTGCCCTCGATCACCGTGTCTGTTGTTTGCCTGGAGCACTTGCGACTCCCTTTCATGCTTTTCAGGTTTTCAGAAAGATGCTTCTGGAACTTCTTGGTGAGGAAGCAGTAGATGATCGGGTCCAACACACAGTTTGTACTCAAGAGGCACAAAGTCACCTGGTGAGCATCGTTGAGCTGCTGGCGCAGCTGACAGTTTTCCTTCTTCCACTGCTCCAGAACAGTCAGAGTCCAGGGCAGGTCCACGATGTGATGGGGCACAAAGCTTATGATGAATACAGCCAGCACTGTGCACACCATCCAGAGGGCCCTTTGCTTGACGTGAGTGCTCTTCCGTGGATGCACTGACTTGGAGAACAAGGTCCTGATAATGACAATGTTCCAACCTAGTATTAAAAAGAAAATGATATAGAAGAGGATGCAGATGATGACATGAATGGCGAGAACAGCTGAAACATCACTCGAGGAGTCATAGCGCTCAAAGCACCGCGTGAAATTCCTGGAGTCAACCTCCTCCTGATTAGTATTATTGTCAAAAAGGTAATACAAAGAGCTGCCCACTATTATGATCCAGATAGCTGCTGATAGGTAGATACCTCTCCTCTGGGTGGTCAGCTGAGCAGCTTTAATAGGATTAGTCACAGCTTGGTAACGATTGTATGTGATGACCATCAGAAAGGCAACAGAAGAGTAAGTATTAACAAAAAATAAACACCCAGCCACATTACAGAGGAACTCAGGCATGATCCAGTCTCCATGGTGGTAGTAGTAAACAATCCACATTGGCATTGTAACTAAAAAGAGCAAGTCAGCTACTGTCAGGTTCACCATGAATATCTTGATTTCAGTGAGTTTCTTGGTGGGGTAAATATGGCTGAAAATCCAGAGAACATAGCAGTTGGCAACAAAGCCCAAAATGAAAATAATGCTGTAGAAAACAGTGAAGAGGTTGTAGCGAAACTCGGAGTCTATGTGGCATGAAATGTAGGAATCAGCACTGCTTTCCGCACCCTCTTTGCCCTTTCCAGACATCATGGTGTTGAGTGGGCACATCTAAAGCACAACTTCCTGCTGTAGCTTTTCTTCTTACCTAAAAATAGAAAGCATAAATCAAGCTGATTGGTTTGGCCCCATTGCCAAGCCAAACCCCACCTTTCATTTTCAGCTATGACCATAGGAGTTCTGCTGATGCCTTGGTTCCAGCCAGACACCTGCCCTGTCTCCTTGCTCCTCTCTTTGATCCCATTTCCACAACATACAAAAAAACCCCTCTGTGTCTTCATCCAGCATTGTTTGCTACAATGAGGTCTCAGATCACTCATCTCTAATCTTAAAATACTTTTCTGCATGAGAGTTCTTAGATAAAATAATCTGTTCCTAGCTAAAAATAATATGAGCCCTGTCTCAAGCTTCTTTAATCTTTTACTATAATCAGGACTGTTTTCTATGACTCGTCCTGTCCCTGCATCTGGTTCTCGTTTCTTCCCCTGCCACCTCCCCCATGCCCCTACCTCCCACCATGGTTCCTGATACTTTTTAACTTGTTTATACTTATTTTAAAGTGAAACAATATGTGGTAAAAATGTCTCACAGAATCCCAGAAGAGTTGGGGTTGGAAAAGACCTAGGGAGATCACCTGGCCCAGCCCCTGCTGAAGCAGATTCCCCTGAGAAGGTTGTACAGGATGGCATCCAGATGGGGTTTGAATAACTCCAGGGAAGGAGACTCCACAGCCTCTCTGGGCAGCCCGTTCCAGGGCTTTGTCACCCTCACAGCTAAGTTTTTCTCATATTCAGATCGAACTTCCTGTGTTTCAGTTTGTGCCTGGTGTCCATGTCCTGTTGCTGACCACCACTGAAAAGAGTCTGGTCCTGTTGTCCTCATCCCTCCCTGCAGACACAGACAGACAGGGATGAGGTTCCCTCTGGGAAATCTCTTCTCAAGGCTGAACAGCCCCCGCTCCCTCAGCCTTTCCTCATCAGAGAGATGCTCCAGTCCCCTTCATCATCTCTGCAGCCTCTACTAGACCCAGGAGCTTCATGACTTCCTTGAGGAGTTTAATTCTAGATTGAGGAGCCCAGAAGTGGACACAGCACTCCAGATGTGGCCTCACCTGGGCTGACTAGAGGGGCGGGATCACCTTCTTCAACCTGCTACAGTCTTCCTCATGTGCCCCAGGACACCACTGGCATTCTTGGCCACGAAGGCACACTGCTGGCTCGTGGGAGTCTGTCAGGACCCCCAGGTCCTTCCCACAGAGCTGCTGTCCAGCAGGGCAGCCTCCAGCAGGTACTAGTGCATGGGGTTATTCCTCTCCAGGCACAGGACTCTGCACTTGCCATTGCTGAATGCATGAGGTTCCTCTCCAGCCTGCCCAGGTCTGGATAAATGGCAGCCCAGGGCTGGTGTATCACTACTCCTCCCAGCTCTGTTTCCTCAGCAGACCTGCTGGGCATGGGGTCGTTTCCAGTCACCATCTACCTGTTGTTTTCTGATATTTTCCTGCTTACACTTGTAGAGACTGTGTTTGGTCTCTCAGCTTCCGGCACTGCAGACACCCAACATCCCCTTCACAGGCCACCAGACCTCTCAGTTGTTGTTCTCAGTAAATAATGAGTGATGTTTTGTGCCACATTGTTAATTCTCACCTCAGGGTATCTATCTTAAAGTCTTGGCTATCATCATTTTGAACTCAAGTTGTCATCAAATCAACCTGTCTCCCTTCCCCCCTGCCCCATTTCTTTGTCAGATGCAAGAGGCAGCAGCAGCAATTCTGCACTTCCATGTCAGGCTGTTGGCAAACACTGTCTCTACAGAAACACCTTCAGGGTTTGGTATTAGCAGTCTCCACCTCACTGGGGATTTCTTCAACTCTTGCCTACAGTTTGAACATATCAGTCAGTCCATCCCTGGAAGTCTCCAAGGCCAGGTTGGACGGGGCTTGGAGCAACCCGGGATAGTGGAAAGTGTCGCTGCCCATGATGGGGCAGAATGAGATGAGCCCAAACCAGTCTGTGGTTATATGATTCTGTATCAAATTTCTGCATCCTCAATATTGTACATCCCTGTCTCAGTTCTACATGAATCTCATCTAATCCCTTGTATACTTTAACCTGCTGCTTTTACCCTTCAGAGGACGCGCAACCTGCTCCCAGCTCCAGCACTGACTGCCTGTGTGATGCTGGGCAAGCACTTACGTCACCATGACACGCTCCTGCAGGTCTGCATGTTTTTCTCTCCCTGTCCCTTCATGGCAAGACAAGTGGCTGCTGCAGGGAGAGCAGTGGGAGAGCCCTCAGTGGGGCTGCTTGCTGGGGCTGAGACTGCTGAGTTTTTAATGGAATTGTCAGAACACAGTGGTTTTCCTTGAGAGTGAGTAAACTTTACCACCAGTCATGAAGCCTAAACTGGAGTGAGTTATGCTGGGAATGCCGGGTGCTGCTCATTGTACTGGGCTTGCCTCAGCTCCACCAGCCCCATGGAAAACAGGCATTTCCCCAAAGACTTGCTGAGCAGGTGCCCTTCTGCCTCAAAACATTTTGGATCCTCCCCAGCAGCAGGCAGTGCCAGGAACCCCCATCCCATCCTCTGTGGGCTGAGTCCCCCTGGGTGCCCTTGTGCTGTTGTTCCTCATTTACACATTTGCATGTTTGCAATTTTCCTCTGCAAATGGGGAAGTCAGCTGGAGCTAGAGCTTGCTCTCCCTTTTTCCACAGAATTGCACCCCTTGGTACTGCTCTCCAGTCATTAGGAGAGGAAGGTAGCAGTCATCTTCCTGATGTCTTGTTCTTCCTCACGCCTCACAGGTCCCCTAAGGACACGACAATTACAAGATTTGGACCCTCCCAGGCAGCTGCATGCTGGGCAATGCTGGGTTCCAAGTGTCCTTATGATCAGTCTTCCAGCCACAGTCCGTGTGGAATGGACACACAGCTGTGGCAGTAGTGGGAGTTGGCCCCAGGTGACACATGTATTTCTCCTCATTCACCTTGATCTCTGCCACCCTGCTGAGAGCCCCCTGATCTCCAAAGGGCAGTAGATTATTCAGGTGATGGTAGCCAGGAGGACGAGCTAGGATGTGACACAATCAGGGTGTAGCCACAGAGTTTGGCACATCCCTCTGTCACTCACTGCTGCCCTATGGAGGGGATCCAGAGCAGGCAGGGCCCACTCTCTGTCCCCTGTTCTCCTTTGATTCATGCAGAACATAAGGCAAGTCCTGGTCATCTCAGGGATCAGCTTGCACACCCTCGTCTATGATGGATGAGAAGCAGTAATTGTCACAACGTGACCTTGCATCACTGTCTGAGTCTCAGCCCAGCTCTGCCACTCTCTGAGGGGCCATCTCCACTGCAGAGATGTGCTGGGTGGCAGGATTTGCATCTCAGCTTGGGAGGGCACCAGGCAAATATGGACATTCAGGGTAGGGGTGAGACCGTGCAGAGGCAAGACAAACTAGTGGGGAGTGTTATGTTTGATACACTACTCTGACATTAGAATAAGGAATAAAAACCCAAGAAATCCTAATAACCTAAGATCATTAGAGAACTCTTTTTTTTTTTTTCCAAATCTGCATCATAAATTCACACTGCTGTGACTATCTGCAACACCAGCAAATAGTTCTGGTGCTTAGGGCTGGGATCTTTGCAATGAAAGGTGCTCTATTCCTGTGGCACCAGAGCTGAGTATACCAAGAGTGCGGGGCTGGGGGGAGAAATCAGGTAATGCATCTCTCTAGCAGGATTCATGAGGAGAAGTGCTCACATACAATACCTGGGCACAGCTGTTGTTCACAAAGTCCCTTCAGACAGTGCCCCAGGGCACTGTCCACCTATGCCTCCATTTCTGGTGCTGCACAATGACATGGTGGCCACCAAGCTTTACCCAGGAGCTCTGGTGAACTTTACTGGTCTCCAGACTACACACCAGCTGCCAGATTTAGCAGATGGGGTGGAAGGGAGAGCAAAAATGCATGTCCTCTCCACAGCAGAGTCCTGCACAGAAGGTGGGCTTGAGCCAGAGGGCTGTGCTCTGAAATGGAGAGGTGAGTGTGAGAACATGCTCCGTGACTGCTTCCAGTCTGCTGAAATCTCTGGCAAAGGTGGCCCGCAGGAGAGGGTAGTGCCATCTCCTGGCCCCAGCAGCACCTGGTAGAGCTCACCTATCTTTGCATGAGGAGGCTGTGCTGTTCCAATGCCAGTGTCCTGCACGTAATCACAAGAGAGGTGTTCTTTCCTTCTCATGAGCCAAGTGATATTTTCTACTAAGCACGGCTTGAAGAGAACATAGCACCATTCCCCACAGAATTTACCCAATGCCCAATTCCCTCTTCAGCCTAAGGAACCCAAGCTCATGTCTCTGTACACTTGGGCATGCCCTGAGCCCTGGGCTCTGGAGCACTATACAGGGGCTCTCACTCAGCCTGTCCTGTTGAGGCAGTTCCCCTTTCTCTGAAGCCTGTTCATACTGCCTGTGCCAGCAGAAAGACAAGCAGGCACCATGGGCAGGGTATGGGTGGCTGTTCTCTGCTGCAGCAGCCTGTGCCACCTGGCCAAACCCCCTGAGACCTGCAGCCCAAGCCACTGCCTTGTCCACAGTCCCCCAGCCAGTAATCCCAGGTGGCTTGTATCATCAGCCCCACTGGATGCAGGGCTGAAGGTGGAAGTAATCAGCTGAGCAGCAGAGCATGGCCAGGACACCTGCTGATGCTGCTCCCAGTCTATAGACTCTCCCATGGACCATGCTCTCCCAGTCAGGATTTACTGGCTTATAGATGCAAGCAAGCTCTGCCATCAGCAAGAGTATATTCCAAGAGGAATAGTACTAATAAAGTATATTTTCTGCTTACCAGAGTTGAAAAAATTCAGCACAATATGTCCATCTTCAGCCTTAGTAGCGGTGGGGGTTTCACTGAGGATGCTTGGCTGTCTCCCAGATGTTATTTTCCCTGCCCCGGGGCTGGACAGTCTCCACACTGGCAGCTCTTAAGAACAGGGGACCAGAATGAGAGCAATTGCAGCATGACTGCAGAGTCACTAGAGAAGAGGAAATGTGTGACATCAGCTAAAGGAAATGAGAAATAAAATAAGCTGTAGAGGAAAGACAGCAAAGGTCTGGAAAGTCCTTAAGGCTTTTTCCTCAGAGTATCTCTGCTTCTGATGATCCTGAAAGAGGGCAAAATTGGGATTTTCCTCTAAAGGCAGATTAGGAATCCACTCTGTGTCCCCAGTTAGATTTGGGATTAGACAACTTTTTGAGCATCTTCCTCCCAAACAGATGAATGGCAGAAGAACTTCCACTTAATAACTTCCAGGAAAGGAAGAGACAGGAAACTCATATATGGACAGACTCATTCCCTAGTAGTCTCCTTTACACTTGTGTTGGAGCTAATTCAGGGATTCCAACATCACAAGCCTCCCTTTATCTCGGGCGTATTCAGCAGACAGTGAGACACCACAGCAGGACAGATCGTCACCTGTCCCATACACCATCACATTATGGCCACCGTTACCTGTGGCAGCCTGAAGCTCACTCAGCATGGCGATGCTTATGGCGGGGTGCTCAGAGAGACACCACTGACAAGCAAAGCTGCACGCATGTCCCAGCCAAGCCGTAAATCCCATGTAGCTGTAGCCAATAAATCCCCAGGCTGTAGCTCCCATGGCGATGATTAACCTGCCCTCCATGCCTTCCTCTGCCCTTACACCTGCATGCAGTACAGATGTGAGCTTAGAGCAAAAACCTCACACCTGACACACCTAAAGGAACCAGAGCTCTGAGTCTGGTGCTTGGGCTCACTGTGAAACACACTTGAACAGAGCTGCAGCGTCCATGACCAGGACAAAGGTGTGTCCAAGCCTGCCACAAGGCTGCTGAGGAATGACAGGGGCCCAAGCAACAGCAAAAGAAGCCAGTCTGCACTGGAGTTCCTCTGGAAAGGCTGGGAAAAGCTCTCCTGGCTCTTCTCACGAAATGCCCCCTATGGCAAACATTCCACAGAAGGTCCTGGCCATGTCCGTACTGTGGGGGCACCAGAGACCCCCATGGCATGACTTCATGTCCTGGGAGCCACAAGGACAGGCTGAGGGTTGTGTACCCTGCGCCTCACCACTAAGGACACCAGCCAAACTTCTCCAAGAGCAAGGAGCTGGCACAGACACTGGGACACTTTCAAGTCACACTTTTGTTGTTGGGCTGGTGAGCCCTGGCTCTGAGCTGGAATATGGCAATCTCCTCATCAGTGAAGGAGATGGGGTACTGACAGAGGAGCCAAGGTGGACAGCAGCAGTGCTGCTCTATGCTGGCTTTTGGCTCACCTGGCCTCAGGATTCCCAAGGTTATGGGCTGCACAGTACCAGGGCAGCCAGCACCATGCCAGAACCCACCCACTGTCCATGCCAGTGCCTGGGTGTCTCCAGCCAGGGACAGGCAAAGCCTGGATTGGCTCTCCCCAGAGGGTGCAGGTAGCCTTTCCCAGGGTCACTACAGAGGGAAACACCTGGCGTGCATTTCAGCACAGTGCTCTGCAGGTGTGCATCCAGGTGCCAGGCAGCTGCCAGGAGCCCCAGCTGAGCTCCAGCCAGGCTAGAGACGTGCAAGTGCTCTGCAAACTGCAGGACAATCCTGCTGCTCTGAACCCTGCTCAGGGAGAACTCCAAGACAACCGGAAGTCCATGGACACCACAACTGGCACCACAGCTGGACGTGTCTGAGCTGCTGTGGGGTCACTCTAGTCCCCCACAACAACAGCACAGGGTGGCCAAGGTATCTGGAAGCCCCCTGAGCAGAGTGTAACCCCTGTAATGTGAGGGACCTGCATAGCAACTGCACCACATGGGATGGGAGCCTCAGCAGGGTGGGCTGCACAGGAGGCTGGCATGTGGAGCAAGGGACAGCCAGGCTCTGTCTCTGTCAGGCCAGATCAGGGTGAGCTGAGGCTCTGGCAGTGATGCTCCAGAGCTGTGCTGGGATGGAAGCTGCAGCCATCTCCTTCCTTCTGCCACCAGACATCCTTCCTGCTTTCCCCTTCCCATCAGCCGCTGTAGGGATGAAGGAGCCTGAGCCTTCATGGGTGAGACAAAGCCCCAGCTCTGCCCTTTAGGCTGCTTCTGGGGATTCAAACTTAAAACCAAACAAGAGCAGGCTACGGAGTTTGGCTGACGGCCAGCCCATGTCTCTGGGGAGAGCAGCCAGTGATGTCAGGGGCATGGGGAGTGCTCGCAGGGGATGTAGCAACACTTGACAAATCTTGGCTCACTGTCCTGCCACAATGCAGCCCTTAGAGGAAACGAAAGCCTAGGGGGTTTTGGGCTGGGGAGGAACCTTCAGAAGTCTTCATCCTTCCTCTGCTCAGCCCTGCAGCATGGCCATTCTGCATCAGCAGGTTCCTTTGCCCCCATAGAGCGCCCACAGGTAGCTTCTCCTTTTTACTACCTTCCCTCCTGGGGACCCTCTT
>NW_008237525.1:979421-987737 GCF_000691975.1 Corvus brachyrhynchos
GCTCTTCCCACCCAGGGAATGCACACACTGGCTGACAGCTCTGACAGCCATGCAAGGCTGAGTTGAGAAAAAAACCAGTCTTGAATATGCCTTTACTTTCATCAAGCCAACTTGCAACCTAATAAAAAATAAATTAACTTCTTTTATTCTGATTCCCATAGATGCTGTTAAGGAGCACTGATAGTCCTTCAGGCTGTTATAAGTGCTGGATCCCAGAGCAGCTGCTCCAAATTCTACTGTCTGGGGATAACCCCACACAGTCTGATTGGTGGGCAGTGGCTGTTCCCCATGGGTCTGGCACCCAGCAGCATTCTCATGGCAGCACATACTGCCATGGCAGATGCCCAGTGCCTCCTGTAAGCCCCACCTGCCTCTGGCACATGTCCTTGGGGTTATTTCCTTCTTAGATGGAGCCCGTTTGCAACATACTTGCTTTGGATAACCACATGTAAATTTTGGAGGGATCAGAAACTCTTGATTTTATAAGCAAGTATCCAGAGATTTCTTCCCAAGAGCAAGATACACTGTGTTGGCAGAGAAGAGCTCTCCAAGGAGTGCAAATGGAAGAGCAGCATTTCTGCTGATGGGTCTGTGACTGCCCTGTCAGTGACACAAGCCGCAAACAAGGACAAGATGAAATACCAACATGGAGCTTGTGACAGCACCAGCCACTGGCACACAGACGAGCTTGGTCCCTGCTGGTTCCAGTCCCCAGAACACATTCTTGAGTGCCAGGATGACTCTTTGAAAAAGCATGAAGTTCTTTTGGAGCTGCAGCACGTGCTGAGCTAGTGCTGAGTGTTACTGTCTGTGAGTTCCCACTACTCATGTAACACTCTGCAAAATTTTCTTTTGCTTGTTTCAGGAAAGAAATACTAAATAAACTCAGCTTCCCCCATCATGAGCACTTCAGAGCCGAGCACAGTGTGTCCCCAACTTGTTACCAACGCTGCAGGAATGTGCCCCAGAGCTGGGCTTGCTCAGCCGGAAAACACACCAACCCATCGGCCAGCAGCCCCGCCTGAGGCGGGACAGAGCTTGCCCAGACTGGCAGAGAATGTCACTGCTGGTAGCTGGACAGCCTCACCAGCAGTGGATGAGGCAGGGAGCAGGGCAGCCTCCAGTTGGTTTTGGTTCCTAAGTGCAGCCCTGCTGCACTGGGCAGAGGGGTGAGTTCATGGGCCATCATGTCAGGATTTGTGTGTTACAGCCCCAGGCTGTCACAGCTCTGCTGGAGGCAAAAGCCATGTCCTGCCTGAGCTGCCACAGCTGGGACACTGCTCCTGCTGCTCCCAACTTCAGCGAGACACTTCCTGCCACAGCTGCTGGCCCTCTGCCCCATCTGCCTGCCCAGCCTGGGCAGGGGCTGTGGATGAATGGGATGAGGGACCTGGACTCCTTGAGAGGCTCCAAGCATTGCCTCCTCTTCCTCACAGGAGGAAGGGCCAGGCAGGACTCCTCGCCTTGCTTCACAGCATCCAAGCGAAGCCAGGGTCGTTGTCACTCAGGGGTGGAATAGGAGCTGGGTGGGAGCAGTTCCCCTCCCCACAGCCCCAAAGACACCAGCAGCACCCGCCTGACTCATGCTGTCACAATGCACTTCATCACCTCATCCCTGCTTGCTGGGCATGCAGAACAAGGAGCGTCTTCCCATACCCAGGTTGGGAGGATGAAGATGTCTCTGAAGCCTTTGGCACTGTCTGAGATGCCATGGCTCAGAGATCCATGGGGGATGTTGAGCCAGCCCGTGTCCTGAGTTACCCAGACACAGAAGGAGCTTGTGGAGCTTGGGGAGGGACGCCTGAAAGAGCAAGCAGAAGGGAAAGGAGTGTCTTACCCTCGGGTCACAGAGCCCCTGCTCCAGCTCAGTCACAGACCCCAGCCCGCCAGATCCCTGCCGCAAGTGGAGACACCAGCAGGGCTGAGCCGTCAGTATGCTCCTGCCTGGGAAGAGGCTCCGACAGGAAGAGGGCGTTGTGCTGGCTCCCAGGTGAGTGAGTCACTTCCCTCTTGGCACTTGTGACATGCTTAGCCGTGCCCTGGCTGCACCCTGGAGCTTGACACCAGTTCCTGTGGTCCTTCCTTGGGCAGGCGGTGGAAGGGACACAGTGGTTGAAGCTCCATTCATCGTGAGGGGCATGTCACACTCCTGTGGCACCTGGTGCCTCACAGGCCAGTAGCCCAGCCCTGGAGTAGCTCCAGGTCAGGGGCACTCCCTGGCAGGGCCAGGGGTGCAGAGGTGGTCCCAGGTCAGCAAGGGGGGACCAGTGCCCCTACCAGATCTGTCCTCTGGGCTCTTCATTTCCTTCCAGATCCCAGGGTCAGGCGGCAGAAGAGTGAGTGCTCGTTCCAAGGCTTCCATGATAGGTGGAGAATCATCAGCAAAGTGCCAGGAAGGGCACTGCTCTGCTGTGGGAGACCCATATCAGAAAACATCAGCCAGAAAATACTCCAGGCTGTGGCAGCTCATTCTTGTATCGCTTCTGCAGCAGTATAAATCCCCCTTGGTCCTTGTGCTCCTTCAGCCTGGGAAGAAAGGGTGGTTGGACACATGGGGGACCCACTCCTTCCTGCTGCCACTGGCACTGCTCTGCCCAGGTTCCACATGGGGTTTCCTCTGATATATTCTGTGGCACTGGCATTGCTTGAGTCATGGGCACAACATTCGCCTGAGTCACTCATGTTATAACAAGAAATCACATGTGTTTCTGTCTGCTCCCTTTAGGCCCTGTGGGTTGTTTAACAAGGAAATGTTGTTGGGGTTTCTTTGTTGGTAAGAATTGGCTCTGACAGTGGCAGGAAAGGAAGTGTGAAAAGACAGTCCTGAAGGGCAAGATAGTCACAACTCATAGGTGCACAAAGGACTGCTGCCAGAAGGAACTGGCTGGCTGCACACCCTGGAGCTCCCCAGGCACCCAACTGCAGAGCTGCAGCAAACATCCCAACTTCCCAACCAAACAACCAAGCTGCACCAGTTTAACTATGGCCTTTCCCATCAAAGAAAGTTGCCAGCCAGGTTGTGAATTAAGGCAGCCAGGCTCCGCCAGGAGCACAGCCAGAGAATGAGGACAGTTAATGTCCCCTCTGCATCAGGCTGGTGACACTGCACTTGAACAGCTTGGGCAGCTTAAAAGGGATGTGGAGAACTGGAAAGGCAGAGAGCTGGCACCACAGTCTGAGCTTGGGGCACAGGCTGGAACAGCCCTGAGGTAGAGGGACCATCTGATCACTGCCTGCAGCTCCTGGAAGTGAAGTTGCAGAGGACAGGCATGAACTCTTCTCAGTAGTGACAAACAGTGTGACAATGGGCAAAAGCCACAAACCGAGATGCAAGACAGTCAGGATGCATGTCCATGAAGTATTTTCAGTACAAGGAGTGTTCATCCCTGGGAGAGAAACACAGGGAGGCCAGGGATCTCATCCTTATGCTTGCCCAGATAAAGCCCCAGCTAATCTCACCTATCATTAGTGACAGCCCCACCTCAAACACAAGGTCAAATTAAAGACCTACAGAGGTCTTTCCCCAAAACACTCCAGTTCTGTGATTTGAACTGCAACAATCACGCTGGCACGTGTGTGTTGTTTTCCTTTACAGGTGCCCACCCTGTAATCAAAACACACTCCTGCAACTCCATTCCACCCTGAAAAACTGTTATAAGAGTGCCCATAGACTTTATCCCAGATCATCCCAGAAAGGGAATGTGAATGCAGCAGCCAGCCCCAGAGCCCATTTAATGGCTCTGAATGGGCTGCAGCAGAGCTCTGCTACAAAGACCTAATTGCCCCAAGATATGTATCTGTAAGTTCAAAGCCCTCCAGCTGGTGTGAAAGGGAGACTTCCTCACAGGAAGGCTGCTGAGCCTCAACAGTGAAGCAGGCAGCTCAACTACATCCCAGATAAAAGTGCACATGGTGGTCATTGCAGCGCTGAGATCCAAGAGGGATCCCAGCCTAGCAGAGCAGCAGCCTCAAAACATCTTCCCCTTCTTTGCACAACACGAAACCAGGGCTGTGACAGTTGCACCTGCCAAGAAGCACAAGGAGGTAACCCAGATGGGAAGGCCGGGGAGCCTCATCAGCAGATGTACTGCCAGGAGTTCTGAAAAATAAACCTG
Source organism: Corvus brachyrhynchos (assembly GCF_000691975.1). Lineage (NCBI taxonomy): Eukaryota > Metazoa > Chordata > Aves > Passeriformes > Corvidae > Corvus > Corvus brachyrhynchos. The sequence goes on from NW_008237525.1 coordinate 983,537, forward strand.
GCGAGGTTTCCAACCCAGCCAGCACAGCCCTACACAGGGCCAGGCCAAGCATGCTGTGCTGGGGCACAACACAGGGGACAATGCCCCTTTTCTGCTGGTGAGTTGTAGAATCTTAGAATATCCTGAGTTGGAAGGGACCCACAAGGATCATTGAGTCCAACTCCAGGCCCTGCCCAGGACACTCTAGCAATCCCACCCTGTCCCTGAGAGCATTGTCCAAATGCTCCTGGAGCTCTGGCAGCCTTGGAGCTGTAACCCCTTCCCTGGGGAGCCTGTTCAGTGCCTGACACCCTCTGGGGCAAGAACCTTCTCCTGATATCCAACTTAAACCCACCCCAATGTAACTTCATGCCTTCCCTCAGGTTGAGGGAATCCTAGGAATGTAGAACTCAGCTACCAGAGCAGGGGAGGTCTGGCTCACACTGCAGTTTGCAAGAGGAAAAGGAAGACAAGACACCCGATCTCTGTAGCTAACACACGGCTATCACCCAGTTGTTTCTCAGGGAAACCTCCTACATTAAGGCCAACCTCTCACAGTTTCTCTCCAGTTTCAGTTGGTTAAGACAAAGACTAGCAAAAGAAACTCATCTGAAAGGTGAGGAAAGCACAAACCATTGATCTCTCCCACCTGCATCCCTTCACCCAGCACATCACTGGCTTCAGCTAATCCCGAGAACTAGTTACACCCTGAAATACAAATGGCATACAGTGAAAGAGCTGTTCCTGTCCAGGGAGAAGGAGTTGATGGTGAATTCAGAGCACATCACTGTGTTTGCCAAACTAAGATAAATGTTAAGTAGCACACTGATTTATGTCTTATCAAGAATAGATTTTATCTCTGGCAGATCCCACAGGTGATAACTCAGTCTAGCCTTTACTGAATAGCTGTGCTACCAGGTGAAATCTAGATCTCAGCTTGTCTACACACTCAGAGGATCCTCCATTCTCATTCCTAAACTGCACAGTAGCACCAGACAGGAAAGTTCTGCCCCATTCCCTTTATCTATACATGAGCAGTTGACCTTTTCTATTCTCAGACACAAGAAACCAAGTACCTTGTAAAGGTCCTTCCCCATCTCACAAGTGCTGAACAGCAGATACACCCTTGCCGAGTGTGTAGGGAGGGGAAGGCAAGCTCCCTGCCTCAGACTGGAACAAGGAGCTTCAGATGTGGCCTCTGGATGCCCAGAAAACAAAGCCAAACTTTAGCTGACTCCCCCAGACATTCTGTGGGAACTGGACACAGAGAAGTTATTTCCACAGGAAACCAAAGCCAAGACCCTACTAAAAGGGACTGCTGCAAGTCCCTGGTACTACTTCTCCTGAAAGAAAACAAAATTACTCCTCATTCCCAGCAATGCATTTTCTTGTCCTGTACATCAAGGACGAATAGTTGAGTTTACTGACCCCAAAAGAGCTCCAGCAAGGTAAGAGGCCTAGAGATCCCTCTCTCTACGCATCTCTACCTCTTGAAATTAAACAACATTCCATTCAATCCACCCTACTGCCGTGACATGTGTGGCAGGGGCCAGGCAATGGCCCAGCCCGCATCCACATTGTGCACTCACTTACTTCCACCGAGGCAATTCAAACCAGTTTGCTTCTACATAGGATACAAAGATCAGAATTAACCTCCCATGTTCCTTCCAGTGGAGCAGAGAAATACCCAGGAAAGCCTCAGGTTCTTCAGTACTGCCCAAGCCCCCCTGGCAGATGGGAAGCTTCTCAGGACTTGGCTGGGTAGATAAGAAAGGAAAAACTGCATATTCAGACACAGAAGCATATCATAGGTAGGGCAGGAAGCCAAGGGAAAAGAAATAGCTAAACTGAGCATGAAACAGCATTGTTGCAAGCTGCACATTTCACTGTCCCAACCCAGTCAGATCCAGTTGAAAACAGTGACTCACAGCAGAAGTGCATGGACCTGGGCCCATGGCTCCAGCTGTACCCCTCAAGAGCCAGTGGTGAGCCACTGCCCTAGGCACGTTCTTGTCAACATACACACAGCTCTGAGCAGCAGAATCAGAGCATAACTGGGTCCTAGAAATTTTACAAGTTCTCACAGGACCCATCCTGAGCTACCTGAAAAAAATGCAAAGAAAACACCTTAAAGAGCATTAAAGACATTACACCATTGGCAAGGAAATACTGCTAGAGACCAGGGTTTCAGTATCAAAGGGAAGGACCCTGGGACAAGAGTGATGGGGACAGATCTCGTAAGCTAGAAATACTTTCACAGGTGAAGAAGAGGCAGGCAGGTTGGAGGGGCAGCATGTCCTCTGGGCACTGAGAAACTGCAGTTGGAAACACTGATGATGTGAGCTGCTACCCAGAGCTGCTTGAGTCTTCCAGCCAGGGAGAGAGACAACAGCATAAGTCAGCTGACATTTCTCCCAGAACAAATGCAGCCAATCGCTGCCTTGACAAGGAAGTTATGTCCTACCAACACATTCCCAGTTACTGGAATAATAGGTTCTGCCCATAAAAAGTAATTTCAGTGCCTGAACAGTTCAGTGGCTCCCAGACCTGTCAGCCCATCTTACTCTGCTGCTAGCTAATGTTTGGCTCATGTTCCACCCAGACATCACCGACATGTTACTTTATAAGCAGTGCCTTGCCCCTCCAGGTTCATCTCAAGTGATCTATTTAGCACATTACACCTCACAGGGCAAATAAGAAACTACATTCCCGTGTTTACGCAGAAAATAGGAACTCGGGTTCTGCTGTGTTAGGAGTTATTTAATGTATAAAGCACCAAAATACCTTCATTTTATAAGGGAAGGACATTTCATTTTACATCTGGCCATACAGACCAGTGCATGAGAGGAAAAGAAAAGAAGGTGAGTGGAGAGCACCAGGCTCCCTTCAGCAGGTTCAGCTAAGTCCCAGTCCCATAAGGAAGCACTGCCTTCCCTGGGAGCTGCTCTTCCTGCAGACACATTTGGGTAACACAGCTCAGTCATGTTGCTCCTCCCCAGTAAGCAGGAATAGGAGGCAGTTCATTAAAACTGGAAGAGCTGGGACACAAGTAGCTGGAGGCACCTTTCCCGGAGCAGCAGAACCAACCTTCCCAGAGTGAGCCGTCGCCAACGCCCAAGACACAAGGAGCAGCACAAAGGATCATGCTCACTTGAAGAGGGCATGTATGAATGCAACATATGAGTGCAAACTCAAGTGAAAGGACCTGGCTAACGGCCATGAGGAGGAAGGAAAGCATCATCTTCATGGAAGCAGCTCTCCACAGGACCCAGGTATGGGGATGGCCATGAGAAGAGCTTGCAGAAAGGTCCCCAGAGAAACCTGCCTGGCACACATGAGTCTGTGGCACATTCCATTTTCAACACCTTTAAACAGCTAAGAATGTCTTTAAAAACTTAAAACACACAGAAAGCAGGAATTTAAAAATCCAAAAGTCATGAGTTTGAGCTCACCTCACAGCTCTGAGGAGTCACGCTCCTCACAGATGCCCAAGTCCTCCCAATGCATCCACCCTCCTCCAAGGCCCAGTCACAAGCTCAGTTCTCAGCACAGATCCTGGCACACCTGCCTCTACCCAGGCAACATCCCAGGAAAAGCCATCTTCTCCCAGCCTCTTGCGTGCCACTCTGAGGATTGTCACTTCCAAACACAAACCAGAGCAGTCTTTGGGATGGCAACAGACCCTTACTAGGGAAAACATTCATGCTGAAGAGCAGCAGCATCTCAGTGACAGCACTCCATTCACACTCTTGCTATTGCATGTTTTAATAATTCCAAGAAAAAAAACCAGTAATTTGGGTAAAAATTTATTTTACATACAGACCATTGCAGCTTAACTATTAATCAAGAGAAGTTATTTTCCTTTACAGGAAGTGACCAGCTGGTCTGAGATTAACAGAAGTCTAAGCCTGAGAGCTGGGATTTTAGTTTGGAAATCAGATCTTGGGGACAGGTTCCTTCCAAGCACCACTCAATACAGTGAGGAGCTACAGGATTTAACTGCAGGTCAGCTGCACTGCACAGTGCTGGAAGCATATTCCCAGAGTCAGTCCAGATCTTTCCCAAGCTGAACTTGCTGAGAAAGATGGTGCCTGGTAGAGTTTGGATGCATTTCCAATATTTTGTTCAGCTCTCAAACTAGAAACAGAAGTGGTGAAACAGCACAGTCTCTGTGAAGTACAAAACACCAAGTTACAGGGCAGCAGACACACGGGACAGCAGG
>NW_008237525.1:987982-992329 GCF_000691975.1 Corvus brachyrhynchos
GGAATGGCGGGGACTCTCCTAAGCCAAGTGTTCTACGTGTAGCGGGGGCCCTGGCTGGGGTCATTCTCTGGCCCTATTTCAAACAGAGTACAAAAAAATACTTCGACTGGTAATTAATTGTACTGGAAACAAGCAGTCTACTGAAAAGCAAATCTTACTCTAGGTGCCAATGAGTCCTTAAAAGCAGAGAAGGGACTGAGGAGCTGCACTTGGGCAGTGCTTCCAGGATCATTCACGCTGCTCCATTTTTACTTTGGGAGGTCTCAGGAAGGTCCTGTTTTTCTTTTCTTTCTTCCCCTTTGTATTTGCCTGAAAATTTCTCCAGCTGTCTACACGACCATCCCGACTTTCCTGGGAACAACAGGGAAGAATTGGAGAGTTAAAATACAAGAGCCAGAGCACAGGTAGTACATACCAGTTTCAGATCAGTAGCAATTTCCTCTTATCCAGCATGCAGCCCCTGACAGCCAGGACACAAAGACACTGGGAAGAGCCAGAGCAACACAGTGCATTAGAACTATAAGTAAGCTTACACGCACCAGTATAAGCACTCTGCTGGATTCTTGCTTCAGAAACCAGCAGACTGGGTTGGACAGTCCTTACGCTGTACTGAAGCCTCAGAGGAAACAAGAAACCTCTCAAATGGCTGTTCCTAATCCGTCAGCCCAGAATGTGCCATCTCCTTTCTCTGTCTCACCTCCTCACTCTCCTGGTGCTGTAGCTTGGAAGCAGGGAGAACAGAGAAGGGAAATGTACTGCTGCCTTCTCTCATGCTTCTTGCTCAAAGTCTCATCACATTGACAAAATGAGAAAAAAGGCCACTGGTGCACTTCTCTCCTCTCCCTGTCCTACCTGCTGAGCAGCAGAAGCTTTTCCTGAGGAGAACAAAAAACCAAAACAGAAACCAAACTAAACCAAACAAACAAAACCCACAAAAAACCCCCCTAAATCTCCCCACAAAGCCAACCTATGATCTCTACAGGCTGAACGTTTCACAGCAGGACAAAGTCCAGGGATGGTCCATTTCACAGCATGGGATCCATCCGCTCCAGGCCCATCTCAGCAATACCGGTGCTGCAGATGGGCTCTGGCTGCAGCAGCTGTCTGCTTCCCTTCCCCCTTTCCCATGGCAGGATGGGAGAGGGCCCAGCACTAGCAGGGATCTGGATGCTGGGGCACAGTGCAACCCCAACACCTACACCGGTCTTCTCCAGCTTTGCTGGTGACCATTTCATCTATGTGAAAAGATGGTGTCAAAACAAAATGAATCCTTGGCATGCACAAGATTGAGAGGATTATTTCTGCTATGCAGAGATTCAGCTGTCTAGCAGTGGCTGAGGACACGCGGAGCTACAGTATCAATAGTTCTGCAGCTCCTGTTTGCTCAATCCATATTCGGTTGTGTCACTTGCTCCCATGTCCCCAACTGCTGTGCTGTACTGCACCCCTACAGCAGTGACACCCACCTTCTGTGGCCATCCTGGTGTGAGAACACAGAACCTCTGTCAGCAACAAGGCCAGTGACACACTCAACTTACTTCTCTGGCATTAAATAACAAAACCCATAGCACACTCAATACAGCAACATTAAACAAGTTTTCTAGAATACCCAGCTCTTCTATACTTGTTATATGGCACACAACCACAAACTCTTCCAAGCTGAGTCTCCAGACACATCCTAGCTGTCCGCTTTCCACAGGATGCCAGTCCAGCTCATACACTTCTCTCCCAGATATCCCTTTTTTAACGCTCTCTTGAGCATAGACTGGGCTCTGACTTTGGATTAAATGAACACACTAATTCATCCTTTCATGACATCCTGCACATCTTTACCGACATCTTTCCTGCCCACCACTCCCTGCATGCCTCAAGTCTTCAATTCTGGTGTGTAATGAGGGAAGAGTTATAGGCTAGATCGAGTATTTTGGTGGGCTGTAGGCTGGATCCCTAAAATAGCAGCACGACCACCATGAACTACTTCAGATATGCCTAAACCCTGGCTGCAGGGTGGCAGGGTCACTGAGAAGTGACTGTCCATCATGTCTTTGATATTCAGAGGAGACACAGATCCCATAAGTGTTAGGAAGCAGACTGGAAAATACCACCAACAGTCCACACAAACACTTTCCAGATTAAGGTTTAGTGGTCACCAGTGACCTGGGCTAAGCAGCAATTCAATTTTACAACTAAAGACAAGAATGAACTGCTGACAGAGATGAAAAATAGCATACCTCAATTTACCAGACCTGTTTCTGCACAGGTGATACCAAAGCCATATTGATGGGCTCTTCTCCACCCACATGAACAAAAGCCAGGCTGGTGCAAATCTATTAAATTGTCTTACAGACTTGCATACAAAAGGTCTCTCATCTCTCTAGGGGCATTCCCTGCAACATGGACAAGAACTGCTGAGGCCCATTCTGTAAGTTAAACTGCTGAATACCTCAAAGTTCTTCTGCCATTCTCGTTCTCGTTTGGCTTTCTCTTGTGCTTCGATTTCCTCTTCCCTCTGCCGCTTCCTGGAAGGGAAGCCACAAAGAAGTTATGAACCCACAAGCATCTATTTTAAAAAGCAAGGCAATACTTTCAAAACATCTTGGAAAGCTCTTCTAATTTTTTGGCAGATTACAGAATAAGTAAATACACACACCTAAGATAGCACAGCAAACAGAATTTTGTTTCATATTTGGAAGAGCAGCAAGCAGAGAAGATGGTTTGGCCCCACTGACAGCAAGCACATAATTAGTGAGTCGGCTTCTCTTGCTCAGCAAAACAAGCTGGACTTCTTCATCCAAGAAGCTGGATATCACTCTAGTAGTAAGTCTCTAAAACTCTTGAGGATACACATTCTGAGAAGTTAATAACCCCTTCAGCACGCAAAGCAAAAATTAAATTTTTAACCTCCTACTTTTCACCTGTAATCAAAAGCAATGTCCTACAGCCACTTCCCACCTCACTGACCACCGCAGAACCCTCCGGCAGGAAGTGTATCTGCAGTGAGCACTCAAGCAGCATGTGATCAAAACACCTAAAATAGTTCAGGATCACACATGCCACAGGGTATTTCTGTCACTTAAATAAAATTAAAAATCAATCCTTTGCACACTAATAGCATGTAGAATTGTGTCACCATTTCTCTGCTGTGGCTGGCCTCCGTGTGTACACATAAGAGAATACAAGCGTATCAAATATACTGATGTCTTCAACAGAGGAGCACAAATCTCCTGTGTGCTTTTCTCAAGCATAGGGCTCTACAGCACATGGGCTACTCAGAGAAGTAGCGGAATCCACATTATTGGAAATCAGCATGACAACACCCTTGTTAATCTAATCCAAGGCTCTGCTTTCAGCAGAAGGTCTGACCAGATGATCTCCAAAGGTTCATTCCAATTTAGACTGTTCTAAGACTCTCTGATCCTTTATCTTCTCTGAGGAAGCATGAGGGGGAAGAAGAGCCTGAACTGCACAAGAAGAACATCACTTATACCTTTCATGCATTTCTTTTGCTTCTCTTTCTTTCCTCTTAATTTCCAGTTCAGCAAAGAGCTTCATTGTCTGTTTGTATACAGCTTGTTTGAACTGTAAAACACAAATCCAGTCTTAAAATAATGCATATCAACACAGTTAAAGTCTGTTTTACAGACGAATGTAAGAAGCAAAGAAAGCAAACCATAGGTGCGCCCACATAACCTATATCTTGACCTGACAACAGCAGCAGCACACAGGAAGGTATAAACCACTGCTGATTAAATTCTGGCCCTGGCACCAGGAAACAACTACATATTAATCTCACATTAGTCTCGTTTTAATTTGTATTCATGAAGCTGTGCCTAAAGAGAACTGTTCACTTCAAACCCTCTTGGGTTAAGTCTTGCATTGTTACATGTGACAAAAAAATGGTCACTGTTTTAGAGAGTAACTTTACAGCAGATCATCTTGATGTGTTGTAAAAACCTACCATTGGCTTCCCAGTAGGAAATCAATATGCTTAAACCAATCTTCATTACTAAAGAACAACAAGAATAGGATGGTTATGGGGTTACTGTGGTGATACTGACAGATAAAAATCACTTTCCATGAAAAAAAAGGGTGATGAGACTAATGGAGTCAATGTTTAGCAATCACCTATCATTGTTACAGCCTCTCATATCGCTGGACTTCTCCAGACTAGAACCCAGGTAAGAAGAACTGAGTTATGCCATGCCCTTTCTAATACAAGTGGTTTGTTGCAGAACAGCACATCTGTCCTTCAGTGCTATATGAAAGAAACAGACAAAACAGCTCTCAATAAAAAACATCACAAGCTCATTTTAGCCGTGCTGCAGTGAGTGCTTGCTACACGTGCCT
>NW_008237525.1:992482-998847 GCF_000691975.1 Corvus brachyrhynchos
AGGAATGCCACAGTTCCAGCAGTCAGAAGACAACAAGAAATTAAATTCAAAAAACAGTGCACGATGCACAAGCAATGAAGACTTGCTTTGAGAAAAGAACAGGGTATTTTGATCTATATAATCTCACAATATATTTACTCTTTACACTACGGTGAAACTATTTTCCAAAGTACACAGGTATCACCTGACACATGATACTCTACAGTGGCTAAGCAGAATTTGTTCTTCTGTAAATATAAGGGTTTACAACATTAACAAGTCTAATAAATACTTCTGCATTGGTTTTGAATCTTAATTCCTCAAAACACATTTTGTACTTCCCAGTTTCTCTGAATATAGTATGACTTACAACTTCAGGATCATCCTCCTCTACAGTGGGAGGTTTTCCATCCTTCTTCAGCTGCTTCTTTTTTTCTTTCACCTAAAGATTAAGAACAAAAATAAGAGCCTTAAAAATTTTATAGGGCTTACATAATTGTATCCAAGTAGTTCTGCATTCCTATTCTAATGTGTAGAAAGAACTCTGCTCTTGACTGGATCGATGTTTTATTTTACACCAAACCCTCCTAGGCCCAGATAAATACATACAAGATTACTATCACGTGAACTGTAATAATTAAAAATACTGTGATGGATTCTATTCCTTCAACATAATCCGTTTTGGTTTTTTGAAGGATGTATTCTTATTCAATATACACCATCCAAACCAGCAGGAAGTTTACTTTGCTTCTTGATATTCAAGTGACTAACAACAAACAGAACATCAAGCGTTCCTTGTGTTAAGAGTATCTGAGTTCTCCTGTATCATCTGCTTCCTCAAGCTTTCTGTGTTTTAATCCACCCACATTACTATAACTTCTTGGCCAATGCAATCCAAGGTCCTTTTCTTATCTTACAGGTCAATATCCCCCAAACTTCCCAGTCTCCTGCTGTCACCACCTATTCTCTTCCACCTACACATATCTGAACTGCATCATTCATTCACAGACTTGGAAAAAAATATTTAGGTCAGATCATGTAGTCTGACCTGATTATTTCAAGTACTGAATTTCACTGAATTATCTTGCACTGAGCTCAACAGCAGTCCTGGACACACCAGGCTTGTTTCTGCTGTGAAGAGCTTGGTGCCCACCTGCACAGTACCATTATGGGGTTTGCTCAGTTTAGTGACAAACATGAGGCAAGCGTACCAAAAAGCAAAATATGAATGATTACCACTCACCCCCAACTCTGGACGTTCCCATAGAATACTTACAGTGTGTTCCACATATTCTTTTCCTGCCTGTATCACATCCAAGGCTCTCTTCTTTTGCTCCTGATCTAGCAGCAGCTTGTAAGCTTTATCTACAGCTAACAAAAAGCATCAATATTAATAGCACCAGTAGTCATGTTCACAAGGCATCACAAGACTGCTACTTGTCAGCATTACTAATTTGTCTTCTAGAATTTGTAGAGGTCATTTGTTCGGCAGTGGGTTTTGTTTGGGTTTTTTTTATTAAATACTTCTAGGAAAGTGGTAACATGCATAGTTAAATGAGTTTCGGGGTACAGTAATGGCAGGAACTGTATGATACCTTCTGGAGGGAGCAGGTGAAAGCATCAGTCCTACTGGGCATGAGATGAGTTTAAGGTGCAGAACACCTTACTGTGATGCAAAACACACACCTAAAACCATCACTCTACTCCTGTCCTATAGTCTTTGACTAAAATCTAATGCGCAGATTAAACAGTTTTTGTTGAACAATCCCAAAACCCCATGAAGATGTCTGTCCCTGTTGTGACATGATAATGCCATTGTTGCCACCTAGTGCCACCTGCTGAAATGCCACTGTCTCACACAGCTGCTGCTACCACAGCTGCTTCTGCCACAGCTAAAGCACCTCTGCAGCAACCCTTCTGTCCCCTCCACCCTAATGAACATTTAAACCAGCACCAGAAAAGCCGCAACTACTAACCCAAAGCAGCCCAGAGAAAGAGCATTACCTTCAAACGCTTTCTGGGCTCTATCTGCATCATCTTGGTTTTTGTCTGGGTGCACCAATATTGACAGCTGCAAGAGAAAGGATCTTGCTATCAAGATCATGGTGAAAGATGAAGAGTATTTTGGAGATTTTTGAGAGAAGGGAAATAGCATCAGACAGAAAGAATCCAAAGAGATCACATTCCTTTGTACGTGGAAAAACCAGCTGACAACATGCAGAAGTATGTGCCAGTACAAGTCGATAGAACAAACAATCCCTGTAACAAACAGGCTGTCCAAGAAAAGCTGCAGCTTGTGATGTGTGGAACAATTTAAACACCCCTCAACTACAGTGCCTGGGCTGATATGAACACCTTGGTCATTGAAGATTTGTATCCTTGGTCTTGACAAGAAACAGACATAAAAAAATCATCCTCAACCAAAGTCTCTCAAGAAGTTCTCCAGCATCCCCAAGGCTGTCCAAATACCAAACTATTTAAGAGTGGTCATTTTTCCTCAGGCTACTTTACTGAAAGTTAAGAAAACTCCTACCTGTACTCTACCTGGCAGAGACAGGACACGGATCACTACCATCCTGAGGGGAACTTTAACTGGGCTGGAAACCACATGTCCCCACATTCCTCTTTCAGAACGTTATTTCAAACTTTCCCCATACGGCTTCTTTTTTTATTTTTTTTCCAGACCTTTTATTTTTGCCATTGCCATTGCCATTGCCATTACGGAGCAGCAACTGAAACCACACAGTGCTGAAGTCTACAAAATAACTACTTTTGGAACTCTACAGGTGCCAGTTTGTAGCTCCCAAGAAAAGGTTTGCCTTCAGTCCTGAACAGATTTACTTCAGCCAGTGTCTTTTTTTCCCTTTGTTGGCTATTCCACATTCTGCACTTAAGTGTTTGATTTCTTCAATGCGAAATTCCATGCACATTTTTCATTTCATTACCTTGAATTCAAATCATCTCCCCATAGCATTTTACCAGCCCAAAGCAGAGAACATCCCACTTTACTGTCTTGCAGAACTGAGAAGTCAGCAATAGACCAAGAAGTTATCCTCCCACTTCCCACATACAGGAGTAGCCCATATCCTGCTCCTCTGCCACCCAGCATCTTCCTGTCTAAAGGCACCCAATGCTATTAATTCAGATGGAGGCTGCAGCCTCCCAAATACTGTTTCTTTGCTGTGCACTGATTAAACTCAAAATTTTTCCTGCAGGTCTGTCAGCAGAGGGAGGCTGGGGTAATGCTTCCTGTGTTGCAGACCGGCCAGTAAGCAGGGCTGCTACTTTTCCAGGTAACCAAGCCACTAAAAGTGACCACAGAAATTCTTAAAGAAACCTCAGAGAAAATATACTTTTGGATCCAAGTCCATATATTTGATAAAAACAGTTTTTGATCTTCTTTTTGAACTCAAGCTCAAGAGGCTGATTATACATGGCTCTATCAGTTTGCAATAGCCCCATCACACATGGCACAGGCAAAGCAGCCTATCATGCATGGACTGGGGACACTGCTGCAGCTCTCCTCTTGTTGATACAAGCACCGTTCTATGAATTTCTGCCAAAAATAGACACCCCTCTACCTAGATACAGCTTTACTACCATTTTTCTTGTGCCCACACCCAGCGCACAATCTCTACAGCACTTGTAGTTCCCTTCCACGGACTTTGAGTGCAAAAGCTGAATACCTGTCGGAATCTTTTCTTTATCTCTTCATCTGTGGCTTCGGGATCCATTTGCAGCACCTAAAGGAGACCATGAAAGCACAGCACGTTTGATGCTATTCTCCACGTTTCAGGTTCCTGTCAGCAAGCTCTAACACTCTCATGAGGAGTGGCTGAAGTTACTGGGTTTGTTCAGCCTGAACAAGAGGAGGCTGAGCAGAGAAGTCATTACACTCTTACACATCCTTCCAAGGGGCAGCTCAAGGGCAGGTCCCAGTCTCTTCACTCTCATGACATGAGAAAACTGCATGAAACTGAGTCAGGGGAGGTTTAGGTTGGGTATCAGGAAAAGGTTCTTCCCCGAGAGCATGTTGTGGCACTGACCAGGCTCTCCAGGGAATGGTCACAGCCCCAATGCTGCCAGAACTCCAGGAGCATTTGGACAACGCTCCCAGGGATGCGCAGGGTGGGACTGTTGGGTGTTTGTGCAGGGCCAGGATTTGGACTGGATGATCCTGATGGGTGCCTTTCAATTCAGCATATTCTACAATTCTGTAACACCGGCACACACCAGAAAGCTTGCCCCACAATGATATGAATTTTCACCCAGTAAAACAGAAACATTTCACACGTTTGTGACACTACTTTTAGCAATGCCAGATTCCTCTGGCTATGCCAGTGTCCTTTCTACGTTCAAGTCTTGTGTAAACAGCTACAATCCATAAACCGGTCTGAACTTTTGACCCATCCCGTAGCAAGGCTCAGTCTGACAGAAACAAAAGCATATGGTGGTTTGGGGACAATGTCAGATCATTCATAACTTAGAACTTTGGGCAGGAAATATACTACTTTATATGAATTTATTCATTTTATCATTTTAAAAGAAGACAGTAGAGTTTTACTGTTTGGTTTCCATGAGTGACATCACTTGTTTACTGATCTTTACAGATGCGGCAAAGTTTAGGAACTCTTTCATGAATTAATTTACTGAACAGAAGATTTAAGCAACAAGTGAGTAGATGCATGCAGTCTGACTCTAAGAATCTGTAAATAAAAAACACTCTCCCACAGAAAAGCTACAGTCTACTCTGAAATGGCTTTCTTAATTTACACTTCAAGTCAAGTACTAAGACCTATACAAAACTGAATGCTGTCAAAGTGAATCTGCTGACTCATCTGGCTGACCAGCCCTGAATTGGGACTACAAAAAGCACCTGAGGCTTGAAAAAGGCAGAGAAGATGACATCAGGAAGGAATACGCTCAGGGAAAGCCAACTCCAGATGAACACCAGATTGCTTATTTACTGTCTTCCTCAGGCTTTCCTACCCATTAAGACTTTATAACTGACTGCAACTTGCAGTCACTTATAACCAGAATCAAACACTGTAAAGTGCAAGGGGATTATCCATTACCCAATGGCTCCTAAGAGACTACTCACTGGTGTGACCACTGAGAGACTGTTTCTTACTCTATGCAGTATACAAGTTCAGTGGGATGAACACCCAAAATAAAACACAGAACTAGAAATGCTGAATTAAGAGAGCTATGACCAGAACCTGCCAAGCTGCCACCTCCAGCTACTACCTTCCCATTCAGAAAGTACTCAGCCAAATCTTCCAGTGCTGTTGTATGAGGGAAATGTGACAATATATAGTTTGTGCTGCCATCAAACAGTGAGAAAGATAGTGAACACATATACACCATCCTGCTATCTTCTGCAAACCTTCTGCACAGTAATCTGTACATGAAGAATTCCTTTCTTTCCTTGTCTTGTCTTTTACTGGAATAAATACTCAGGAAATCAGGAAGTTCATACACCAATTTAGAAAGGAGGATAGAATGTTCAAACAAACCTCAAAAGGGTTCAAGTTGAAATACGAAGATCCAGGTCGGGTCAGCCGGTCAATTTGGTTTTTTGATGTTAAAACAGAGTCTCGTTTTTCAATTTGCTTTACCTGAAGAACAAGAGAGACCTGTATTAACTGACCATCACAACACTCTTACCTGTTTTATCCATGTTGTCAGTATACCAGTCATCCTTGTCCTGGACTACAATCATAATACCTCTTGCTTACCCCAAGCCTGTAGTTACTTTACTCAGGCACTAGAAGGCCATATTTTTTAGCCTTTCCTACAGCACAACAGTATTTTTAACATCATGTTTTAACTATAAAAAACACTGTAGAGCAGTTCTGCCTGTTTCTTCTAAGGCTTGCTTTACAGTTTTGTGCCTTCCCCATTCCCCATGCACCTCCAGCAGTACTGTCACTGGGATTCCTTGGAAACCACGGCGTTATTACTTTTAACCCATTGCTGGCAGTGCAGCCCTTTAAACACTTTAAGTGATACTGATGCAAATATACGAGTCCACTTTACTCTAACCACAGGTTATTTAGTTCCGTTCACAGTACTATACCGAACCAAACCATGTATTTCTATTTAATGTTCATCTTTATTTAAAGAAACATGCATCCACCAAACTGGCACGGCGCCTGTGCGGGCAGCTCAGGAAACACGTTCAGACTGTGCCCAAAATAACGGAACCCGGCATACAGAAAGGGGCCCACGCACCCTCCCAAGTGACAGTTTGCCCACACCAAGGCCGAGCAAGAGCACGGCGGGGGCACGCGCTCAGGGCCCGCGAGCGCACACCTCCCACGTTTAGCTGAACGGAACATGGGCCGAACGCGGGGTCCCGTCCCCAGCCACCACCAGGGCTGTCG
>NW_008237525.1:999296-999581 GCF_000691975.1 Corvus brachyrhynchos
AGCAGCGCTGGAGCTCGGGATCGGGCGCTGATCAGGTGGGCGCAAGGGCTGGGGGTGTTCCGAGAGTGTTCCTTCTCCCCTCCGTCTGTCCGTCCCTTTTTCCCTCCTCTCCTTTTCCCGCCCGTCTGTCCGTCCGTCCGTCCGTCTGTCTGTCTCTGTCTCTCTTTGTACCTCCGCATCACCCCCGAAGTGGCCGCGGCATTGCTTGTCCTCAGTCCCCTTGTTCCTCCCCATCCCCGCCGCCGGTCCCGGTTCGCCTCGCTCGTCCGCGGTCACTCGCAGCCC
>NW_008237525.1:999600-1004240 GCF_000691975.1 Corvus brachyrhynchos
GGCCGAGGAGGAACGGTACTTCAGGTGAGCGGGGCCCGAGGCCTGTAGAGCCACTCCGCACGAGCCCGGGGCAGGGCCCAATCGGTCTCTCCCGTGCCGCTGCCTCCGCTCGGCTGCGGGGCTACACTTCCTGCCGTCCTCTCTTGCAGGGAAAAGGAGCGGGAGCAGCTCTCTGCCTTACGGAAACACCACGAGGAGGAGATCCACCACCACCAGAAAGAGATTGAGCGTCTGCAGAAAGAAATCGAGCGCCATAAGCATAAGATCAAGCAGCTTAAAGACTAAGCTGGTGCTGTTGTTGAATGTGCATGGCCAATCTGATTATGGTGTAAAACAGCGTGAAGACTGTATCTTTTGGTCAACATAATCCAAATCCATCCAATTATACTGTGGTCTGCAACAACATCAAATAAACTACTCAGTCTCACTTTCTTGCTCAGTAACTGTTCAATGAAAACAAAACCAACCAACTTCACTATCTGGTTTTAAACTTAATTTTCTTCCAAAGTAAAGATGCACTCTTGAGTAGGCAAGCCTGTCTAGAACTGAGCTATTTTCTTTAGATTTATGTGAAAGAAATGACCATTTGTGCCTAGTGGGATAACTTTAAAGTTAAAGCTGCGAGAAGAGTTGAGTGACAGTGGTACCTGTGTAGCAAGCCATTCACAGAGAAGTAACTTTGTTTCAAGTAAAATGTCTTTGTGGTCTAGTGGGGTGTTATCTCCACTGAACTAGCAGACGACAAAAAAAGTAAGGTTCACTTACTGCAGTTAGTGTTTAGTGCCATAAACAGAGAGAAAAGTAGTATTCTAAGTTGTGCAGGTGTCACTTACGGTGGTCCTAGGTCCTGGAGCAAGACAACCGAGATCCTGACTTTCATGTGAATGTTCTTTTCCACAATGCCTTTAAATGCCCAGTAGATTGGGGTTTGTTTTATTGTCTCAACTTCTCTCTTCCTTAGCTAAGCCCCTTTCCAAAAATGGATGGATTAAGATTAATTTTATGCCGTTTCAATCACTTTTGACATTTTAATGTAGGAAATTCATCATAGAATACACAGTAAGTGACCTGAAACAATGTGACCTTACTGCAGTAAGCACTGACAAGAAGGTGACTTTATGTAACAACAGGAAAGTAAAGAAAACAGCCTTTCCTTCTATACCCACACTGTCATGTCTGTAAATCTGCCCAAACAGGGTCACTTTGCAGCACTGGTGAAACCCTGCCTGCATTACAGTCATTGAAGGGTGGCAATGACATTGAACTGGCTGTGAATGTGCCTGGAACTGCCCTGTCTGAAAGTGCAGGAAGCGAATGATGCCTTCAATGTTTAAAGTGGTTTGACTAGCTAGCTGAAGGTGTCCCAGTTTCTCCTGTGTTCCCTGATACATCCCCAGCCAGCTGCTCCCTTTGGGCTGCCCTCACTTGATGAATATTGCAGGTAGTGGTACATCTTGTCTGCAGAGTAAATGACACCACTGTCACTCTGATGCCCTTAAAAACTGTTCTTCAGTGAAGATGTCACCCATGTGGTCAGCCCTGGAAGAGAAGGTATGGAGTGTCCTTGCCTGATCATGCTCAGTCTGTGAGAAACGGTGGTGAGGTGAGCTCTGCCAAGGCTGTGTACAGAGCTTCGCTGTGGGCTTTGTTCCTTTTAGTCACGGCTAATTAATGAAATACTAGTACCTTCCCCTCCCCACCTCTCTGAACCTGGTGAGACGAACTGCATCATGAAAAGCAATATACTATTGACCTGTTTGGGTTATACCTATTTAAAAATCCATTTTTTTACCTTTTTCAGAATGTTTTTCCTATTGTATCTGTCAGCTGGGGTTGGCTTCCCCAAAAGCTGCAGAGTCGCTAGTGAGAAGTTTGGCATAACAGCTTCAGTGGACTATGGAGAGCTGACATAAATATTAGGACAACTCTGTATTCTGAAGGGAACAGATGAGGGTTTAAATTCATGTCTCTTGAGTTTTATTCTGCATTTTGGTGCACTAACTATGCCATGTAATCTCAGCCACAGAGCCTCTGCCCAAGCACCTGTAAGGGAGGGGATTTGTTGTGAGACTGGGAATGCAGTGATTTGGACCTCTGTGATCTACCACGCCACAGAGAGAGGAGTTACAAACTCTCTGGAGTCCCTCAGGGCTGCGGTGTGCAAGTAGGTACCTTGTTACATCATGCAGCTTTCTTGCCCATCAGCACTCTCTGAAACACGTCTCTCTTTCCTCACCTTTCAACTTTGCATCAGTTTCAAGGGGGATCCTGTTGCAGTGGGGATCCTGCAACACGCATATATCAAACCAGGAGTCCCGTGGAAAGGAAATATATATGGACAGACAGATTCTTGCTAGATGTTTCAGAGATGTTTATTTCTCCAGCCGCATGGCCGGAGCTCTGCCCAGGAACTGTTCCAGTCACGGGACCAAGGGTCCTTCTGCCCGCGCAGGGAACACAAACCAACCAATGGGAACGAGGCTGAGCAGGGGCAGGGAAACCCCGTGTCTGTGCCCTCAGGGCCCCTCTCCCAGGGCTACACGGCAGGGGAGGGACCCCAACAGGATCCTACACTGGTAGATGTGTTAGGCCTTACCCCCCAGTTCATCAGCCCATGCCGTTTTCTGGAGAGGAACATCTGGTGAAGTAACTCCTCTGCAGTGACCCTGAACTCCTGTTAGGTTATGGCAGTGGAAGTACACGTGAGGACAGGCAGCTCTAGATCTGATGGAGCAAGAAAGCTGGGAGAGAAACCCCTTTTAGCAGTGGTCTGACTGGCACTTAGTGATTACAAAGCCATGCCCACAGACTGGCTGCTGGAGAGGCTGAATGGATTTAACAGTGCTGTGGCATAAAGCAGTTTCCCTCCTGCTTCCTCCTCTTTTCTCTTTCACTGTCTCAGGCATGTTGGGGAGTCATTCAGCTTGTTACCTCACCAGCCTGTGTTTTTGTTCTGAGCCCCTCTGAGTCTACCTTACCAAGGTGAATGGCTTCTGAGTGAAAAAATGCCCAAATCACCACCAAGCAAATGGAAGAAGTACTGAGAAGGGAGGGAGGTAGGTATCCCATCACTTGATGGGCCCTTTGATAAATTAGAAAAGTCTCTATCTTTATTCAGCTGGCATCATAATTGACTTTGCAGTCATCTTCCCACTAGGAATCCCACTTTGCTGTGAACCTTAGTATGTCTGTTCTATTAGAGTGTCTGTTCAATTCCTCCTCAGGATGAGGTTTCTTTACTGTGATCCACCCACTGACCTCCTCTTCCAGGTAGTCCCAAATCTCCCTGAAACAAGTTTGCTTTAGTTTAATGTCAGTGACACTGGCCATTCCTAGTTAGCAGGCACTGCTTTATTTCCTTGGTGGTGCAAATACCTCTGCCTAGCAAAAGACCCTTCTCCTGAACTTGTTTCTAGAAATCACAAGCACCTCACCCTCCCCTCTTGTGCTGACCAGATGCAATTCTGTGAGCAACTGAGCTCCTACAAGAGCTCCCAGCACCTGTGGTCACAGCACCCTGATTCTTTTCTTGTGCTGGTTCTGGTGTTCTTTAAAACCTTTTATGCACAGACTCCATTTCAGAAATGTCTTTTCCTGTTCCCTGAGGTTGGTAAGAAGCATGAGTTTGTGCCTGACCACTAAAAGATGGCTCAAGGTAAATGCTTGAGGGGGACCTCTGCCTTTTGGCAAAGGAGATGTTAAATCATCTTCTTTTGTGTAGTTTCATTATCAGTGCATCTCTTCAGAAGTATTTTTTTTCTTCTATTGAACTTTGAACTGTTTCGGCAATTACCAAATGACATAGATGTTGCTTGTTCCTGATTCCTGTAACACAGCAGTTACCCAGCACAGGTGAGTGTACTGGGTCTGCAGTGCATGGCTAAAGGTTTTCTCTAAGTGGAGTCAATACCACCAGCTTGCACGCTTGTAACGTGTTCATTTCTGCAGCTCCTTTGACAGTGCTTATGATTAAAACATGAGATGAAATATGTCCAATTTACAGACAGACCTCTTACTAGAAGTGTTTTAACTACAAGACAGAAAAAAAAGATTTAATATTATTTAAGATGCATTTGGTCTGATGGACATTTCACCAGCAGGATTTGGTGTTCTGGAGATCACTGCAATAGCGTAGGGCTCCTGACAAATGACATAAGCACTTGCATGACTTCAGCAAGCAGTTTGGGTTCAGTCACCACTTCCAGGGCCAGTGCATGGAGACCATGCCAGCTACAGACTGTTTGCTGCAGGATTCCAGAGCACGAATGCTGGGGATGTTGGGGATTTAGGAGTTCTTCTGTTTTCTTTTTCTCTTAAAGAATTTTCCCCATACATGTTCCCCATACAGGGGGACAAATTACTGGGTGCTTAAGGAAAACAAAAGACCTGGCCATAGGTGGAGGGGTCCAACTGTACTACTCTCTTTCACCTGGGCTTGTGGGCAGTTAGTTCCCGGCGTTTGGACAGAGAGAGAGAGGCTGTAAGGAATTCGTCAGCACTGGAGACTTCTGCTTTTTTGTCTGTCTTCCTTCTACCGAAGAAACCCCGGGATTCCCAAGTCCGCCTTTCCCTGCCCCGCTGGGAGCCGGGCTGTGGCCACCCTGCCCCCGCCGTTGCTTCCAGCTTTCGCTGTCCTCTCG
>NW_008237525.1:1004423-1008111 GCF_000691975.1 Corvus brachyrhynchos
TCCCTCCCTTCCCGGGATCCCGGGTCCCCGGTCCCGCGTGTTCCCCGCGCTCGCTCCGGAGCGCCCCCTGCAGCCGCGGGGGAACCATCGCACCTGCCCTGCTCACCGGGAGCCGCCAGCGCCCCTGCCGGCTGCGAGCAGAACTGCACCCGAGGGGAAAGGGCCTGACAGCCGAGAAGGCTGGCACTGGGTTTGTGATTGTTTGCTGTTACTGCCATAGTTATTGTTGTTTGTTCGCCCTGTTATACACACATATATATAAAATAGTAAACCACTGTTATTCCTATTCCTCATATCTTTGCCTAAAAGCCCCTTAATTTCAAAATCATCATAATTCAGAGGGAAGGGGGTTGCAATTTTATTTTTCTTCCATTTCAAGGGAGACTCCTGCCTTCCTTGGCAGACACCTGTCTTTCAAACCAAGACAGGGGAGTAAAACAAGATTATACCTTGGACCTTGGTGATTGCTGGGGAGTTAAAAAGGCACAATTTGTCTAGAGACCTTTCCAGGACTCCTCCTCAGTCCATGTGACCTGGAAGGCAGGGCTTAGTTGTCCTTTGGAAAGCTACAAACTGCCATCTGCTTCCAGGCAGTTCTGGTTCAGAGCAACCAAAACCCAAAGCTGATGTTTGAAACTGGTAAGGCTGCAAGGACAGTGATGAACTCAGATAACAGGCCATAGAGGGGCTAATTGTTCTGGGTTTCCTCAATCGCTCTGGAACGGTTGATGGCATGACTAGTCCCCTGCCTTGTCCCACAGGCACAGGGGTACATAAAGGAAGGGATTCTTCTCTCTTCTCTGCCAGGACTGGTGCATCTTGGTTATTTACTAGTTCTCCAGGGTTGAACTGACCCTGTTCACAACACCCTGACTTCCCATAGCCTCCTACAACGCAGCTCCATTAAGAGTTTTACTTCTTGGAGCAGCCTTTATGTCTTCATTGAGATGCTTATCCTTCCTTAACACCAGATCCTCTGTCTGTACTGTGCTTCTAAAGATCCTTGCCCAACACTGCTTGGCCACTGCAGGAGCAAGTGCACTTTGTTTTCTGCTAAAACTGAGCTGGTGATTTTTGCTGCAGCAAACAGAAGCTATTTCCCAAGTTGCTCGCTTTGTGCTGCATCCTACACAAATGTGATGGAAATTGCCAAGAATCCTTGGCTCAGGGATGGGGAAAAAAAGGAAAAGAAAGCAGAGTGAGATCCAAGATCTTTAGCAAGCTGGTTTTAGTGCAAGGCAGTCTAGTCTCTTTGGGCCTTTTTGCCACACTCAACCTCCCCACTCTGGAGCAGATAAAGGGAACGAGGCAAGACAAAGACAAAGCATATGTGTGTGTTTTCCTAAAAATCAAATACACTGGCTATGTACAAGGCAAAATAAACATATGCGCACAGGATAGTAACAGTAGCATAGCCTCTGCAGGCAGAAATTTTCCTGAGCATTTCCCTGCTGTAGAGGTGGTGGAACACACTGGGGGTGCTCAGAAAGTTCCTTACTGATAAATAATGCTTGAAGATTTTTTAAGATAGACCTCTCCCTGGAAGCCTGTGATTCAGCAAACAAGTAAGCTGCATGCAGAGCACCAGAGAACAAGATATTTGCTGGAGGTAAGCACATCTGTGACATACTATCCATAATATGCTGCACTGATGATTGGTCTCGATAAGAAGGCTAGAGCATCAGGAAATGTCATATTCCATATATAAGTTAACGGCTCACATGCAAATTACAGCAGATTCAACTCTGTCATCTTGCCACCGACGTGGAACACACAGGAGTTTCAGTCCAAGTGTGGAAGAGAAGTGACAGACTGATGGGAACATGCTGAGCCTCAGCAAAACTCAACCTCTGGCCCCTGAACATAGGAAAATGTCATCAGGTTGCAGAGCAAATATATAGAGCTACGGAAAAGCTGGATCCCTTCACTTTTTTGCTCTGTCCCCTCACGGGTTTGCTCACCGTTTCCCCCTGCAGGACTCGCATGTGCTGAGGGAGCAGAGCAGGGCAGCCTCCTTGCCAGAGCCAGGCTCTCCCTCTGCATGGTCAGGGGCAGCGGGACTGTCCTGCCCTCCCAGCTCTCAGCAGCTGAGATTAACCCTTTCCTCGGTTCCAAGATGATTTTTGTTCTGCCTTGGCCCAGGACTAAATCAGGTCTTGTGTGTACCTGTTTAGTTCCAATCAAAGAGAGCTGTCAAGTAGTCTCATTCTGGGATTCTCTATCAAAAATTAAAATTGAGAAATCTAGCAAAAAATTAAATTTCCTCTCATCTCAGAGCATCTAGGGCCTCCTCTCAGGCACAGCTTGCTGTCTGGCATTATCCCCAACTACCTGAAGGCTATAGCTTCTTCCTGACTAGAGGTGTCCAAAGATCAGATCATTTTGGGCTGAGGCTGTAGTGTGGAACATGAGACCAAAGAACAGAGCACTGCAAAGCACACAGAACCCAGGGTGGTAGTTGTTGGAGATATTCTGGAAATTATTCTCAATTTATTACACTGCAGAAACGTACATACCTCAATATATATTTTGCTCATTAGCCTCATCATGTTCAGTTGCTAGCTGACAGGACATATGTCATTATACTCCATAATTCACTCCTGGAATCTGTATTATAAAAAATGTAAGAGCCTTGTGGGACATTTATTAAGCACCACTAAAGATGCTCAGCTCCCTCGATTCCTCTCAATATTTGTGTTGCGAGAACTCCTTTAACCCATCATTCTTAACTCCCAGAAAAAACGCTGCAGTGATCTGGGATGGACAAGGCAATGAATGATTACCCCTTCTTCCACCTCTACACCACAGCAGACCCTACGTCCACCACTGAAGAGCTGGCTCTACTGCCAAATCTCAAGAGGGAAGTCACTGAGGCAGTACCAATTCTACAAGAGAAGGAGCATGTCTACCACCAGACAGGTTCAGCAAGACAGACTGAACACCTCCAGAATCTGCACAAGCTTGCCTCCAGCTTCTGGTTTGGAAACGCTGGACATCGCACACCATTTTTTACCATGCCCCACATTACCAGTGGTGGGATATCACACATACATGATTCACCACACAGGCACATGCCATCTTCAGGAGACTAATTTGGGGGTGAAGGTACTGGAAGAACCTTCTCTGAGAGTTATGTGAGCTGCTACTTTTGTTTACCAGACTCCATATGCACAGTTCACATGACCGTATGAAGACATGCAGGTTCTCTGGGTTCAGCTTGACACAGCACTCCGGGACTCAGACTGACCCAACCCAGCATACATTGACTTTCATGTTATGCAACAGCACGTCAAGCACGTGAAGCCAGCACACCATCGGTGCCGACGGGCTGATTTCTTCCTGACTTATGTATTTATTGTGACAAGTCTGCACTCATCGAGAGCCTGATTAAGAAAACCTGGTAAGGAGACAAGTAAGACTTAATCACCGATTAATTACAGATTAGCAGCTGCAGAGCCCCGCACACCAGCGTCCTGAGATGAGCCTAACCCGCAGCTCCTGCAGTCGCATAGCTTCTCCTCCTTGCCTCGTGCTTGCAGGGCAACGCAGCCAGACCCGGTCCGGAGGCTCACACGAGGCACGGCTCGGAAAGCGCGACCACGGGCAGAGAGAGCTGCGTGCGGGGTCCTGGGCGCAGCGCGGGAACCAATGCCCGGCGGAGCCCCAGCTTCGGCTTCGACCGCTCAGC